>NC_092413.1:67215366-67545139 GCF_040894005.1 Engystomops pustulosus
GTAGGGCTCAGAAGGGAAAAAGGGACATTGGCCTTTTAAAAGCCAAATTTGACAGAAATCCTTTACATGATTCATTTAGTCTGGAAAAGAGACCACTAAGAGGGGACATGATTAACCCCTTAAGGACGCAGCCAGTTTGCACGTTAAGGCTCAGCCCATTTTTTTTTTTAAAATCTGACCAATGTCTCTTTGTGTCGTAATAACTTTTTAACACTTTAATTTATCTTACTGATTGAGAATGTTTTATATTAGAAGTACAATTTTGCTGATTGGTTGGGTTTTTTGGGGGGGGTAAAAATTCAATAATTTAGGAAAAATTTGAAAAATTACAAATTTTCTACCTTTCAAACGTTCTACACAAAAAATCATCACAAATTTTTTTGGGGGAGAAAACTTTTGCTATTTGTCTTCTTTCTATTTCCATAATTTTTTTAATGTTTGGTTATATTTTACAATTTTTAGAAGGTTTATAGTTTTAGTAGCAAGTTCTCAAATTGTGTGCACCACTACCTCCTCCAAACACACATGCACTACTTCATCCTCCACACACTGCGTTGACTACTACCTCCTCACACAGTGTGCACTGCTACATCCTCTGCGCACTGCATGCTCTACTACATCCTCCGCATATGGCGTGCACTCCTACCTCCATGTGTGATTATGGACAGATTTCTTTCCATTGGAAACATAAAAGCTTCTTATGGAAGGACAACAAGCACTCTAGAAAACCATAAGATATTGATACATAAAGTATATTGGAAAATTATATAACTTTTCTTTACACAAACCATATGCTGAAAGTGGACAACCTTCTAATCACCAGAGACAACAGGGCTTCTTTATTGTGAGAACTGTAAATCCGTGGAATAGCCTGCCTCAGGCACTGGTCACAGTAGGGACAGCAGAGAGCTTCAAGAAGGGTCTAGATGCCTTTATACAACAAAAAAACATTGACGGTTATGTTATATAGAATTCCCTTCCTTGGTTGAACTTGATGGACATGTGTTTTTTTTCAAAAATATAAAGTATAATACTATGATGTGTCAGGAAGCATTTGGAGAGCCCTAGTGGTACATAACAGAGGAGAACACCAACAAGTACCCCTTGAAGAATTGAGCATGGTGTAATATGTATATTTGCCCATAAAGGTATTTGATTCAATTAGGCCCCAAAAGGGAAAAAGGTACACATTTTCCAAAAAAAGTCACGTTTACCCCTATTTTTTTTATAGTCACGAGGGATTAAAAATGTAATAATTTCCTGAGTGTGGACATTCTCCCGAGTGTGGAAGTACCCCACATGTGCATATAAAATTTTGCATGGGCAGGTAGTAGAGGGAAAGAGGGATGTTTGCCTTTTAGAAGCCAAATTTGACAGAAATCTTTCACGTGTCATAATGTATTTGGAAAACCCTAGTTGTACAAAACGGAGAAAACCACATCATTTTGGACAGTATACCCCTTAGAGAATTTAGCACGGTGTAACATGTGTGTTTGCCCCTACAGTTGTATGATCCAATGAGGGCCTAAAAAGGAAAAAAATGTCACATAAAGGTGACTTTTACTACAAATTATTGTAAGCCACAAGGGATAAGAGATTAAATAAGCCCCAAAAATGTTTAAAACTATTTCTCTCAAGTAGAAGAACCCCACATATGCATATAAAACGTATGGACACACAGTAGAGGGGAAAAGGGATGTTGGCCAAAATTGACAGAAATCCTTTATGCATTTGGAGAGCCCTAGTGGTATAAAACAAAGGAGAACCCGAAAAGTGAACATAATTTTTCAACGCACACCCCTTGGAGAACTTAACAAGTTGTTATATGTAGTGTGGGGTAACACAAGTGGTATAGAGACGCATGCCAGAAAATGTAACAGGGCTCCACAATGTTAAAGCCCCATGTGTATTTCAGGCAGAACTTTGAGAATTACAAAGGATATGCTAACAAATCGAGAGGTTTGGTGGGGAAATAGAAAACCTAGAGAAATTAAAACCAACAAGTGACCATAGTTTGCAAACTACATCCCTCAAGGAAATAATTGAGGGGTATGGTGATCATTTTGACCTAACAGTTGAGCGTTGACCTAACAAAGGTTGGATGTAAATTATGAATGTGTTCCATATAAGGTGGTGGAATAAACCAGGGGACCAACTAAAATTTTGTCACTCTTGAGTTCACAGGTTTTGTAGTAGTATGTAGTGTCCTTCCCATCTCCCCTTTTGAAAAAGGCTCTTTTCTTAGTCCATACTTTAGAAGCAGACTTGAGAAATTTACCAGGAAAATGTTGTCCTACCAAAACAAGGGGGACATCTAATCCAGAGGTACTGGGGCCCTGTCCTTCTTGTCCAAATATTAGTTTCTCTTTAAAATGGAGAAATGATACGGCATGACCTGCACATTGGAACTGCATGTAAGATTTTTACAGTGTCATATGTACAATGTACGCAGCCAGCATTTTGTACCATATGTTATTTTTCCATAGGGCGCTGTATAAATTCAAAACATGATCTGACAGATCAAACCCACACATGTATTTAGGGGCTGCAGTGGTGGTACCTCATACAGGTGTGAGGATGCTGGAGCTTTTACTTCACCAACATCATGTTGTGATTGCTGAGTGCCTTGATGCTCCCCCTTTCCAAATGGCTGCCTATCAAGGGATCCAAGGAGGTCCGATCCCCTTAAATCCAACGGTCAAGCACAGGACAGGGCCTAACTTGCTGATCAGTAGGGGACCCCCCACCGCACCTCTTGTAGCACCACTGAGATGGCTGGAGCAGTCAGTCACGCATTACCGGGCTGACGAAGATTGCTGTACATCAGAGCACCACTCTAATTGCTTTGTGGGAAAACAAGGTTTAAGGTGCTAATTGTTTATTCTTAATTGAAGGGTCTTGACTAGAGATAAGCGAACATACTCGTCCGAGCTTGATGCTCGTTCGAGCATTAGCGTACTCGAAACTGCTCGTTGCTCGGACGAATACTTCGCCCACTCGAGAAAATGGCAGCTCCCGCCGTTTTGCTTTTTGGCGGCCAGAAACAGAGCCAATCACAAGCCAGGAGACTCTGCACTCCACCCAGCATGACGTGGTACCCTTACACGTCGATAGCAGTGGTTGGCTGGCCAGATCAGGTGACCCTGGAATAGACTAGCCCCTGCCTGCGCTGCTCGGATCATTCTGTGTCTGGATGCCGCTAGGGAGAGAGCTGCTGCTGGTCAGGGAAAGCGTTAGGCTGTTCTATTAGAATAGTGTTAGGCAGGAGTGATTCTACAAGAACCCAACAGCCCTTCTTAGGGCTACAATAACGTTATACATTTTTTTTTTTTTATTTGCAGCTAGTACCATATTGTGAGGAATTTGTAGTGAGACTTGCGACCGTTGTGTTTAGCGCTTAGTGACGCACATATCCATCGCAAAGACCGAAGTGGGAAAATTTATTAGGGGTTTGATTTCAATTAGGCACAGTCTGCCATTTACTTTTTATTTTACGTTTATTTTTTCGTAACTCAGCGTCATCTCATCTGGCATAGCAGTGTGCTTTCATACTTGGCTAGAAAATAGCCATAGGAGAATCCAAACGGCTTACTTAGGCCTACAATAGCGTTATATATTTTATTTCTGGTTGATCTGCTGGTGGCTGTCCCTGCTGCAGTGCATCTACTACCATATTATGAGGAATTTGTAGTGAGACTTGCGACCGTTGTGTTTAGCGCTTAGTGACGCACATATCCATCGCAAAGACCGAAGTGGGAAAATTTATTAGGGGTTTGATTTCAATTGGGCACAGTCTGCCATTTCCTTTTTATTTTACGTTTATTTTTTCGTAACTCAGCGTCATCTCATCTGGCATAGCAGTGTGCTTTCATACTTGGCTAGAAAATAGCCATAGGAGAATCCAAACGGCTTACTTAGGCCTACAATAGCGTTATATATTTTATTTCTGGTTGATCTGCTGGTGGCTGTCCCTGCTGCAGTGCATCTACTACCATATTATGAGGAATTTGTAGTGAGACTTGCGACCGTTGTGTTTAGCGCTTAGTGACGCACATATCCATCACAAAGACCGAAGTGGGAAAATGTATTAGGGGTTTGATTTCAATTAGGCACAGTCTGCCATTTACTTTTTATTTTACGTTTATTTTTTCATAACTCAGCGTCATCTCATCTGGCATAGCAGTGTGCTTTCATACTTGGCTAGAAAATAGCCATAGGAGAATCCAAACGGCTTACTTAGGCCTACAATAGCGTTATATATTTTATTTCTGGTTGATCTGCTGGTGGCTGTCCCTGCTGCAGTGCATCTACTACCATATTATGAGGAATTTGTAGTGAGACTTGCGACCGTTGTGTTTAGCGCTTAGTGACGCACATATCCATCGCAAAGACCGAAGTGGGAAAATTTATTAGGGGTTTGATTTCAATTAGGCACAGTCTGCCATTTCCTTTTTATTTTACGTTTATTTTTTCGTAACTCAGCGTCATCTCATCTGGCATAGCAGTGTGCTTTCATACTTGGCTAGAAATAGCCATAGCAATAGGATAGCATCGTTTGGTTTTAAAAACTAAAAAACACAAAAAAAAAAAAACACAAAAAAACACAAAAAAAAGTAAAAAAAAAATTAAAGTTATAACTTTCATTTTCAAAATGTTTAACCCGAGGGCTAGGGGTAGAGGACGAGGGCGGGGACGTGGGCGTCCAACTACTGCAGGGGTCAGAGGCCGTGGTCCTGGGTGGGGTGAGACACCACCTGCTGATGAGGGAGCAGGGGAACGCCGCAGAGCTACACTCCCTAGGTTCATGTCTGAAGTTACTGGGACTCGTGGTAGAGCACTGTTGAGGCCAGAACAGTGTGAACAGGTGATGTCGTGGATTGCCGACAATGCTTCGAGCAATTTGTCCACCAGTCAGTCTTCCACGCAGTCCACCCATGTCACCGAAATCGGCACTCCTCCAGCTCCTGCACCTCAGCCTCCTCCCCCCCAGTCTGCCCCCTCCCAGGAAAATTTGGCATTTGAACCAGCATACTCTGAGGAACTGTTTTCTGGACCCTTCCCACAGTCACAAACCACTTGTCCGGTTGCTGCTGAGCAATTTTCCGATGCCCAGGTTTTCCACCAGTTGCAGTCTGTGGGTGATGATGACCTTCTTGACGTAGTGGAAGAAGTGTGTAAAGAGGTGTCCGACGATGAGGAGACACGGTTGTCAGACAGTGGTGAAGTTGTTGTCAGGGCAGGAAGTCCGAGGGGGGAGCAGACTGAGGGATCGGAGGATGATGAGGTGACAGACCCAAGCTGGGTTGAGAGGCCGGGTGAACACAGTGCTTCTGAGACGGAGGCGAGTCCTTGACCAGAACAGGTTGGAAGAGGCAGTGGTGGGGCCAGACGGAGAGGCAGGGCCAGAGCAGGTGCATCAGCGCCAAATGTGTCACGTAGTGAAGCTCCCGTGGCGAGGGCTCCCGCGGCAAGGGCTAGATTTTTAGAAGTCTGGAGGTTCTTTAAGGAAACACCGGATGACCGACGGACTGTGGTGTGCAACCTTTGCCAAACCAGGATCAGCAGGGGTTCCACCACTACTAGCTTAACTACCACCAGTATGTGCAGGCATATGAAGGCTAAACACCCCACTCAGTGGCACCAAGCCCGTTCACCTCCGGCCGTGCACACCACTGCTCCTTCCACTGTGTCAGCTGATAGTCAGCCCCCTGCCCAGGACCCTGGCACAAAAACCCCATCGTCGCCTCCACGATCCTCCACAGCATCCACCAGCGTTCAGCTCTCCATACCCCAGACGCTGGAGCGGAAACGGAAATATAGTGCAACCCACCCGCACGCCCAAGCCCTTAATGTCCACATCTCCAGATTGCTTAGCCTGGAGATGCTTCCCTATAGGCTAGTAGAGACCGAGGCCTTTCGCAACCTCATGGCGGCGGCCGCCCCTCGGTATTCGGTCCCCAGCCCCCACTACTTTTCCCGATGTGCCGTCCCAGCCCTGCACCAGCACATGTCAGACAACATCATCCGTGCCCTGACCAACGCCGTTTCTGACAAGGTCCACCTGACCACGGACACGTGGACGAGTGCTGCCGGGCAGGGCCACTATATATCGCTGACGGCACATTGGGTTAACTTGGTGGAGGCTGGGACCGAGTCTGACCCTGTGGCTGGTCATATACTGCCGACGCCGAGGATTGCGGGGCCTACCTCGGTCCAGGTCTTTCAGGCCTACTATGCCTCCTCCTCCTCCCACCCCTCCTCCACCTCCTCCACCGAGCTACCATCCGTGGGGATGGCGCCATCAGTCGCTAGCTCTAGGCACAGCAGCAGTGCCGTCGCTAAGCGACAGCAGGCGGTGCTCAAACTGCTGAGCCTAGGCGATAAAAGGCACACCGCCCAAGAAATATTACAGGGCATCACGGCGCAGACTGATCTGTGGCTGGCACCGCTGAACCTGAAGCCAGGCATGGTTGTGTGTGACAACGGCCGTAACCTGGTGGCGGCTCTGCAACTCGGCAGACTGACACATGTGCCATGCCTGGCCCATGTGTTAAATCTGATAGTTCAGCGTTTCCTCAAGACATACCCCAATCTGTCTGATTTGCTCACGAAGGTGCGCCGCATCTGTGCGCATTTCAGGAAGTCCAGCACAGATGCTGCCACTCTCAGGGCAGCGCAGCGCCGCCTCCAACTGCCCGCTCACCGACTGTTGTGCGACGTGCCCACGAGGTGGAATTCAACATTAACCATGTTATCCAGAGTTTACCAGCAGCGCAGAGCGATTGTAGACTGCCAGATGTCAACTTCCACCAGAACTGGTAGTCAGTCAGCTTCCTCAAGTCTACAATGAGGAGTGGACGTGGATGTCTGATATCTGTCAGGTGCTGAGTAAATTCGAGGAGCCAACACAGATGGTCAGTGGCGATGCCGCCATCATCAGCCTCACCATCCCGCTGCTTGGCCTGTTGAAAAACTCTCTGATCAGCATGAAGTCGGAAACTTTGCGCTCGTCACAAGAGACGGGGGAAGAAGATTCCCTTGTTGATAGCCAAAGCACCCTTAGGTCTCTTTCTCAGCTCATACCGGAGGAGGTGGAGGTGGATGAGGAGGAAGAGGAGGAGAATGTTGGCGAGACACAAGAGGGGACCATTGTTCAGTCCTTCACTGTTCAGCGTGTATGGGCAGAAAAGAGGAGTTGGAGGAGGAGGAAATGGACAGTCAGGCCAGTGAGGGGAGTGAATTCTTGCGCGTTGGTACTCTGGCGCATATGGCAGATTTCATGCTAGGCTGCCTATCCCGTGACCCTCGCGTTCAAAGAATTTATTCCAGCACCGATTACTGGGTATTCACTCTCCTGGACCCACGGTACAAGCAAAATCTTTCCACTCTCATCCCTGGAGAGGAAAGGAGTGTGAGAATGCATGAATACCAGCAGGCCCTGGTGCACAAGCTGAAACAGTATTTCCCTTCTGACAGCGCTAGCGGCAGAGTGCGTAGTTCTGCGGGACAAGTAGCGAGGGAGAGTAGGCGAGCAGGCAGCTTGTCCAGCACTGGCAAGGGTACGCTTTACAAGGCTTTTGCCAGCTTTATGTCACCCCAGCAAGACACTGTCACCTGTCCCCAGTCTCGGCAGAGTAGGGCTGATCTTTACAGAAAGATGGTGAGGGAGTACGTAGCTGACCATTCCATCATCCTAAATGATCACACAGCTCCCTACAACTACTGGTTTTCAAAGCTGGACATGTGGCACGAACTGGCGCTGTACGCCTTGGAGGTTCTTGCCTGCCCTGCCGCTAGCGTGTTGTCCGAGCGGGTTTTCAGTGCAGCTGGTGGCATCATCACCGATAAGCGTACACGCCTGTCGACTGACAGCGCTGACAGGCTGACGCTTATTAAGATGAATAAAGCCTGGATTTCTCATAATTTCCAATCTCCACCAGGTGAAGGAAGCTCAACCTGAATAATTTATGCACTCCTCCTCCTCATTTTCCTCCTTCTCCTCCTCTTTGTACACTAAAGCAGAGGAAACTGGCTATTTTTTGACAGGGCCCACTGGCTCTAGCTATAGTACTTTATGCATTTAATTTTTCTGGAGGGCCACCTACCCGGTCCTCTGTTTTAAACAATTTTTGGGACTGCCACATACAGGCACTCAATCTATTCAATTTTTCTGGAGGGCCACCTACCTGCTCCTCTGGTTTGAAAACTTTTTTGGACTGCCACATACAGGCACTCAATCTATTTCATTTTTCTGGAGGGCCACCTACCTGCTCCTCTGGTTTGAAAACTTTTTTGGACTGCCACATACAGGCACTCAATCTATTTCATTTTTCTGGAGGGCCACCTACCTGCTCCTCTGGTTTGAAAACTTTTTTGGACTGCCACATACAGGCACTATCCAAGTTAAATTGTCTCCATAGCAGACTCCACACGTTGTCTCCATTGCTACCTCCAAAAGTCGTCCATATAGCTGCCTCCATACATCGTCCCCTTATCAAACGAGGTGTGTCAGGCAGAAATTTGGATTGTTTTCATGGATTCCACATCAAAGTTGTTAACTTTGTCGCCACCCTGCTGTGTAATCCACAAAATATACTGGCAAACTTTTACCATTTACGGATATTATTTCAGCACTTCTTGCGCATCTGTTTACATTCCCCTCACCCGCCATATCCCAAACTTATAAGAACGCTACTACACTTAACTTGGTGGAGGCTGGGACCGAGTCTGACCATGGGGCTGGTCATATACTGCCGACGCAGAGGATTGCGGGGCCTACCTCGGTCCAGGTCTCAAAGGCCTACTATACCTCCTCCTCCTCCCACCCCTCCTCCACCTCCTCCGACGACGAATTACCATCCGTGGGCATGGCGCCATCAGTCGGTAGCTCTAGGCACAGCAGCAGTGCCGTCGCTAAGCGACAGCAGGCGGTGCTCAAACTGCTGAGCCTAGGCACACCGCCCAAGAGCTATTACAGGGCATTCCACATCAAACTTGTTAACTTTGTCGCCACCCTGCTGTGTAATCCACAAAATATACTGGCAAACTTTTATCATTTACCGATATTATTTCAGCGCTTCTTGCGCATCTGTTTACATTCCCCTCACCCGCCATATCCCAAACTTATAAGAACGCTACTACACTTGATCTTATACAAAAGGTTCTTAGAAGTGCTGTTTGGGGAGTAGCCTAGAGACAGGGGCTTGGATTGGCGAAAGCTTGCCTGAAAGCGGAGCGCCAGCTCCATCCCAAGATCCAACTAACATAGTTTTAACTGCAGCACCTTTAATCTGCTACTAGTTCACTGCCTCCATAATAATAATAATAATCTTTATTTATATAGCGCCATCATATTCCGTAGCGCTTTACAAATCATAGGAAACAAATACAAATGTAATGTAACAGAGCACAACATTTGTATGGAACAACAGGAGTGAGGTCCCTGCTCGCCAGAGCTTACGGTTTATGAAGATGATTGGGTAACACGAGGTAAAAGAATATTTAATGGTCAAGCCATTCTTCTTAGGGAATAGAACAAAATATAATAAATGGAATTGCTGTCGCTTGAACCACTCAGCCGTCATCTTATATACCAGGTCCAGGGTGAATGGGACTGCAGAGAAGTCTGGTGCCTGTTGGTTGCTGGATAACAGATGGGAGGACGACACAGGACGGGTTAGTAGAAGAGTTAAAACTTCATGCAGTTAATGAGTGTTATAGGCTTGCCTAAAGAAATGGGTTTTAAGAGCACGTTTGAAACTTTGGAGGTTAGGTATTAGTCTGATAGTCCGGGGCAGAGCATTCCATAGAATTGGTGCAGCTCTAGAGAAGTCTTGGAGACGCGAGGGGGAGGTCTGCACTAGGGTAGAGGTTAATCTAAGATCACTGGCGGATCTAAGAGCACGGGTTGGGCGATAGACTGAGATAAGAGAGGAGAGGTAGGGGGGTGCAGCATTATACAGAGCTTTATGGATGAGGGTTATTATTTTAAACTGTATTCGAAAGGAGACTGGCAGCCAGTGCAGCGACTGGCATGAACTGTAGGCATACATGGTCCCCTTATCAAACGAGCTGTGTCAGGCAGAATTTTGGGTTGTTTTCATGGCTTCCACAACAAACTTGTTAACTTTGTCGCCACCCTGCTGTGTAATCCACAAAATATACTGGCAAATTTTTATCATTTACCGATATTATTTCAGCGCTTCTTGCGCATCTGTTTACATTCCCCTCACCCGCCATATCCTAAACTTATAAGAACGCTACTACACTTGATCTTATACAAAAGGTTCTTAGAAGTGCTGTTTGGGGAGTCGCCTAGAGACAGGGGCTTGGATTGGCGAAAGCTCGCCTGGCAGCGGAGCGCCAGCTCCATGCCAAGATCCAACTAACATAGTTTTAACTGCAGCACCTTTAATCTACTACTAGTTCACTGCCTCCATACATGGTCCCCTTATCAAACGAGCTGTGTCAGGCAGAATTTTGGATTGTTTTCATGGCTTCCATGTTAACTTTGTCGCCACCCTGCTGTGTA
Source organism: Engystomops pustulosus (assembly GCF_040894005.1). Lineage (NCBI taxonomy): Eukaryota > Metazoa > Chordata > Amphibia > Anura > Leptodactylidae > Engystomops > Engystomops pustulosus. The sequence continues at coordinate 67,225,898 of NC_092413.1, forward strand.
ATCCACAAAATATACTGGCAAACTTTTATCATGTACCGATATTATTTGAGCGCTTCTTGCTCACCTCCTTTGGTTCCTCTCTGCCACCCATTGGTTTGAAGCCTGAGTCCATTTAGGGTATGTCGCCATGCCACTCTCTAGCCTGCCGCTGCTGCCACTGCCTCTGCATGCCGTCCCCTATAGTGTCAGGGTCAATTATTGGATGTTTTAGATGCTATCTAGCTTCATTCTGTCACTCTGTCATGGCCATGCTGTTGCCCATAATTTTGGCATAATGGTGCATTTAAGCAGCCTCAGAGGCATCCATGCATGCTGCCCCTGCTGTTTCCTGTCCATTTCCGTGGTGTTTCCATCCTTTTCTGAGGTTTCCAGGTGTTTGGCCAAGCTTCCCTGTGCAGAGCCTTGGTCCCCTTGAAAAATGCTCGAGTCTCCCATTGACTTCAATGGGGCTCGTTATTCGAGACGAGCACTCGAGCATCGGGAAAAGTTCGTCTCGAATAACGAGTACCCGAGCATTTTAGTGCTCGCTCATCTCTAGTCTTGACATTTTTGATTAATGAAGCCCCAATGTTTATACTGGGTATATGTTATTTTAATACATTTGGATTTAGCAATTGGATAAGATATTTCCCAGTGAAAAAGAGAACAATAACTTCTTAGTTCTACGAAGGACAAAATAAGTGACATAAGTACAAAAAAGCCTCCAAGCTTTTTCAATGTGAAGGTAATAAACATAAAATCAACAAGTATTATTACTATTCTTTTTGACAGGTCATTTCAGTCATAAAGAAATGTTTTCACAGTTAAGTAAGTGGTTAAAGCCAGGAAAGGCCTGGCCCAATGTTATCATATACATTACAACAATCTTCTGTTTACATTTGGTTTGATCCATGGAATTTTCCCCTTCCTATTGTCACACCCCTTAATTTATAAGCTCACCATTCCAGTTTCCAGTCAAAATATTTGGTTATGTGTCAATCATATCCTTTCACAAACAATTAATATGTATAGCTAATATGTAGCTGACTCGAGATATACTTTATCTAAGGTGAAAGTAAGCTGAGATCTGGAAGTCCTTTTGGTTCCCGAATGAAAGCTATCAAACACAGGATATCCTATATGCTTTTATGTCACATGCTGATAGAGTGTGTTTCCATAAGAATTCTGAAATACTTTTTGTACTATGACAAATTGTAATGTCCATGTAGAAAGCTTTAGAATTTCACATTATTTGTACTGCTGTTAGTAAGACTTACAGTAGCTTTTCATTGGCTTATTTTGAAGCCATATGGCATGAATTTAGAGCAAAAACTAATGTTTATAAATTAAACATATAGTATATAAAGGGAGGAACGAGCTTTCACTGAGCAGTAAGTTGTCCTCATAATTTCAGATGTATATATTGTGGCTAAGAGGGAAAAAAGAATGTTTTTACAGCTTCATCTAACAATTAATAAGGTTGTGTCTTATGCACCACAGCCAAGAAGACTGCCACCAGTATAGTTAGAGTAGAATACATGGCACACGCACGTCTCTTCACTCTTATCTATTTGCCCAACTCCCCCCCCCCCCCCCAAAAAAAAAAAAAAAACTATGGCAGCACTCAAACCAATAGGTGAGGATGGGAAAACATAGTAAAATATTAAACTCAAAGGATTCTGCCCCTCATTACAAAGGGCAATAAAAGTTATGCTTCATGGACTATGGAAGCATAACTAAAAAGGTTATGTTCTTATTGATCATATCCCATAAAGTGACAAAGAGAATAGTGGCCAACCCGCCAATATCTCTTCAATAATGATCCATGAAAGAGGAGATTAGCAGATCACCAGCGTGAAAATGTGAGCAAAGGCCTTTGTGTTTAATGCCATGTAATATTTCTACTACTTTGACACTCCTACCCTTCTTCTCATAGTGACTTATTTTTATAAAATATACCCTTACAACCATCTTAAATGCATTCCACAGCTGCGATGTATTAACCAACAATCTGTTACACTCTTTTCAATTCTTTCTTTTATTGGGGATTGTGTATAAATGTATGAGTTAAACCTCCACCAAACAGGGTGTAGAATATGCTATTGAGTGAAATGTATAGTCTCGTACCCCTCCATGCTGAGTTATCCAGATGTCACATAAATCATTTTTTCATAAAACTGTGTGCAGGCCTTGTGAATAATGAGTCGGAGCTACTGAAAAGTCAATTTGAGGTTCTGAAGTGATATTACAATTTTCAACCTGTTTGTGTTTCATAGCTTGAGTACTTTATTAATAAAGCTTAATTGGTGACGGTTTGGGGCATATACAGATACCAGAGTGCAAAAGGCATTATTAAGGCGGCAAACCAAAATGACATATCTGTCTGCAGTATCTGACATAACTTGCACTTCCTAAAATGCTACTGTATTTACAACTATTAATGTGCCCCTGCATTTCTTCTCAAAATGGGAAAAATTTATATTGGTGAAAGTTTGACTTTTTAATCTATGGACATCACCATTCAGAAAGTGAATCTACAGTGCAAACAATAAATCCACTCCAAGATTTCACACTTCCTTCCATAAACAAACTCTCTTAAACTCTCTCTATTTAGCTCCTGAGCCATCCATAAACTGCAATAAGGAGGATAAAAATGTACTTGGAGAAATATAACCATAACATAAGCACGACAATGGTACCTGAGAGTAGAGCAACTTGTGAGGACGAGAAAACCTTAAAAGAAGAGAAAAATAAATAAAACTAGTGAAAGCTCGAGTTAATGGCTGCCAAAGGAGAGGGGTATGTTTGTTAAATTTGAATACCGAGAACATGTTAATGGTCCATTGGATGTGAAATTTAATCATCCTATTGTTCTGACACAAACTATCTTTGTTGCACCTCAGCCTCTAAGGCTCAGTGACCATCCAGAAAAGCATTTTGAGTTTGCCATTTTGACAAATTTAACCCTTTTATCACTAAAATATAGCTTTTATTTTCAATAATTAAAATAATTATTTATTTAAGATAATTAAGGTGCTCAATATCAAACAATGAGTTAAAAATATCAACTTCAGGGGCGTGGCCTGGAAGCAGAGCCGGATGGTCGTGTGAGGAAGGAGCTCCCGTGCTAAACCCTGGAAAAAGCGACTTACCACAGCATATCCAGCTACAAACCTACCCAGCATTGAGTGGGAAGTACATACATACCTCCTGATGGCATTTAAGAGGAGAAGAAACGGCCCCGGGCCCCGTAAGTTAACAGACTTTTATTCAGCCCCGGCAGGGGAGAAAATCCAAGATGGCGCGGCCCGCCAAAATAGCGGGACCCCGCTTCAACCACGAGCGACACAAACTGCTTTGAAAGCAAGACAGGCGCACATGCCGCAGCGGAGATCGCTGTCTGCCCCGACCTCCCCGAACAACAGCACGGATAACTCGGAGGATGAAGATGGCTCCAGAGGAGCTAAATCGACCAGCGGGGAAGCGGAAGCCGGAGGCCCTCAGTCACCACGAGGTACGTCACAGGCTGAGACGCCATCTACAAGCCCAGCAAAACAGAGGCAGCGCAGAGAGCATGAGACATTAGGGGATGATGGAGCATTTGAGAATGATGCACTTATGCAAATACCAACATCAGACAAGGTTATGACAGAATCTACTATGAAACAAATGCTAGGTGCACTTCGGCGGTCATTCCAGATAGATATCACTTCCCTACTGAAACCAATCACAGCAGAACTAGAACAAACTGGCGCCAGAGTTAATAAGCTAGAAAATAAAATGGGAGATTTGGTCTCGTCCCACAACGAACTCATAGACGCACATTATGGGCTAGAGACAGAAGTTCAGCATATGCAAGCTAAAATTGCAGACCTTGAAGATAGGTCACGTCGGAACAACATCAAATTTCGCGGAATACCGGAATTGATATCTCAGAATGAACTCATAAAATATCTACAAAATTTGTTCCAAACATTGCTACCAAACAGCACACAGCAAGAATTGGAAATAGACAGAGCACATCGACTACCCAGACCCAAACACCTGGATGAAACCACCCCGCGCGATGTTCTGGCGCGCATACATTTCTACGCCACAAAAGACAAGCTAATGGAAGCAGCCCGAAAAAACCATCCTCTGCCAACACCATTTCAGGATGTTGCTTTGTACATAGATTTATCTGCTACCACCCTACGAGCGCGGCGCCAGCTAGCACCTATAACATCTGTGCTAAGAGCTAATCTACTGCCCTACAAATGGGGCTTCCCGGTGCGCCTGCTGGTACACAGAAACGGAAGAATCAACACCATCAGGAACCCAGAAGAGGGAAGAAAACTTCTCCAGGCATGGGGCATAAAGCTGCCAGACACATTGGAGGCACCAACGGCCCCGCCACACCGCAGAGTGGAGGAGGAATGGAAAGTTGTCCCACACAGAAAAGACCGTAGGAACCAAGGACATCCAATATCAGGGTAAACGCAAAGTGGAGAGGAGAGAGCTTCTTTCCCTCATGACCCAGTACCGTCCAAAGACAACACCGGACGGCAAATTGATGAAGAGACCATGGTCTCCATCTTTAATTTCATGAAGAAATTTACGACCCCGAAAATCGGAGCAGTCTGGACTCCTACTGTTCCATTGTCACCATTTATGTTTGTTGGACATATACAAAGTTATAGTTGTTATTATCTCACAGATCCCTGGCAAGCAACACAAGAAAATAGCAAAGGGGAAGCTAACTCAAGGAAGGTAAACAAGAGGGTAAATTGCAACATGAGAGTGTCATACAAGGGCATGGGTAGCATTACATGATGGAATAATTATGGTAGTGAAATTTATGTCACTTAATGTTAAGGGGTTGAATACACCTTATAAGAGAAATAAGTTATGGGGAGAAGCACGTCTGCTATCCTGTGATGTTCTATTTATACAAGAAACCCATATTGTGCAAAAAGATGCCAACAGGATCGGTCATGCGTCCTTTCCCCATATTTATATGTCCCACTTTGGTAAGAAGAGTCGGGGAGTGTTGATAGCAGTTAAAAATACAGTAGCATTCCAGGAGATTGATGTTATCAAGGATAAAGGGGGGAGATACATTATATTGAACTGCCTTCTTAATAACATCCCTTATTCCCTCGTAGCAGTGTATTCCCCGAATCGCAAACAGACACATTTTTTAAGTAAAACCATACGACTAGCTAAAAAACACCAAAAAGGGGCTCTCATAATAGGAGGAGACTTAAACGCCCCTTCCGATTCAATATATGACTGCTCCTCAAAGAAAATCAAACAGAACATAAACCTAAATACAATATGGTGGAAAAATGATTTATTTGACGTATGGAGGGCCCAACATAGCTCAGAACGAGACTACACGTTTTATTCCCCAGTACACAACTCCTACTCACGAATAGATATGTTTGTGACAGACAAGGAAACACTGATTAATGCTACAGCATCAACAATAGAAACAATAAAATGGTCAGACCATGCAGCTATAACCCTCACATTGACTGAATCCAACTCACACCCCCAAACTTATTTATGGCGTTGTAGCCCTCGCTTGCTGAACAATTGCCAAAATAAACAAACCATGGAGAAAGAGCTGAAAGAATTTTTTAGCAGGAACCCCCCCGAAAATCAATCCCATTCTACTTTGTGGAATGCCCATAAAATGTTCATAAGGGGGATTGGCATAAAATTGGGACACATAGCCAAAAAGAAATTAGAAGGCCAACTAGAAGGGGTCTTAACAACACTCCAAAGAATAGAAAAACAAAACAAAAGCTCCCCCTCCTCTGACTTAGCAGAAAAACTTAAAACTACAAGGGACCAATTAAGAACCCTCTTGCTTCATTCATATGAGAGACAACTACAGAGAACAAAAGCTTGGTACTATTCCCAAGGCAATAAGGCAGGGAAAAAATTGGCAGCACAACTCAAAGCAAGACATTTAAAATCAAAAATCCCTTTCTTAAAAAACCCACAAAATGGGGAAAAGATAATACACCCGACCGATATAGCCAATAGCTTTAAAAAATATTACGAGGGATTATACAACCTGAGAGATGACCCCCTTACACATCAGCCTAGTGAAAATGAAATCCAAGGGTTTCTAAGCAAACTAAAACTGAAACAACTGTCACCCCAACAACTAGAGGGCCTCAATTCCCCGGTAACAGAAGCTGAGGTGCTAAGGGCCATCAAAACCTCACCGGCAAATAAATCACCAGGTCCTGATGGGCTAACAGGGGAGTATTATAAAACCTTTGCACATGTATTATCTGATCTTATGACCAAAACATTTTCACAAGCCATGTCCACAGGAACGTTCCCAGCAGAAAATCAGCAAGCACTAATTGTCACGCTGCCTAAACCTGGTAAATCGCCAGATACCCCCCAAAATTTCCACCCTATTTCTCTACTTAACGTAGACACAAAGATATATGCAAAATTGCTAGCGGCTAGACTTATGAATTTATTACCTGATCTAATAACCACTGACCAGACCGGATTTATAAAAGGGAGACAGGGAGCGGACAATACAAGAAGGGTTATCAACCTGATACATGCTATAGAGACCCAAAAGCTATCAGCTCTATTGCTAGCATTGGACGCCGAGAAGGCGTTCGACCGCATCCACTGGGGGTACGCCTTCTCGGCTCTAGCAGCAATGGGTTTTAAAGGGAGCATATTAGAAAGTATAAAAGCCCTCTATTCAGCCCCATCGGCAAAGGTATTCGTTAATGGAACCCTCTCTAATTCCTTCCAAATCACCAATGGCACACGCCAGGGATGCCCATTGTCCCCCTTAATATTCATACTCTCCTTGGAACCGCTGGCAACACAGCTGAGAGCCAATCCCCAGATAGAGGGCATAGAACTAGGGGGGGAACAGCATCTTATTTCTCTTTACGCTGATGATATCATACTCTCCATGTCTAACCCAATTTCGTCAGTGACCAAAGCTATGGATAATATTGAAGCTTTCAGCAAAATATCATACTATAAGCTAAACACAACAAAGACACAAGCACTGCCCATAGACATTCCAGAAAGCATGCTACACCAACTCCGTAAAACATACCCATTTGACTGGCAACAGAACCATATACAATACCTAGGTATACAAGTAACTAAAACCACACAACATCTTTTTAAACAAAACTATGTACCCCTCCTTTCCAAGCTTCGCATAGAAGCCATGAATATCCAAAAAGCTGAAATAGCTTGGACGGGAAGGATAGCTGCTTTTAAAATGCTGTTGTTACCTAGACTACTCTATCTTTTTCACACTTTGCCGATCCCGCTTCCTAACCGCTTTTTTGTAGAAGCACAATCCATGATGTCCCGTTGTATATGGGGAGGACACAAACCTAGAATTGCTAAAAGTATAATGACAAAACATAAATACGTGGGAGGTCTAGGCCTACCTGACATCAAGGCATATTTCCAAGCATCAGTACTAGCTAGGGCAGCAAAATGGTGGAAGGGGGAAAAAGATATGCCATGGATAAGAGCAGAAATAGCTTTAACACACAATATGCCACTAAAAACTAGTCTTATGGCAAATTTATGGCAAAACTCCACAACAGTTCAAGGATCTCCACTCACTAAAGCCCTATTTACATGCTGGGGAGTTCTAAACACACAGGCATCTCATACCTCAAGCCCAGAGGAGATAGCAGAATTATTGCCTTTAGAAATCTTGGAAAAAGCACTGGGATACCGAGCGTTACATCATTGGAAAGAGAAGGGGGTGTTAAATATCGCCCAAATTTTGACAGGAGACAAAACCAAACCGTTCCCTGAGCTCCAGGAAAACTTTAAGCTTCCAAGCAGAGATGTCTTCTTATATCTCAGAGTTAAACACTTGCTAGACTCTATCGCACAAAAGAAAGTGGGGTATGACGCAAAACTAGAAAGGATCCTGTCCTCTAAAGGATCGGGTCTAAAACCATACTACCAACATATCACAGGTTGTACAGAGTTCACCAAGTCCAAACCTTATCAGAAATGGGAAGGCATTTTAAAATGCTCGATCAGTGATGAGGAATGGCTTAGGGCAATACGCATATCTCACAGAGCACTCAGATGCAGCTCCCAAGTGGAAAATTATTTTAAGGTGCTATTACACTGGTATTACACACCAGATCGCATACATAAAGCATATCCTAACTCCTCTATGCTCTGCTGGAGACAATGCGGATCTAGGGGTACATTATTCCACATTCTATGGGAGTGTCCTAGACTCCGAGAATTCTGGAGTGCAGTTTTTGGAGATTGTGGAGCAGACACTTGAGAAACCCTTCTCTGCCGAACCAGCGCAAACACTCCTTCATTTGGGCTTAAAACAATATACTTATGCTGGGAGGAGTTTCCTATGTAAACTGTTCACAATAGCAAGAAATGTTATCACTCGCCACTGGAAAGCGTCTACACCCCCAGATATAGCAGAATTCGTGAGAGAAATGAACATTTGCTACAGATATGAGATATGCCTTGCAAATAGCCTCCTCAGGGGACAACCTATACAACAAATATGGGCACCATGGACAACATATAAGCTGTGTGATCCTATTGTGGTCTGACCAGTATATGGGGGTAATAACCCTCCTACCTTGGGTTAGAAAGTAATATAAAGCAAATAACTTGTTAAGGTAACCCTAAAATACAGGTTATTAAGTCTTATGTGATAGCAAGGAGGTCAGAGGTATCTGTGAGATTGTTTTTAGATCTTGTTTTTAGATCTTGTTTTTTATTTTATTTCTTGTTTTTGTCTTTAACAGTTTTAGTTGTTTTTTTTATATTTGCCAGCAACGCTATTAAGCTGTACTAGTTGTTCGGCCTCAGACAGAATATACAACAAATGGTAACTGTATGTGACCAAAGGTGGGAGGAGGATAAATGACTAGGATGGACGAAGCAATGCACTAGAAAGTGTTATTTGTATAGCTTAAGAATTCTCAATGTCTGTACTCGGATCTTGTCCTTCTTTCATTGTAGCGTTTGCAACGCAAATCTGAAGGTGAACTGTTTTACATGTATTGTTATACCTTTGAACAAAATCCAATAAAAATTATTGAAACTAAAAATATCAACTTCAATCTGTCCTCTGAGTCTGCACTGTATATTTAGTTGTGCATGATTCTGAACTTATTAAGTGTCAGCAATAACATTTCTAATCACTGTGCATGTAGAATTGTGTCGGGGTTCATCAGGACTCGGTCCTAGGTCTGCTTTTTTTTTCCTTTATACTGCCTCCAAACCTTCAGCAGATTTGGTTTCCAGTATCATCTATATGCTGATGACACCCAGATATATACTTCTGCATGTAACATCACCCCTGCCTTAATCCAGAACACTAGTGAATGTCTCTCCGCTGTCTCTAACATCATGTCCTCTTTCTTCTTGAAATTTAATCTAAGACCAAACTCTTTATCTTTCCACCATTTAATAACTGACCCAACCATGACTTCTCCCTTTAGGTTTGTGGGATTACTATAGCAGCGAGACAGCAGGCCCATTGTCTTGGGGTTGTGCTGAACTCAGACTTCTCCTTTTTACTGTATATTCAATCTCTTGCTTGGTCTTGCCACATGCATCTCAGAAACATCTCCAGAATCTGTTTTGACAATTGAAACTTCTAAAATGCTAATTTTTGCTCCTATTCACTCTTGACTAGACTACTGTAACTTCCTACTAATTGGTCTTCCACTCACTTAACTCTCTTCCACAATCTATTCTCAATGCAGCAGCCAGGCTCATCTTTCAGATGAAATGCTACATAAATGCCTCCAGTTTAACCCTTTCAGGACCTGGCCCTTTTTTGTTTTTTCATTTTCATTTTTTGCTCCCCATGATCAAAAATCCATAACTTTTTTATTTTTCCATGTACAGAGCTGTGTGAGGGCTTATTTTCTGCGTAACAAATTGCACTTCATAGAGATGGTATTGAATATTTCATGCCGTGTACTAGGAAGCGGGAAAAAAATTCCAAATGAAGTGAAATTGGTAAAAAAACGCATTAGTGCCGTTTTCTTGTGGGCTTGGATCTTACGGATTTCACTGTGCGCCCCAAATGACATGTCTACTTTATTCTTTGGGTCTGTGCGATTACGGGGATACCAAATTTGTATAGGTTTTATAATGTTTTCATACATTTAAAAAAATTAAAACCTCCTGTACAAAAATTTTTTGGGGGGATTTTGCCATCTTCTGGCGGTAATAACTTTTTTATACTTTGGTGTACTGAGCTGTGGGTGGTGTCGTTTTTTGCAGATTTTGATGACGTTTATCAATTTTAGGACTGTTCGACCTTGTGATCACTTTTTATAGAATTTTTTAATTTTTTTAAATGACAAAAAAAGTGCCATTTTCGACTTTGGGCGCGATTTTCCGTTACGGGATTAAACGCAGTGAAAAACCGTTATCATATTTTGATAGATCGGGCATTTTCGGACGCGGCGATACCTAATGTGTTTATGATTTTTACTGTTTATTTATATTTATATCAGTTCTAGGGAAAGGGGGGTGATTTGAGTTTTTAGGGTTTTTTATTATAATTTTTTATTTTTTAACGTTTTTTTATTTTTAGTACTTTTCAGACTCCCTAGGGTACTTTAACCTTAGGTTGTCTGATCGATCCTACCATATACTGCCATACTACAGTATGGCAGTATATGGGGATTTTACTACTCATACATTACAATGTGCTGATAGCACATTGTAATGCATGGGTTAACCCGAAGTAGCCTCGGGTCTTCGTGAGACCCGAGGTTACCATGGCGACGGATCGACGCTCCCCGATGATGTCACGGGGTGCGGCGAGCGGCGATCGAGGTGAAAACACCTGCGATCGGTGCTAGCAATATGCAATATGCAGCAAAGACTTACCGGCTATGGAGAGGGCTCAGCGCGTGAGCCCTCTCCATGCACCCGCGGCCGACCCGTGACGTGCTATTACGTCACGGGTCGTGAACAGGTTAAACTGTTCATTTCCTTCCGAATACAGTTTAAAAAAATAACCCTCATTCACAAAGCTCTGCATAATGCTGCGCCTCCCTACCTCTCTTCTCTCATTTCAGTCTATTGCCCAACCCATGCTCTTCAATGTGCCAGTGATAATAAATGTCCTCCTCCAAGCTCCAGACTCTGGAGTCACTTTCACCTTGGACTTTGTACATAAGAGGGCAGTTGATAGCTGGTTCAAGCAGAATTTATTTTTTTAAATTATTTTATACTGTTCCTTTATAAAGAATGACTGGACCATTATACAAGCTCATATACCTCTTGCATCACCTCCTTTATCAAACTCTTGCGTTTGAACTCTGTAATATTAAAAGGGCCAACTTCACCAAATAAGTGAAGCTGGAACGCAGCCTGACAAGGTAACGTCTGTTCCAGCTTGAAAGGACTGAGCTGAGGGCCAAGATCCCACTATAACATCAAAGAGTACACTCTTTTTACACTGACAACATCATGATTCCATAGATGATGACAGAACCTGTTCCGTTAAACGTGGATACGTGTAGAAACCCCCCAAAAGAGTGGAGAGGGTGTCGACAGTAATTTTGCCATTCTTTTCATCTGTCAGTGTCAACTTTCAATAGGTCATTAATCCATCAGTATTGCTAAAGCAAAAATCAAACAGAAGTGGATCCAGAACAGAGATGACAAGTAAATGCTTTTGGCTATCAATCCTAAAGCTTTTCATTCCTTCTGACAGATGAAATGAAGGGGAAAACCAAACACAGTGGCAATGTCATAGAGTGGTGGAGGGTGAAAACATCATTATGGAAATCAAAGAGTATTCCAAGGAGACAGCAGTCAGTTGGCAGCAGCATGAGAGGGCCGCAAAGTAACACATTGACAAATTATGGAGGTGGCAGCAACGTGGTATGCCACAGAGTGGCACAATGAATTTGAAGTTTGAAATGAATTTGAAGTTTGAAATGAATTTGAAGTTTGAAATTAATTTGAAGTTGAAATTTTTAATTTAAATGCGAAGATTAGAGACGCCACATGCATCATCCACTGCAATTTCCCTGAAAATATGTCTTTGCCAAAAATGAACTTCAAAGGTGGCTGTGGCAGCAGCGGCATGAGGCTAGAGACTGGCGCTATCACTAATTCTTTAAGTGTCAGCAACATGGTATGCCACATGTTAGAGCTTGGAGGCGTGGCAGTTGTGGCAAAAGCAGCAGGAGGTCAGAGAGTGGCTCAATGACAAATTCTGGAGCTGGCAGCAACATGGTAGGCCACAGAGTGGCACAAAGAAAACGAAGTTTGAAATGAATTTGAAGTTTGAAATGAATCCAAGATGGACATTTTTAATTTAAATTTGAAGATTAGAGACACCACATGCATCTTCCTTTACAATTTCCCTGAAAATATTATTAAATAGGGAGGATGCTCAGAGGCACTTCTGCGTCGTCAAAAAGACAAAAACTCAGCATACAGGTTATAGGGAGATCAAATTGTAGATTTCTAGACTTCGGTGTGGTGCTCTAACTGTAGTGACAAGTCATTTACATAAGCTTCGTAGTAGAAGAAAGGAAAAAAGTTGTCACTCACCACCTTTAGTAAAATTCTTTTCTTTATTGATCCATTTGAAATTTGGTGTACACAACAGGGGAGGGTAGCGAAGGAGGATGCGTTCTTTTATCAGGCCAAATTTTGTTTCCTTTCTTCTACTACGAAGCGCCTGAAAATATTATGTCTTTGCCAAAAAAGAACTTCAAAGGTTGCAGCAGCAGCAGCGGCATGAGGTCAGAGAGTGGCACGATGACAAATTCTTTAGGTGGCAGACACATGGTAAGCCACAGTGTGGGACAATGTTAGAGAATGGAGGTGGCAGCGGCAGCAGCAGAAGGTCAGAGAGTGGCACAATGAAAAATTCGGGAGGTGGCAGTAACATGGTAGGTCACAGTGTGGCATAATCTTAGAGCGTGGAGGCGGCAGTGGGAGCAGCAGGTCAGAGAGTGGCATAAAGACAAATTCTGCAGGTTGCAGCTACATGGTAGGCCACAGTGTTGGAGATGGGTGACAATTCCAGTCCCTGATAAAGATGGTGGGAGGCAGATGGAACAACTGGCAGAAAATTTGTGGCATCAGGTGGGTGGCAGCATCATAATAGTGGCTGAGGCAGGTAGTTAGAATTCAGACTCATTTATCAATGTTTGGGGGAGGCGTCATGGCTAATCTAATCTGTTGCATAAGGCATTGGTGTGTTGAAATCCTGGCCGATCCTCGACTGATTCATCTTGACAAAGGTCAGTCTCTCCACATTACGGGTGGACAAGCGGGTTCTTATTGGGTTAACGATGGCTCCTGCCAGACTGAACATCCGCTCTGAAGGCACACTACTGGCCGGGCAGGACAGCTTCTCTAATGCAAACTCCACAAGTTGCAGCCGCTCATCAAGTTTGGCTGCCCAGTAGTCCAGTGGATCCTCTACCCAGTAGTCCAGTGGATCCTCTACCTGGGGAGGTAGAGTGTTGTCCAAGTAAGCCACCACCTGCTGGTGCAGGGTCTGCTCCATGTCCTGCTGCTGGTGCGGCTTCCCTCCTCACTAGATGGGTGAAGGAAGCTGCTCATTAAAGGAAACCTACCACTTGTAGTGGCAGGTTTCCGATGGCAATACCGGGCACCAGCTCAGGGTGAGCTGGTGCCGGAGCTTATTTTAGTTAGTGTTTTAAACCGCGGTATCGCGGTTTAAAACACTTTTTAAACTTTATAGCCGGCGCAAGCAGGTATGCGCTCGGCGCTTACCGTGCGCGCGGCTACATAGGAAGTGAATGAGAGCCGCACGCATGGTAAGCGCCGAGCGCGTACCTCCATGCGCCGGCTATAAAGTTTAAAAAGTGTTTTAAACCGTGATACCGCGGTTTAAAACACTAACTAAAATAAGCTCCGGCACCAGCTCACCCTGAGCTGGTGCTCGGTATTGCCATCGGAAACCTGCCACTTCAAGTGGTAGGTTTCCTTTAAGGACTCAAGACTTAAGCTGCTGCTGATGGAGCTGCTACTGCTCCTACCCCCCAATCTCCCAACAGCAGCCATAGCAGTAGTATGTGAGCGATGACTGCCAGGAATCCCTTGGTCAGACCTGACATAGGCACCGGCCAACTGTCTGCGCAGTATATCTCTATAGTATGCCAGTTGAAAAAAGGCACCCATTTTTGACTGGTAGTGAGGGTCCAAGAGGGTGGAGAGCCAAAAGTCATCCCTATGCTGTTGTCACTAGCTAGGTTAAGCAGTATGCTGTGTTCCATCTGCGCAAGTGACTCTGAGGGACTCCCGACCTCCATCTCCATTGTATAATGCCACGGTGCCTATGGGTCATCTGCCTCGTCTTCTACCTCCTCCCGATGCTCCTGCTCCTCCTCTCCTGTCACCTGAGAAGAATAAACAGTAATTTTATCAGCCTATTCTTGTGCTCCAATATCCTCCTCCTAATAATTTGGCCTCTTCAAAGGGCCCGAGCCAACGACAGGTGTCACGCATGAGCTGCCAGTGGCTGACATCAAAGTTACACAGGGGAGTATTCCTGTCCGCTTGCATCATCAAAAAAATCATTAATGGCTTTTCTCGGTTCATACAGATGGAAACATCGCTTTTCAGCCTATGCTGGGGGAATGGCTTCCTGGCCATTTTTAGAATGTCTTGCAGATGAGTGGAAGACTTCAGGAACCTGTTGACAACCAGATTGAACACGTGCGCCATGCATGGTGCATGGACCATCCCTCTGGGCAGCGTGGACACCATGTTCTTCCCATTGTCTGTCACCATGGTTCCGATTTGCAGTTGCCGCGGAGACAGGCACACATTGATTTCTTGTTGCATGACATGGAACAGTTCCTCCCCTGTGTGACTTCATTCGCCCAGGTGAACCAGGTGTAGAATTGCGTGACACCGCTGTGCCCTGCACATGTCGTATGATGGAGCAACACTTGTGGAGGCTGAGGTGGTGGTGGAGAAGGAGGAGGAGGACATTGGCGCAATTTGACAACGTGGAGGAGAAAGCGGTGTCTCCTGTTCAAAAAGTAGGTGTGGCTGGACGGGAAGCACATTCACCCAGTGGGCCATAAAGGACACGTACTGGCCCTGACCATAGTTACAGCTCCAAACATCCGTGCTGCCGTGCACCTTGGAAAAAAAACGATAAACTTAAGGACTGGCCCACCTCCGTTCTACATATTTGTGAAGGGTTGGTACTGCCTTTTTGGAAAAGAAATTTCATCTTGGAACTCTCCACCTCGGTTTGGAACAAGCCATTAGTTCTCTGAAGGGTGCAGAGTCCACGACTTGGAAAGGGAGGGACTGCAGTACCAACAACTTGGACAGAAGCATGGTCAGCTTCTGCACCTTAGGATGCCTGGACACATACAGTTGTCTCTTTTTTATCGTCTCGCTCAATGACTGCTGGCACCATGCATAGCAAGGTGCAGGAGCATCTGAACCGGGAGATGTTGTCAAAGACAAACATCTCCCTTCAGCCGAGGTGCTGCGGCAGGATGGACCACATCTGAGACCAGTTTCTTCTAGGCCATTGGATGGTGACGCTGCATGTGTTGACACAGGGTCATGGTGCCGACGTTAGCTCCCTGGCCATGCTTCACTTTCTGCCCGCAGATTCGACAAATACACACGCAAGGCTCCTCTTGTGTCTTAACAAACAAATTGCCACACCGCCGAGATGGTGGTTTTACTGCCAACCCTCTGCACTGAGTGATTACTACCGCCACTGCCTCGCTGAGCCCCTGCTTACTTGGACCTGCAAATCAGGATTTGTACCCCATGGCCTTTAGGCTCCCGTTCTCACACTGCTGCCACCCTGCTGACTCACAACTAGCTACTTGCTGCCTGCTCCACTGCCTTACGCGTAAGATCACACTCTTCGCACACAATTTGCGTTTCACTGTCACTGCTATTCTCCTCAATGGTGTCAGTATGCACAGCCTGCCTACTGCACGAAGCAGCAGATGTCTGCCCCAACTCTTCACTGCCAAGCAGCTGCTGTCTTTCCTCAAACACTTCGTCTTTGCTGTATAGTGGAGTCCATTTTTTCCTATAAGCGGTACGCCACATGACGCACCACGATACATCTGGTTTAAACAGCACATGCAGTGTGAAATGCCGAGATTGCAAATGGCTAACAGTTTTTATAGGGCTGTGTGACTTCACATAAGCCTGCCGGTCACTGATTGGCTTACAGGTCTGCAGATGTCATTGAGGGTGTTGCTTTCTCCTGTCTCATGTGACATGTTGTGCTCGTGCTCATTTAGCTAGAAAAAAGAGGGGGAAAAAAAAACGTGGTTGCCATGAATTCGTACCGTATTCCACTTCATTCGAACCGATTCGCCCATCTCTAGTGCTGGCGCATTAAACAGCCTGGTTTACATCCAGAACCATTGGATATAGGGGGGTTAAATTGGGGAGTAGGGTAGAGATGATAGTTAGCAAATTTCCACTACCAGAACTTACATTCTTGCGTCAGATCATGTGCTGTGCGCAGACAGGTTCTGGTGCTCTAGTATCTAAAGCTGCAATGAAGCCTAATGTTTGCGTTATTTTCGGGCCTGTGCTGGCACTGTGTGGCATTGAATTTCACATGCACTTTTAGTCACTGGTGCTCCCAGTCAGATACTGTTACTGGTGTTGTTGGTACCAGTTAGTTGGGACATTTAGTGGAGGGGGTTGTGCCCCATGTCTTGACTGTTTATCTTTTGTTTCTTTTGTATGCATGTACAGGCACTGCAGATGGAGTGAGCCCTAGAGACAAGCGGATGCCTGTGTGCCAACAGGACCTGTGTGGTCCTGTAAAGAGGGCAGTCATTGTGCTGCCATTATTTCTGTTGGCCATGGCTCCAGCCTTAACTGCAAAACATGTGTTGGTTGCTGGGCAGCCGAGGCCAAGCCACCAGCATGCACACCTTGCGCCATCTGGCCCTGTAAGCTAGCACCAGAGCTATCTCTGTTGATTGTGAGCTCCCACATATTGCCAGATACGCTTCTGTGTGTCAGCTGGACCAAACTACACAACCAAGCCATCAATTCTGGAGGGAGTGTGATCCTCACTTGTTGGGCTGGATCCCCGGGTCTTTGGCCATTCAGGTGAGATAGCGGGTCCTCAATTACATGGTGGTTCCACAGTCGATCAGACACGATGGAGGGTCCATGGTTGATTGTGCGCGAAGACGGGTCCTCGGCCGGTGACATTTAAAACTCCTGGTGTCCTGTTGGCCTCAAGGCTGGAAAGCCACCGAACACAAGTGAATGCAGAGCCTTCTCCAGGCCGTTGATCCTTCACCACATCTATCTGGCTATGGGTTCACAAGACCCTGCAGAGTCTCCATTGGTCCCAGGGTGAGTAAGCCAATGGCCCTGTAGAAGCTAAAGGGATAGGAGGAGAAAGAGGGGTTCGAAAGTCCGGAGCACGGCACCCACCTAACTTAGCAACAACACTCCATCTTGAGCATGCAGCCTGGTGGGGTACAACAATCCTTGCTTTAAGCCCACCTTTCAGAGCCATGATCTCACATTAGTGAACCAAGTTCTCTTTTATCCATCTCAAAAGTATTTTACTGAGAATAGAAGGCTAACAGTAAGTTCTCATTTCAGATTTCTTTCTTTCTCTTAACTTTGCCAGGGTATTTCCGTAATAAACAGAATGGGGGGAAAAAGCCAGATGGCACTTTCAAAGTAGGAATCCATTGGGCCTTTTCTATGATGGGACAGATTAAGAGGAGAAAGTAGATCCTTAAAAGGAGAAGAAAATCTTATTCTGCACCAGGTGTGGATTAAAAACATTATTCTTTTGTAATGGCAGGACACAAACAAAGACAGTGAGTCCTGGCACTGAGACCCCAAATCTTTCCCTACTTACTTATTGGGTCCCGCCTAAACGGAGGCCAATAACTGGGCAACGTTCCCTTCCTGGTTAAGGTGTGAACACAAAACAAAACAGACAAACACGATAAGGTGAGGTAAACAATCCGAGTAGGCAACAGTGGGGAATAACAATTACCAAATCACAATCAGAATACAAGAGAGCTAGAAACACAGCAAGATAGCAGTTTGATTAGCAAGGAGTCAAGGCTAAACTGGACACTTATAGGGAACTAGACCCTGCCTCAGGTGGAAGGAGCAAGCAATTACAGGTCCACAGTGTTAACTCTTGCAAGACTGAATCAGTGAGGGGTGTGGCAGAAATCAGGTCAGACAGCCACTAGAACCCAGTTCAGACTGCAGGATGACGAAACTCAGTGTCTCCTAATCCTACCAGCACAGACAGAGGAGACAGCAGGTGCAGATGTGACATCTTTATTCATGTTTCCATTAAAAAATTGAATTAAATGTTTCCATTAAAAAAGTATTATGATATTCCGTAGCAATGCATCCTGAGCAACACTGGGGTTAGATGTAGTGGAAAAAAACCTACATGTTTCAGGCATATAAAACGCCATTACTCATGGTTCTTACTCCAAACTACAATTATCCAAGAAGCTGCAGTTGGCCAATTTGTCTTCTACATAACTCAAAGTGTCAGGTGGTCTAAGCAGAAGTGTGGTGCTGAATGCATGCTATGAACCTTCATTCCTCACTCTCTAACTCATGAGAACAGAGGGCAGATTTGCCTAAGGCCTCATTGTGCTCTCTTCTTCGCCCAAAAGAGGGAAGATATAAGTACTGAAGGGTCCATTTATTATGATCATTATTATGATTATTATTTACTAAGAGGTCTACTAATAAGCAAGGGATTTCCTGCATGTGAGTGCTCACAATCTATATTGGAAGGTAGATGGAGACATAAATGAGGAAGCAGTGCAGTTATTGTCTATTATAGGTAATCTTTAGAGATGAGCGAACATACTCGTCTGAGCTTGATGCTCGTTCCAGCATTAGGGTACTCGAAACTGCTCGTTGCTCGGACGAATACTTCGCCCACTCGAGAAAATGGCAGCTCCCGCCGTTTTGCTTTTTGGCGGCCAGAAACAGAGCCAATCACAAGCCAGGAGACTCTGCACTCCACCCAGCATGACGTGGTACCCTTACACGTCGATAGCAGTGGTTGGCTGGCCAGATCAGGTGACCCTGGAATAGACTAGCCCCTGCCTGCGCTGCTCGGATCATTCTGTGTCTGGATGCCGCTAGGGAGAGAGCTGCTGCTGCTAGGGAAAGCGTTAGGCTGTTCAATTAGAATAGTGTTAGGCAGAAGTGATTCTACAAGAACCCAACAGCCCTTCTTAGGGCTACAATAACGTTATACTTTTTTTTTTTTTTTATTTGCAGCTAGTACCATATTGTGAGGAATTTGCAGGGGGACTTGCTACCGTTGTGTTTAGCTCTTAGTGACACACATATCCACCTCAAACACCAAAGTGGGAAAATTTATTAGGGGTTTGATTTCAATTAGGCACAGTCTGCCATTTACTTTTTATTTTACGTTTATTTTTTTAATAACTCAGCGTCATCTCATCTGGCATAGCAGTGTGCTTTCATACTTGGCTAGAAAATAGCCAAAGGAGAATCCAAACGGCTTACTTACGCCTACAATAGCGTTACATATATTTTATTTCTGGTTGATCTGCTGGTGGCTGTCCTTGCTGCAGTGCATTTACTACCAAATTGTGGAATTTGTAGTGAGACTTGCGACCTTTGTGTTTAGCGCTTAGTGACGCACATATCCATCGCAAAGACCGAAGTGGGAAAATTTATTAGGGGTTTGATTTAAATTAGGCACAGTCTCCCAGTTTCTTTTTATTTTACGTTTATTTTTTCATAACTCAGCGTCATCTCATCTGGCATAGCAGTGTGCTTTTTATACTTCGCTAGAAAATAGCCATAGCAATAGGATAGCATCGTTTGGTTTTAAAAACTAAAAAAAAAAAAAAAAAAAAAAACACAAAAAAAATTAAAGCTATAACTTTCATTTTCAAAATGTTTAACCCGAGGGCTAGGGGTAGAGGACGAGGGCGGGGACGTGGGCGTCCAACTACTGCAGGGGTCAGAGGCCGTGGTCCTGGGCGGGGTGAGACACCACCTGCTGATGAGGGAGCAGGGGAACGCCGCAGAGCTACACTCCCTAGGTTCATGTCTGAAGTTACTGGGACAGTGCGAACAGGTGATGTCATGGATTGCCGACAATGCTTCGAGCAATTTGTCCACCAGTCAGTCTTCCACGCAGTCCACCCATGTCACCGAAATCGGCACTCCTCCAGCTCCTGCACCTCAGCCTCCTCCCCCCCAGTCTGCCCCCTCCCAGGAAAATTTGGCATTTGAACCAGCATACTCTGAGGAACTGTTTTCTGGACCCTTCCCACAGTCACAAACCACTTGTCCGGTTGCTGCTGAGCAATTTTCCGATGCCCAGGTTTTCCACCAGTCGCAGTCTGTGGGTGATGATGACCTTCTTGACGTAGTGGAAGAAGTGTGTAAAGAGGTGTCCGACGATGAGGAGACACGGTTGTCAGACAGTGGTGAAGTTGTTGTCAGGGCAGGAAGTCCGAGGGGGGAGCAGACTGAGGGATCGGAGGATGATGAGGTGACAGACCCAAGCTGGGTTGAGAGGCCGGGTGAACACAGTGCTTCTGAGACGGAGGAGAGTCCTCGACCAGAACAGGTTGGAAGAGGCAGTGGTGGGGCCAGACGGAGAGGCAGGGCCAGAGCAGGTGCATCAGCGCCAAATGTGTCACGTAGTGAAGCTCCCGTGGCGAGGGCTCCCGCGGCGAGGGCTAGATTTTCAGAAGTCTGGAGGTTCTTTAAGGAAACACCGGATGACCGACGGACTGTGGTGTGCAACCTTTGCCAAACCAGGATCAGCAGGGGTTCCACCACTACTAGCTTAACTACCACCAGTATGCGCAGGCATATGAATGCTAAACACCCCACTCAGTGGCACCAAGCCCGTTCACCTCCGGCCGTGCACACCACTGCTCCTTCCCCTGTGTCAGCTGATAGTCAGCCCCCTGCCCAGGACCCTGGCACAAAAACCCCATCGTCGCCTCCACGATCCTCCACAGCATCCACCAGCGTTCAGCTCTCCATACCCCAGACGCTGGAGCGGAAACGGAAATATAGTGCAACCCACCCGCACGCCCAAGCCCTTAATGTCCACATCTCCAGATTGCTTAGCCTGGAGATGCTGCCCTATAGGCTAGTAGAGACCGAGGCCTTTCGCAACCTCATGGCGGCGGCCGCCCCTCGGTATTCGGTCCCCAGCCGCCACTACTTTTCCCGATGTGCCGTCCCAGCCCTGCACCAGCACGTGTCAGACAACATCATCCGTGCCCTGACCAACGCCGTTTCTGACAAGGTCCACCTGACCACGGACACGTGGACGAGTGCTGCCGGGCAGGGCCACTATATATCGCTGACGGCACATTGGGTTAACTTGGTGGAGGCTGGGACCAAGTCTGACCCTGCGGCTGGTCACATACTGCCGACGCCGAGGATTGCGGGGCCTACCTCGGTCCAGGTCTTTCAGGCCTACTATGGCTCCTCCTCCTCCCACCCCTCCTCCACCTCCTCCTCCGAACTACCATCCGTGGGCATGGCGCCATCAGTCGCTAGCTCTAGGCACAGCAGCAGTGCCGTCGCTAAGCGACAGCAGGCGGTGCTCAAACTGCTGAGCCTAGGCGATAAAAGGCACACCGCCCAAGAACTATTACAGGGCATCACGGCGCAGACTGATCTGTGGCTGGCACCGCTGAACCTGAAGCCAGGCATGGTTGTGTGTGACAACGGCCGTAACCTGGTGGCGGCTCTGCAACTCAGCAGACTGACACATGTGCCATGCCTGGCCCATGTGTTAAATCTGATAGTTCAGCGTTTCCTCAAGACATACCCCAATCTGTCTGATTTGCTCACGAAGGTGCGCCGCATCTGTGCGCATTTCAGGAAGTCCAGCACAGATGCTGCCACTCTCAGGGCAGCGCAGCGCCGCCTCCAACTGCCCGCTCACCGACTGTTGTGCCCACGAGGTGGAATTCAACATTAACCATGTTATCCAGAGTTTACCAGCAGCGCAGAGCGATTGTAGACTGCCAGATGTCAACTTCCACCAGAACTGGTAGTCAGGTCAGTCAGCTTCCTCAAGTCTACAATGAGGAGTGGACGTGGATGTCTGATATCTGTCAGGTGCTGAGTAACTTCGAGGAGTCAACACTGATGGTCAGTGGCGATGCCGCCATCATCAGCCTCACCATCCCGCTGCTTGGCCTGTTGAAAAACTCTCTGATCAGCATGAAGTCGGAAGCTTTGCGCTCGTCACAAGAGACGGGGGAAGAAGATTCCCTTGTTGATAGCCAAAGCACCCTTAGGTCTCTTTCTCAGCGCATATCGGAGGAGGTGGAGGAGGAGGAGGATGAGGAGGAAGAGGAGGAGAATGTTGGCGAGACACAAGAGGGGACCATTGTTCAGTCCTTCACTGTTCAGCATGTATGGGCAGAAGAAGAGGAGTTGGAGGAGTTGGAGGAGGAGGAAATGGACAGTCAGGCCAGTGACCCTCGCGTTCAAAGAATTTATTCCAGCACCGATTACTGGGTATTCACTCTCCTGGACCCACGGTACAAGCAAAATCTTTCCACTCTCATCCCTGGAGAGGAAAGGAGTGTGAGAATGCATGAATACCAGCAGGCCCTGGTGCACAAGCTGAAACACTATTTCCCTTCTGACAGCGCTAGCGGCAGAGTGCGTAGTTCTGCGGGACAAGTAGCGAGGGAGAGTAGGCGAGCAGGCAGCTTGTCCAGCACTGGCAAGGGTACGCTTTACAAGGCTTTTGCCAGCTTTATGTCACCCCAGCAAGACACTGTCACCTGTCCCCAGTCTCGGCAAAGTAGGGCTGATCTTTACAGAAAGATGGTGAGGGAGTACGTAGCTGACCATACCATCGTCCTAAATGATCACACAGCTCCCTACAACTACTGGGTTTCAAAGCTGGACATGTGGCACGAACTGGCGCTGTACGCCTTGGAGGTTCTTGCCTGCCCTGCCGCTAGCGTCTTGTCCGAGCGGATTTTCAGTGCAGCTGGTGGCATCATCACCGATAAGCGTACACGCCTGTCGACTGACAGCGCTGACAGGCTGACGCTTATTAAGATGAATAAAGCCTGGATTTCTCATAATTTCCAATCTCCACCAGGTGAAGGAAGCTCAACCTGAATAATTTATGCACTCCTCCTCCTCCTCATTTTCCTCCTTCTCCTCCTCTTTGTACACTAAAGCAGAGGAAACTGGCTATTTTTTGACAGGGCCCACTGGCTCTAGCTATAGTACTTTATGCATTTAATTTTTCTGGAGGGCCACCTACCCGGTCCTCTGTTTTAAAGGGAACCTACCACCACGAATCTACCTATAAAGGTAGATCGGGTGGTAGGTGGATGTATGGGACGTGAGGATAGCCCTTTTTAGAGCTAATCCTCATGTCCCCGCTAGCCTAGCATAAACTTTATTGACCGAATATGTTAATTTAATTAAGTGGCTACCGGGGCGTGGAGTAGCCGGACACGAGGCTACACGGCGCGGCTACTCCACGCCCCAGTAGCTGCTTTCCCCCGCCTACCCTGTGATCTTCGGCGCGCAGCTCCTGGCAGCTGCGTGCCCTCGTCCGAGAAGCCGGAGTTCTGCGCATGCGCAGTAACTCCGGCCAAGATGCGCGATCTCGGGAACGAGGCCGGAGTTACTGCGCATGCGCAGAACTCCGGCTTCTCGGACGAGGGCGCGCAGCTGCCAGGAGCTGCGCGCCGAAGATCGCAGGGTAGGCGGGGGAAAGCAGCTACTGGGGCGTGGAGTAGCCGCGCCGTGTAGCCTCGTGTCCGGCTACTCCACGCCCCGGGAGCCGCTTAATTAAATTAACATATTCGGTCAATAAAGTTTATGCTAGGCTAGCGGGGACGTGAGGATTAGCTCTAAAAAGGGCTATCCTCACGTCCCATACATCCACCTACCACCCGATCTACCTTTATAGGTAGACTCGTGGTGGTAGGTGCCCTTTAAACAATTTTTGGGAGTGCCACATACAGGCACTCAATCTATTCAATTTTTCTGGAGGGCCACCTACCTGCTCATCTGGTTTGAAAACTTTTTTGGACTGCCACATACAGGCACTCAATCTATTTCATTTTTCTGGAGGGCCACCTACCTGCTCCTCTGGTTTGAAAACTTTTTTGGACTGCCACATACAGGCACTATCCAAATTAAATTGTCTCCATAGCAGCCTCCACACGTTGTCTCCATTGCTACCTCCAAAAGTCGTCCATATAGCTGCCTCCATACATCGTCCCCTTATCAAATGAGGTGTGTCAGGCAGAAATTTGGGTTGTTTTCATGGCTTCCACAACAAACTTGTTAACTTTGTCGCCACCCTGCTGTGTAATCCACAAAATATACTGGCAAACTTTTATCATTTACCGATATTATTTCAGCGCTTCTTGCGCATCTGTTTACATTCCCCTCACCCGCCATATCCCAAACTTATAAGAACGCTACTACACTTGATCTTATACAAAAGGTTCTTAGAAGTGCTGTTTGGGTAGTAGCCTAGAGACAGGGGCTTGGATTGGCGAAAGCTCGCCTGGCAGCGGAGCGCCAGCTCCATGCCAAGATCCAACTAACATAGTTTTAACTGCAGCACCTTTAATCTACTACTAGTTCACTGCCTCCATACATGGTCCCCTTATCAAACGAGCTGTGTCAGGCAGAATTTTGGGTTGTTTTCATGGCTTCCATGTTAACTTTGTCGCCACCCTGCTGTGTAATCCACAAAATATACTGGCAAACTTTTATCATGTACCGATATTATTTGAGCGCTTCTTGCTCACCTCCTTTGGTTCCTCTCTGCCACCAATTGGTTTGAAGCCTGAGTCCATTTAGGGTATGTCGCCATGCCACTCTCTAGCCTGCCACTGCTGCCGCTGCCTCTGCATGCCGTCCCCTATAGTGTCAGGGTCAATTATTGGATGTTTTAGATGCTATCTAGCTTCATTCTGTCACTCTGTCATGGCCATGCTGTTGCCCATAATTTTGGCATAATGGTGCATTTAAGCAGCCTCAGAGGCATCCATGCATGCTGCCCCTGCTGTTTCCTGTCCATTTCCGTGGTGTTTCCATCCTTTTCTGAGGTTCCCAGGTGTTTGGCCAAGCTTCCCTGTGCAGAGCCTTGGTCCCCTTGAAAAATGCTTGAGTCTCCCATTGACTTCAATGGGGCTCGTTATTCGAGACGAGCACTCGAGCATCGGGAAAAGTTCGTCTCGAATAACGAGTACCCGAGCATTTTAGTGCTCGCTCATCTCTAGTAATCTTGAAAAGGTGGGTTTTCAAGAAGAGTTAGTAGGGCTAACTAACAGTACTAAGTGCAGTACTAAGAAAAGTTATAAAGATCAGGAAACTTTTAATGCATCCTTATCTCTACTGGTTTGACAAACATTTGTATGCATTTAGTAGTCATAAATAAAACAAAATATCAGTGTCATAAATAATACCAGGGCTGGGAAAAGGCATTTTGGTGCCCTAGGTTTCCACCAACACCATCTTCCCCTATTGCTTTTCTCAATCCCAACTTAACTCATCCTCACTATCCAGGAATAAAATCTCCTCCATCGATTTAAGCTCCACTTATTTATACCCAACATATAAACATATGCATTATGCCCACTCACATGTATCATTACCCACATTATTTTTATAATTATACACACTATTATATATTTATTAAATGTATTAAAGGGGTTATGGGGTTATGTTAAACTAATATATTTAGCCACACAGCATGAGCAGTTTTAAAATTACAAAAGTAGTAATGACCTCTACTGAACATCACTAGTGACCGGTGTGAGGTCACGTACGACTGCAGCTTCTGTTTACAAACAAGGACTGACAATGGTGGGACAATTATGTATTACAATTTTTTTTTTATATATATCTTCCCTGGCTACCTCTCACAAACATAATGATCTCGCACAACCCTTTAATGTATATGCATTACAGACCCTGTTGTTTGCACATTCACGTTTCCGCATTCCCTATACACTTGGCTCTCAGATGTATAGTATGGGCCATCTGTTCTTGTCCCAATAAACATTATTTAAAAGAGCTTTGGTATTAGTAGTAGTATTTTTGTTTTAATTAACTTTTCTGGTATTTTATGTATAATTCTAGTAAAGTCCAACATTCATATATAAAATAAATTGACTGGAGCTAACAATTGCACATGCTTCTTATTAGGGGCACTAATGATTGGTATCCCAGTGAATTTAACATGCACATTTTAACATTTTAATTGTAAGTATATTTTAATAAAGCTACTTAATATTTCTGTGAAACAGGCTATGCAAACCAGTAAGACTGTTATCAGAGATTTAAAATGGATAAAGGGTAGCGTTTGTGTCTGAATGGTGGCTTATTCTTGGAGAAGATTTCTCTAATGTGCAAAACAAAGATTTTTTTTCATTTGAAGAAGTGCGAAAATAACAATGAAAATGAGCAACTGCTAGCTCTCGTCAACTTATTTTATGTATGCTAAAATTAGTTGTATTTTATTTTATGTCCATGTTTTATAGGTTTTTAAACTGATGAAGACGCCGGTCTGGCATTGAAATGCATTGTCATTATTTTAAACTAAACCACCATTCTACTACTTTTACCTGGAAGCACAACCTATACCCAGATTTTTTTTTTTCTTTCGCTGTATCACAAGACTTTATCAGCGAGATAAATGAAACCTAAGGTAGTTGCTGTAGTTGCCCTAAGGTGACACATACAATTAGGAAGTGATTATACTACACCTACACCATTTTGCTGCACATGTTAACCTTTTTATTCCTATAGACAAAGAATAGATGCTGGGGTGGAAAGTTGGAAGAAGGGTAGCTACAACCTGCTGCATTCCTTTTCTTTAGGTCAAAACATTCAGTACAGGGAGCTCAGAGCAGAGTTCCAGGACAGTGAGAGGAGCGCATCGGCAGCTGTACATTTACTGATCATGATCAAGAGCATTGCTATGGCTTCAAAAGCATGACAACATTCAAAGTTGCATCTCTCCTAGCCTTAGCAGAGGTGGTCCCCTATGCAACTGCCTACCCCCTCATCCTGCCCCTGAATATGCTGCAACAAAAAAAAAATAGTGAAGTGATCTTTTTTTTTTTTTTTTGTTGATTCAGTTCATTAATACTGCTGTGTACAATATGTTCTTATCTTAGTCCAGAACAAGAGCTGCCATCCCTGGATCCAAAGGATGACAAATATATATATTATATTTTTTAACAAGCATCCCCTGTATGTTCATTGTGTACTTTAATGGACTGCTATATAATAATAATGTACTGCTTATATGTGTATTTAAATTGGTCCAAAGTATTCATGTGTATCTTATATGTGTATCTTAATTGGCCCATTGAGTATATGTGCAAACCCAATACAGTGGGGTATTTAAAGAGTCTGCTCATGCATGTGTATCTTAATTGACCCAAATTGTGTCTTTATACAGATAAAGATGTGCCCTTCTTTCCTTACTGTGCTTGTTGAGCATATTTGCAAACCCCAGATGTGAAGTAAGCACACATTTTATACTTAAAATATAAAAGTGACAAAAAATGACAAAACTTACCAGTGTGCTGGAAACATGCAATATAAACAGCAATAAAATAGAGTGTTTGATGCATCTTCCTTTTCCAGTGATTAATCCACATTCCATTTAACGGGGGAGTCCTGTAAAACAAGAAAGAGACCATTTATGAAACATTTCTCTCCCCAGAATGGAATATCTCCTTTTTAGTTAATGAAGTGTATATAAAGCATTAACATTCTAACAGCTACTGTTCACTCACATCTGTGATGCCATTCATATTGCTGAAAGTGATATTTGTATAACATACATTGCTTACGAAGGCTACTGGACAAGCATCAATTATACTCCAACAGAAAATAATCTAATGAAAACCAGAAAATACATCTCATTAATAAAAATTGTGTGTGCATATATTTTCTTGATCATGAGTCAGTGATAAATATATATAAATGCATTTTGTATATTACATTATTGTTCATTACATTTATAATTAAAAATAGACTGTCTTCTGTATTTTTGCAGAAGATGAATATTGCTACATTAAAAAAAATGTACGAAAGGTGAAATTTGAACAATATTGAGTTCATTTACTAAGGGCCCGCGGACCACACTTTCGTCGGACATCCCGACGATTTCCATTTTGCGCCGCTGGGACATGGGGATTTTGGCGCACGCAATCAGATTTTGGTGCAATCGCATGCAACAGAAATCGGGGGGCGGGCCATCAGACGATCCGATGGATTCCGTGAAACCGTGGGATTTAATTTCAAAATTGTGTCGCAAGCCAAGCACTTACATGCACCGGGAGGAAGATGGAAGATGGTGAACTCCGGTGGACCTGCGACAGACGCAGGAAATCGGGCGCATGATCTAAGTGAATCAGGGCACAGTGCATTCTGGACAATGCACTTTCGGGAACTCGGATGGACCGGG
Organism: Engystomops pustulosus; assembly: GCF_040894005.1. Lineage (NCBI taxonomy): Eukaryota > Metazoa > Chordata > Amphibia > Anura > Leptodactylidae > Engystomops > Engystomops pustulosus. Next base: position 67,254,381 of record NC_092413.1, read on the forward strand.
TAAGTAAATGTGCGCCATTGGGGCAGATTTATCAAGCTGTCTGAAAGTCAGAATATTTCTAGTTGCCCATGGCAACCAATCACAGCTCCCATTTAAAATATTCATGAGCACTGGTAAAATGAAAGCTGAGCTGTGATTGGTTGCCATGGGCAACTAGAAATATTCTTACTTTCAGACAGCTTGATAAATCTGCCCCAATATGTCTTTCACCAACACAGCAAAGAGGAAAAGAAAATGGTATAATATTCCACAGTAGTAGCAGCATAATTGTGTAGTTTAAAACAATTCCTTAATTTCATTAACAGTAAACAAACATAGTGAGCAAAACAGACCAAATGTTCCAAAGCCAAAAAACACTCAAAGCAACTGTCTCACACAACTATACACAATTGTATATTTATGATCTATGTATCACTGACTGTATACATCTATCCATGTTTAAGGAAAGGGTAGAGCTCACCTTCCAAACACAATGCCATGTGTGATGGAAACGGCACAGATCACCCCGCTGCTGAGGCATCAAGCTTCAAAGTGGAAGAAATATTCACGATCCAGCCAGTGTCCGATACACACTACTTTATTGGGTAAATCACCGGTACAAAAAGAGTTGAAAAGTCAACGTGTTTCCAGCGGATCAACCGCTCTTAATCATGACTGATATATAATAAAAACATGGTACACACAGCACATTTAAAAGTCCCGCCGGGAGAGTAAGACTCCTCCCCAAGGTAGCACGTCACTTCCCATCTGGTGTTGAATATTCATGAGTAGGGGATGTGTTCCGTGGGAATCCAGTAAGTTTCTAATAACATACGTCCTCTACGAGATACTATTCTGCATCCTTGGGACAGTATTGAATCCAAGATCGGATCTGCTTGTAAAAGCGGTACATGTTTTTTAATTATGTTTGATATAATCAAATATCAAACATAATTAAAAAACATGTACCGCTTTTACAAGCAGATCCGATCTTGGATTCAATACTGTCCCAAGGATGCAGAATAGTATCCCGTAGAGGACGTACCCTAGGGAACATGTTATCCCCCTCTTTGTTTAGCTCCAGATCTGATCATAACAAAACATGGCTCAACACGGAAGGTTTTTTCAAATGTGGAGCATCACGCTGCACCACCTGCAAATATGCAGAAAACAAGAAAAAATATTTTTCTAACAGTGAGGGGAACAGAGAGTTTCCCATACACGGCTTTAATAATTGCAACACTAAGAATGTAATTTATGTAATTCATTGCACTTTATGTAATTTAATGTATGTGGGCCGGACAATGCGCAAATTTAAAATCCGTTTCATGGAGCACTTACATGATATCATACGTCCCGAGGGACGGAATTTGTCAGCCGCGTCAAAACACTTTTTACAAGTCCACAAAGGCAATACAGATGGTTTAAGCACCTTTATCATAGAAAGAATTAACAAACCAATCAGATCAGGTAATATAGGAGATATTTTAAGAAATCGGGAAGCTTTCTGGATCTTCCACTTAGAAACACGCTTTCCATCAGGTCTCAATCTAAAGAAAGAACTGATGTACCATTATTTACATAGCAGATAAACTTACCGGTATTGTTGTGTTCAACTTGACTACAGTTCTTGTAAACACTGTTGCTTTTTCGCTACATTTGCAGACAACTATGTATCTTCTATGCATAACTTTGGTATATTGGTACAATTAGTACCTTGGGACCATTATTATCATTATTTGTCTTGCATTTGTTTTTATGAACAAACATTTTTTGATTTTATCATAACATACGTTATACCAACTTACCTTTGTTTGTTTGTGTATTTTTAGAAGGTGACTGGATGTGACGCCGCCCCGCGCCGGGCTTCTCAGGGTCCCCCAAATCGCAATTACATGTCGGCCTTTGGGTTGACGCACCGACTAATTGTGACCCTTTTCCCGACGTGGGACTGCGTTTCTTTCCAACATCATTCACCACATTCATTTGTCTTTATTATTATTTTTTCCTGCATTTATTTCCCGTCCGGATTTATTTTTCTCCAGCATGTTCCCTAACAATGTTATCTGCTGTATATAATGTATCTGTGCATATGTTATTAGAAACTTACTGGATTCCCACGGAACACATCCCCTACTCATGAATATTTAACACCAGATGGGAAGTGACGTGCTACCTTGGGGAGGAGTCTTACTCTCCCGGCGGGACTTTTAAATGTGCTGTGTGTACCATGTTTTTATTATATATCAGTCATGATTAAGAGCGGTTGATCCGCTGGAAACGCATTGACTTTTCAACTCTTTTTGTACCGGTGATTTACCCAATAAAGTAGTGTGTATCGGACACTGGCTGGATCGTGAATATTTCTTCCACTTTGATACATCTATCCATAACCATAATTACGTGGAAGGGTCCCTGAGACATATGGCAGATTTATCAAGCTGTCTAAATGGCAACCAATCACAGCTCAGCTTTCATTTTACCAGAGCTCATGGATATTTTAAAGGGGAGCTGTGATTGGTTGCCATGGGCAACTAGAAATATTCTGACTTTCAGACAGCTTGATAAATCTGCCCCAGGATCTCTGTAAAGGAATGAATCACATATTCTAATGATGAGGGTATGCAGTGACATGTATTTTTATTTAAAAAAAAACAAAAACAAGCATACTTCAGCTGATTAAGGCAATGCTCTTTTGATCCCCGTCTTCCTCTAGGGCAGTGATGGCGAACCTTTTAGAGACCGAGTGCCCACACTACAACCAAAATCCACTTATTTACTGGAAAGTGCCAACATTGCAAATTTAAGCAGTAACTTATTGCTCCTTGCTCTGTCACAGCTTTCAATCATATCGCCACCCTGAGGCCACCAATACAGTTGAAAGGAGGAGGGCAAATTCAGAATGTCATTGTAGCTTCTCTCCAGGGTCTCTCGGTACAGGAGGAATGGTGGGTCCAGCAGGATGACCTGCAAAGATAATGCAGCCCTGTCCACACCTTCTCACTTTTTCTGCAGTTGAAAATGAAGTGTCACTTTAAAAAACGCTGAAAGTAGGATCTCTTAAGGTACCTGGGACTGCAGGAAGATTTGGTGGATTTGGTCCTGTTTGGTGAACTCTGTGGGGATCGCATGAGTGCCCACAGAAGGGGCACCCGTGCCATAGGTTCGCCACCACTGCTCTAGGGTATGGTACCAGTTCCAAACAAAATTCAGGTTCAGCTCTTGGGAAACTAGGTTTCTTTCTTTATTGGCAGATATTTAAAACATCCAAGGTTACATACACATTTCCAGAAAATGTCAACGCATTTTAAGCAGGTTCAAATGCATTTACGTTTTCTGGATATGTGTTTGGATGTTTTAAATATGCGCCACTTAAGAAAGAAGAGGGGAGAGGGAGTAGATGATGACCCCCCTCAGGAGTTCATTTGTTGAGGTTGGATTCCTACACAGATGTTTTAGGGACCCTTGGGGAATTTTATTAATCAGTACATCTAGGAAAGGCAGGAAGTCATGATTGATCTGTGATTTAAAGACCTATGTTGTTCACATTAAGTTGTAATTTGCACCCCTAATCAAAAGCTACATGGCTCCCCATTTATAAAACCTGTATTTAAAGCATATTTAACTTTTCAACATAATTTGCACCAATCAGTTATCCAAGTTAACATGTTAATTTCTTATTCAGGGAAGGTAGCAGACTCCTTGAAGGAAACATACCATGAGAAATCTACCATCAGAAGTAGATCTGAAGGTAGAATCCTCTGCCCTAATCTGCAATTAATTAATGCTGGAAACTAACCTAACAACTTTATTTTAGTAATATGCAAATTAACTGCAGATGCTACTGGGGCATGGAGTAACCTAAACACCCAGTGCCCAGCCAGGCAATTGCACGCCACAGTAGCAACTACAGTTAACTACAATTAACATATTACTAAAATAAAGATTTAACAAGTTAGGTTAGGTTCCAGGATTATTAAATTACAGATTACGGCATAGACAAGAGGCATTTACCATCAGATCTACTTCTCATGGTAGGTTTCCTTTAAAGAAACTTTGTAAAATACAGTTTGGGAAAGTTATGACTGATGGAGAAACTCCAATTTCATATAGATGAGTATATGAGAGAGGGAAGACAAGCGTAAAAGAATTCAAGTGTAGGAGTACAACAGGCAGTGTATGGACATATTGAATGACTCTCACCTTATGTCGATGAAGTTAAAACTTATCGGACTATATCTGTCCTTGGTGCTATCAGACGCTGCTAGCCACTAGATTTCAACCCGCCAACCCAGAATGGCGGGTTACAAAGCATCAGGTATCTGTACACGTGTAGTTTCTCGGCAGTTTCGGTGCTTCATCCAACAAAGTTGCAAATTGCGTTTGTGTGGTTTAGAATATCATAACGTGTTTCGGCTTTGGGCGGAAGCCTTCATCAGGTGAAATTACAGTGTCTCAGTTCTACAGTTTCTCATATATATGTGTAGAACTGAGACACTGTAATTGCACCTGGTGAAGGCTCCCGCCCGGAGCCGAAGCACGTTGTGTATTAAATAAATTATTTTCTAAACCATACTAACGCAATTTGCAACTTTGTTGGACAAAGCAAAAAAACTGACAAGAAACTACAGTTGTACAGATACCTTTAAAGAGACATTGCTATAAAAAGCTGCCTCTTTATTAGGCTTTCTAAAAACCTCATTCTTGATGTTAAAGGGAGCTGCCTTACAAGGTATCCAAGAGTCAATATTTCCCTTATCCCATCATGAAAAATATATTTGTTATATGTTAATTTCTTGTCATTTATTGGACCCATAGTCTTTTTCACTTACAGCTCTTTTCTCAGCAGCTTGTTTTCAGTTTGATTTTTCTGTCTTAACTGGTGTATAGCTGATGTGACCTAAGCAACCCCCTCCCCTCTACATGGAACTTCTATGTAATCGGACACCTCAGTGAGCAACTTGCAAGCAAAACAGAATTTAGCCAGAAACTGTGCTCTCTTTTACATCACACTCATAATCTAAGTGCCTACCTTATTATTTCAGTACTACTATTAGCTAAATAGCTAATTATTTGTGTGTTTTTGGTCGTGATAGTATTTTTGTAATATGGTTGTGCAACATCCCCCACCGGGGCCTGGAGTCAGCCGGGGCCCGCAGTACCTGAGTGGCTGGCGGTTGCGGCCTAGGCACGCTAGTGTCACGGTGCTTGGTATGGGGAACCGGAGGGCTGTCCTACAGCCTGACAGGTCTCCAGCAGGGTGGTGTTGGCAAGAAATGATGAGGGAGAGGCTGCTATAGCGGATCTCCCTGGGGCAACCCTTTGGTCTCTAGAGGATGAGTCTCTGTGTAGTGGACAGGGTGCCTGTGATGATGGCAGCTGTAACAGCAGGGACCAGACGGAGGCAGAGGTTGAACAAAAACAACTTACAGTTCTTTATTGGAACCGAGAGGAACTTCAGCAACGTGCCTTTAACAGAGTGATGGAGCGCTGAGATGCTTTTGGAGGAAGCCACAGGAGATAGGTCGCCAGCCTGGATGCAGAGGGCAGGCTGGGAGGTAGCTGTGTCCTAATAGGAAGCTTCAGCTCGTCCTGGAGTGCTTCAGGTATCACCCTTGAAGGTAGGATGATACCCCTTTCCTCACTATACTAGCTAATCTATTAGCTCCACTCTTCAGAGGCAGGGGCTAGGCTCTTCCTGCTCTTATCTGGTATGCTGGCTGAATAGACTCTGGACTGGAGTTCCCAGTCTGCTTCTCTTCTCATCTAAGCTAGGCTAAACTAATCTCTAGCTGATGTCCTGCAGACCCTCAGGTCTGACCAGGACTGGTCTCTTCTCCCTCCTGGGAGAGACTGCTCTCCTCTCTCTCCTGAGAGAGACTCCTCTCAGAGTGTTCTCTAGAACATTCCTGGCCAGGCGTTTTGTAACTCCTCTGGTCAGGTGGTGGCTGCTCCTCCAATCACATCTCAGCTTACAGAGGACAAGATATAACACAGATCATTGGATGACAGATCTAGCATCATACAAAACACTTAACTCCTGCCCTGCCAGGCAGGAGCTACCACTGCAATGTCCCCTGTGTGATGTGATGACATGCTGTGGGGCTTATTCGCAAGCACTCCTTCGCTATAATGGGGAATCTGACTGCACTTGTTTGGCCAGTGAAAAAAGGATCTGTATATTGGGCCAAGACCAAGGACCAGTTCAGCAGGCTGGAGTCCTTGCATCTCCCATTCACTCCACTGTGTTCAGTCCGTAAGATCTGGCGTTCCTGTGCAGCCAACCTTAGTGTAAAAACTTCTAAAAAACAACATTTTGTAGCAGATAACTTTGTCTATGTTTTAGTAGAGGCAGAACTCTGTTTTTTTTCTATTAATGGGTTTATATAACAGGATTGTAGTTTCTCCAAGTGAACGAGGGACATTTTCTAACAATGTTGTGTTAAACTTCGCCACAGACACAAACCAGATAACCAAGATAGATTTCAGTTGTCAATTATTTCTGTAGCCATTCTCCACAGTCATGAGGTAGCATTGTAGTATTCTCATATGTTTCAGGCTATGTTTAATACATTGTTAAAGACTGGCAAGATTATACTATAACAGCAGACAACACACTTGGCTGCTGTATTAGAAAAGCAAGAGGAAATCTTCTTGCAAACAGGAGGCCATGGCAGGAGCATAACTTTGAAAGACTGGATCCCAAACACTTCTGTATGCCGCAGTGTATAAACAGTGTATTCATATTTGCACTTGTTGCACACAGACGTACATGTATACAGTCATATGCACATATTTATACACTCCTGTACACATTCATACACTCTTACATAAAGCATATACATACAATATACACAATCATAAAGTATATACACATCTTTGCATACAAATATAGTACATACATGTTATATACACATATAGTATATATACATCATATACTTAGACATACAGTTTATACACATATGTACACATATATACAGTATAAACACACCATGTAAACACATACTGCATATACTGTACATAAAGCATACACTCACCGGCCACTTTATTAGGTACACATGTCCAACTGCTCGTTAACACTTAATTTCTAATCAGCCAATCACATGGCGGCAACTCAGTGCATTTAGGCATGTAGACATGGTCAAGACAATCTCCTGCAGTTCAAACTGAGCATCATTATGGGGAAGAAAGGTGATTTGAGTGCCTTTGAACGTGGTATGGTTGTTGGTGCCAGAAGGGCTGGTCTGAGTATTTCAGAAACTGCTGATCTACTGGGATTTTCACACACAACCATCTCTAGGGTTTACAGAGAATGGTCCGAAAAAGAAAAAACATCCAGTGAGTGGCAGTTCTATGGGCAGAAATGCCTTGTTGATGCCAGAGGTCAGAGGAGAATGGGCAGACTGGTTCGAGCTGATAGAAAGGCAACAGTGGCTCAAATCGCCACCCGTTACAACCAAGCTAGGCAGAAGAGCATCTCTGAATGCACAGTACGTTGAACTTTGAGGCAGATTGGCTACAGCAGCAGAAGACCACACCGGGTGCCACTCCTTTCAGCTAAGAACAGGAAACTGAGGCTACAATTTGCACAAGCTCATCGAAATTGGACAGTAGAAGATTGGAAAAACGTTGCCTGGTCTGATGAGTCTCGATTTCTGCTGCGACATTCGGATGGTAGGGTCAGAATTTGGCGTCAACAACATGAAAGAAAGGATCCATCCTGCCTTGTATCAACGGTTCAGACTGGTGGTGGTGGTGTCATGGTGTGGGGAATATTTTCTTGGCACTCTTTGGGCTCCTTGGTACCAATTGAGCATCGTTGCAACGCCACAGCCTACCTGAGTATTGTTGCTGACCATGTCCATCCCTTTATGACCACAATGTACCCAACATCTGATGGCTACTTTCAGCAGGATAATGCGCCATGTCATAAAGCTGGAATCATCTCAGACTGGTTTCTTGAACATGACAATGAGTTCACTGTACTCAAATGGCCTCCACAGTCACCAGATCTCAATCCAATAGAGCATCTTTGGGATGTGGTGGAACGGGAGATTTGCATCATGGATGTGCAGCCGACAAATCTGCGGCAACTGTGTGATGCCATCATGTCAATATGGACCAAAATCTCTGAGGAATGCTTCCAGCACCTTGTTGAATCTATGCCACGAAGAATTGAGGCAGTTCTGAAGGCAAAAGGGGGTCCAACCGTTACTAGCATGGTGTACCTAATAAAGTGGCCGGTGAGTGTATATACACATACAAACAGTATATACACACATAAATACAGTATATACGCCATACAGCATTTGCACACACAGACAGCATATACACATACATACAGCAGATACACATATACATACAACATAGCTCCCAACCAGTTTTTTTTACCTCTGCCCTGCGGTCAGCTGGGAGATTGTCCCGGATATTCCCTCCTCGCCCCACACTGGCTGGGGTTGTCCGGGCTCTGTGTCCCGCCTAGTAAATACTTTCAAAGCCAGAACCTGCGATACTGAATGACTTCTACAGACATCGGGCAGGGAATCCTTTTGAGAGAAGTGTCGGGTTAGCGCAGAGGAGGGCCACGTCATCAGGCTCAGATCACCATCTGTCCATATATGGTCTCCATGTCTCCTAGGGATCCCCCAGACACAAGCTCATTATTTAATTAAATTCAATAAATTTATGCCCAGCCCGGGATTTGAAGCTACAGCCTCTGCAATAGAGATAGGAGCCTCTATTCACTAAGCTATAAGCACAATGGAAGTCAGTAAGAGGATTTTATGTAACAAAGAGTTTCACTGTTACATTGTGACACACTAGTATATACAGAGGGATCTTCTCAGAGATTATCATTGAGATTATTATTATTATTATTGAGATGATTATTATTAAAGAGATGATTGAGATTGAGATTATTAGTATTGAGATTATTGAGATTATTAGTAATGATATTATTGAGATTATAGAGATTATTAGTATTGAGATTATTATTATTGAGATTATTAGTAATGGGATTATTGAGATTATTATTATTGAGATTATTGGATTATTGATATTATTATTACTATTGAGATTATTATTATTGAGATTATTATTATTTAGAATATTATTGAAATTATTTTGATTGAGATTATTACTATTATTATTATTGAGATTATTATTATTGAGATTATTAAAATAATAATAATAAAATAATAATAATAATAGTCATCTCAATAATTACAATAATAATCTCTGAGAAGATGTATCTTTATATACCAGTACATGGAGCCTGTGTCACTGTGTAACAGTAAAAGACTTAGTTACATAAAATCCTATTGATATCAACTAAGGCAATAGCCTAGTGAATAGAGGCTCCATCTCTATTGCATTGTGGTGTATAGAGTTTGAATCCCAAGCTGAGCAAAAAAATGTTTTTATTATTATGGAGAGGATTATTATTCTTATTATTATGGAGATTATTATTATTATACAGGCAGTCCCCTTCTTAACGACACCCGATTTACAGACAACCCATAGTTACAGACAGACCTATCTGACCTCTGGTGAAGCTTTCTGAATGCTTTACTATAGTCCCAGATTGCAATGATGAGCTGTAAGGTATCTGTAATGAAGCTTTATTGATAATCCTTGGACCCATTACAGCAAAAAATGTTTAAATTCCTGGACTGCCTGTAATGGAGATGATTATTAGTAACCTGGCTTAGAAGGAATCGCCACGGCACGCATAGCGTGCGGCCATTTTGTCCCTCTCTCTCTTCCGGAAATGTAGGGAGGCATGATACAGTATATACACTTAATGCAAACACATCAAGTATATATATGTGCTGTATATGTGTATATATGCTGATGAGCATATACACACACCATATAAACACATACAGCATATACCCGCAAATACAGAAGATACACACATAAATACTGTATATACACAATGCAAACCCATGCAGCATACACACATATAGAGCACATATATACAGTCATAAAGCATGTACACACCATATAAACACATATAGAATATACACACACCATAAACACACATATAACACATATATAAACATACAGCAGATACTCACACATGCAGTTATACACTCATACACAAGTGAATATACTCACCTTCAGGCAGAGGTGCAGGTTAAGAGTTCAGCATAGGGAGGGGGGGGGGCAAGTATTGGAGTGTGGGAGGAAACCGGAGGAAACGCATGCAAACAGAGAGAGAACATGCAAACGCTTTGGAGATGTTGACCCTGGGACTTGAACCCAGGTCCCCAGCGCTGCAAGGCTGTAATGCAAACCACTAAGCAACAGATTGAGCTGAAAGCTCCTCAGTGGGCTCCTCAAAGTCCAGGGCCCCATTGCCACTGCTCCCCTTCCTCCTATCTCCTGTTAGCTATGTCTCTGCTTTCTGGCAGTCTTCTCATCACTGTTATATACATATAATGCTATACAATGTGCACCATAATATGTATATAATGGCATACATGCTAGATTATTTAGTGAAGAGGGTCAAGTGGCCAGGTACCCTGACATTTCGTCAGAGTCAGACTGAGGGCTCGGTTTATACTCCAATCTATGAATAAAACAAAACGTGTACTCACCGTCCGACTCCCCTGCAGGTCCTCCTCTTTCCATTGATGCTCCTAGTCTCTGCGCGGTCTATCACTCGCGTCATGACGTCAGCTACTTGCTGACATTCTAGTTTGTACACCACCATTGGTACACACTATGAAATCAGCAAGTAGAATAGATTGAAAGAAGAGCACCTGCCAGGGGGCGTCAGTGGGTGAGTACACATTTTTCTTATAGGCTAGGCATTCCTTGGGAAGGGGCTACAGGCTAAATAATGGAGCAGGGGCTACAAGCTAAATACTGGGGGGACAGGAGCTGCAGGCTATATACTGGGGGCAGAAGCTGCAGGCTATATACTGGGGTGTAGGGGCTGCAGGCTATATACTTGGGGGTAGGGGAAGCAGGCTATATATACTGGGGGCAGGGTCTACAGGTTATATATTGGTGGGCAGAGGCTGCAGTCTATATACTGGGGCAGAGGCTACACGCTATATACTGAGGCGCAGGGGCTGCTGGCTATATACTGGGGGGCATGGGCTGCTGGACATATAGGGGTTTATTTACTTAGGGTCCACAGACGCACCTTTATGGAACTTGCCTGCGTTTTCAGGTTTTGCATGGCTGTGACAGGTATTTAACAGTGGATTGTGTAGCACGCGTTCGGATTTTGGCGCAGTTGCGCTGGCTTTCATGCGACAGAAATCAGGAGGCGTGCCGCCGGACGATGCGATGGATTCGAGCGCGGGATTTAACTTTCAAATTGTGTCACAAGACACAAGCAGTTAAATGCACCTGGAAGAAGAAGGTGAACTCTGTCGGACCTGAGCAGGGAAGTGACACATGCAGGATATCGGGCGCACGATCTTAATGAATTACAGCACTGTGCATTATCGTGGGGACAATGCACTTTCTGTGAATTCCTCTGGACACATAAGTAAATATGCCCCATACTGTGGGCAGAGGGCTGGCTGTATACTGGGGACAAGGGGCTTCTGGCTATATACTGGGGGCATGAGCTGGCAGGCCCCCTGATCTACTGTACCCCCTTTAACCCCCCTTATTTATGGCCCCTCTCAACTCCCTCCTCTTAATGCTGTTCCCTTGTATCTTCCCATCTTATTGTGAGGCCCCTGGTATCTCCCTTTCTCATCTCCCCCTTTTTCTGACCCACTCTTAACTCCACCTCTCATTGTGCCCCCATTGTGGCTCCTCTCGTCTCCCTCTTTTTAATGTGGCCCCCTCTTATCTTCCCATTTTATGTGGGCCCCCCTCATTTCCCCCCTCTTAGTGTGGCCCCTTCTCCTCTTTGTAACATTACAAAAAAAAAAAAAACAACACATACTCACCTTTCCCCTGCAGCCCCTCTTCTTCTCTGCCACTGTGTACCAGAGGCCCGCAGGCGATGACGTCATCATATCGAGCTTGCCAACCTACTGCACACAGCAGCAGAGAGGCAAAATGATGATTTGGAGAGCTCAAACCTCACTGCATCATCAATACTTTCGACTCCATCGGGCACAGTTGAAGTCCCGAATGGAAAAAGGGGGGTGGCGTCGACATTTTGAGGGGGCGGAGTTGGAGTGGTTGGAGCCAGCAGGTTCGGCGCACACCGCTACTATCACTGCCACACTGGTGGGTCTGTCCGACCCTGCACTCCGGCCCGTAAAAGCTGCTATGGCTGCTCCCACTGTAGTTACGCGCCTGGGCCCAGGTCATTGTTTTACAGATATTTGTTGTGCTCACTCCTCTTGTAGGTGGCTGGAGTCACAAAAACAGCCAAATGTATCTTTTTTTTTACATTGTTGCTGTAAGGTGAATAAGAGTTACATACACAGCAATATAAAATTTTCAGAAATCAGTCCAATAACTGGTCTTCGAAAAAACTATAAAACTATTCTAAGCCATCATGCTAAAATTGCAGTGCCACTTTTGCAATTCATTTACTTGTTTTTTTTTTAGTTTTCAGATACATATATAATTAAGGGCAAGAGGTACATATGAAAAGATTTATTGCCTACGCAGAGGCAGTTGTTTTGAAGTTGAAAAGGACAGGTAACATATACATTAGTGCTAGAGGGAGTCCCAATCAGTACCTCTGTGTCAGTGAAGACTCATAAAGCCTTATTGTAAGGGAGGAGGTAAAGGGAGGGATAAACTATAACAGCGTTAAACCATGAACAAGGGGAAAAGTACTCACGTCATTAAAAGCAGGACAAGTTATTAATGGCTTATCTGTAATTCTATTTTATTTGTGAAATATGGAAGTGTTGATGAGGATACACAGCATGGCTTATGATAGCTTGATCGCTATGGGGTGGGTAGACCAAGGGGCCCAAATATGAGCTCGAGAATGAAACTTGAGAAAGCCACAGGCTAATGCTAGCTCATAAGAATAGACTGAATTGATATCCGTTATATATTCTTGGATCGAAGGTGGGTATAGAGATTTTCACATTCAATGCTAAAGGCATAGAAGATAAATCTAGGAGTTAAAATGTCTCTTTTTCAGAGAAATATTAATAGGAGAGTGAAATTGTTCTGTTACAAGCTGAGATATGAAGTTCCAATATGTGGATAGGGATGGGAAGTCCACAAAATGTGTGACATAAAGTGCTTTTTTTACACAACTTCTTCAACAGGATGTCTGTAGCTAGGATAAATATAGTGGAGGTGGTCAGGGGTTACTACCAACTGCAGCACTGTGTCAAACTGGTTGGGTCTCTTCAGTACACTGAAGTACGCTGAGTGAGAGGCTTGTGACTAGGGTCGGGAAGTAAGAGTTCTCCTTAAGGAGACTGCCAGTTAAGGCCACCGTATGTAGAGATTTTTAGCCATGGAAGCTCTTTTAGGGGATTCTAGGAGAGAGTTCGCAAGAGAGTTTGGCAGGGATAGTCGTCTTATACATGGCAGCGAGAGACACTGTGTAAATAGGTACATTTCTATTGATTGTTCTAATGACATCCATGGTGCTCATTGATCTGATGCTTGCCATTTAGTGATTCGTGAAGAGTAGAGATGAGTGAGCACTAAAATGCTTGAACTTTTTACGATGCTCGAGTGCTCGTTTCGAATAACGAACCCCATTGAAGTCATTGGGGCATTTTTCAAGGGGACCAAGGCTCTGCACAGGGAAGCTTAGCCAAAAACCTGGAAGCCTCAGAAAATGATGGAACACCACGGAAATGGACAGGAAACAGCAGGGGCAGCATGCATGGATGCCTCTGAGGCTGCCTAATCGCACCATTATGTCAAAATTACGGGCAACAGCATGGCGATGACAGAGTGACAGAGTGAGGCGAGATAGCATCTAAAACACCCAATAATTGACCCTGACACTATAGGGGACGGCAAGGAGCTGGCGGTCCACTGCCAGGCAAACTTTTGCCTGTCCAAGCTCCTGCCTCTCGGCTCTTCCTCACCCAAAATGGACCTCGGGGCCCGAAGCGTTTACTTTGAAAAAATTATCATTTTCAAAGCAGGCAGGGGCTAGAAACAGCATTTCTAAAAACCTTTTGTGTAAGATCAAGTGTAGTACTGTTCTTATAAGTATTTGGCCTGGTTAGGGGAGGGGAACGTAAAGAGATGAGCAAGTAGGGCTGAAATAATATCGGTCAATGATAAAAGCTTGGCGGTATATTTTGTGGATAACACAGCAGGGTGGCGACAAAGTTAATAAGTTTTAGGGGGGTGGTTTGGCCGCGAAGGAAGATGGCCGCGTGAGAGCTGAGCTCCGCTACCACGGCTGCCCGAAAGCAACTAGAACTAGATTCTTCAGGGAGAAAATGCCCAGCAAACTGCCCATAAGTGTCGGGGGACAGCAAGGGAGGAAGCAGGGGGCGAAAGGTCCGGCAAAAAAGCCGATTCAGTGCTTCTTTCACATAGACCCCGGGCTTGGCAAAGATGGCGCCGGCCCCAGCAAGCATACTGCTAGTGAAGCGGGAACGCAGCGAAAAGGGACACAGATTAACAAACGGAGCACCGCTTCACTTACCGGATCCTCTCCCCTGTTCGATATCCCGGGGAGATGGAGCACAGAGTCCAGACAATCTTCCAGCATACCCCCGCCGGCACTCATGGAGGAAGAGGCCAGTTTACCGCCGCTCCAGCTACAGATGCAAAGCAGTTCTGAGGCCTCTGCGTCACCAGCATCCTCAGGCTCTAGTGAGGCAAGAACCCCTACCAGCAGCCCAGCCAAGCAGAAGGCTAAAAGGCAAGACATCGCCGATCCTGTAGCAGATGAGGTGGGTGACTGCAGCAATAACTCAATTAGGCAAAGTAATGAAACCGTGTAAGAAAACGAGTAAGAAAACATGCTGAAAGCCATGCTAGAAGCATTAAGAACCTCTCTTCAAAGAGACTTATCCACGTTAATAAAACAGCTCCAAACCACTATTGATGAAATAGGAGACAGGGTCTCTCACGTAGAAAATAAAATGGCAGAATATGCTTCTACATTTAATGAGCTGGCAGATGCTCATAATACACTAGAAGACTCAGTGACAGCAATACAGGCCAAATTGGTCGATTCAGAGGACAGAGATAGACGCAACAATGTAAAGATCAGGGGAATTCTGGAAATAGTCCCTAACGCCCAAATTAAGGCATATGTGCAACAGATGACCAAAGTTCTACTACCTGACCTCGCCGACTATGAGCTCTGTATAGACCGTGCACACAGGGCACCAAAACCCTCCAACCTACCAGATCTCAATCCCACGAGATGTATTAGCCAGATTCTCATTCTACCATGTGAAAGAAAGGCTACTTGCTCAATTAAGAAAATTGAAGTCTCTGCTGGCTCCGTATGACTCCATTCAACTGTTTGTGGATCTCTCAGCAGCCACACTCCAGGCCAGACGAGACTTTCTTCCAGTCACATCTTTGCTGAGAAAGCACAGAATCCTTTACCGATGGGGATTTCCCACCAAAGTGCTAATCAAGCATCAAAATTCTTTGATTGCCATAAAATCGATTAAAGAAGGATTTGAATTCCTGGAAACATGGGGAATCCCTAAGGAAGATCTTCAATCTGCAAGAACCAGGCAGAATATACAGCCCAGAATGGATCCAGAGTGGCGGGTGCAGAACCCAACCTGACCAACCCTGAATTGCAAGCTTGTCATTCACAAGGCGGCCAGAGGAGGAGCTCATCCTACTCACGTTCCACAGGACTACGATAAGTACCTGGACTAGTACTAATAAGTCCACACTTAGTACCGCTCTTTTGTTTGTTATGACCTCCAGTACTAGGTTAGTTGTTTGTTTGTTCATTGACCTGAGAGCCATGCCAGTGCTACCTTCTATATTTAATTTGTTATGCTATGTCATTATGCCTAAGCTAAGAGACAAAGAATTATGTTCCAGCAAAATCAACCTTGCTTGTGATGGGGGTTAAGATAATATCGTTAAACGCCAAAGGGCTAAACAGTCCCTTTAAAAAGGGCTATGCTGTGGAACGAGGCTGTAAAAAGTAAAAGGAGATATTATTTGTGTTCAAGAAACACACATAGGGTCTAAGAACCCTCCCAAATTATCCCATAAATGCTTCCCTCAAATAGTGGTCTCCTCTTTCCCACAAAAAAAGAGGGGTATTTTTATTGCATTTAGAAATACCTTAGCGGTCAATATCCTTTATTCTTTAGTGGATCCGCAAAGCCGTTATATAATTTTAATCTGTTCCATTAACAACATAGAATACACAATTGTTAATTTGTATGCCCCTAATAACAAGCAGGGAAGATTTTTGAGAAGGTTATTCCGCAAAATAGCAGAAATAAAAAGGGGTAATGTACTCATTTGTGGGGACTTCAATACATTAGGCCACAATACATGGGACACAACGAGTAAAGCAACTTATGGTAGATTCACTCTAAATCCTTTGTTATGGAAATACGACTTATTTGACGCATGGAGGGTACAACATGTAGCAGAACGCGACTACATTTCTCACCCAGACATAAGTCATACTCGCGCATCGATATGATCATCACAGATAGACAAATGCTAGATAGAATTGAAACCACGGCCATTGGAAGTGTAAATTGGTCAGATCATGCCCCAGTAGAGGCAACCTTTACGGATACATTCTCACTAGAGATGAGCGAACATACTCGTCCGAGCTTGATGCTCGTTCCAGCATTAGCGTACTCGAAACTGCTCGTAGCTCGGACGAATACTTCGCCCGCTCGAGAAAATGGCATCTCCCGCCATAGTGATTTTTGGCGGCCAGAAACAGAGCCAATCACAATCCAGGAGACTCTGCACTCCACCCAGCATGACGTGGTACCCTTACACGTCGATAGCAGTGGTTGGCTGGCCTGATCAGGTGACCCTGGAATAGACTAGTCCCTGCCCGTGCTGCTCGTATCATTCTCTGTCTTGATGCCGCTAGGGAGAGAGCTGCTGCCTGTCAGGGAAAGCGTTAGGGTGTTCTATTAGAATAGAGTTAGGCAGGAGTGATTCTACAAGAACCCAACAGCCCTTCTTAGGGCTACAATAATGTTTTATTTTACTTTTTTTTGGTTTGCCTGTGGCTGGGCTTGCTGCCATTAGTAGTGCAGCTAGTACCATATTGTGAGTAATTTGCAGGGAGACTTGCTACCGTTGTGTTTAGATCTTAGTGACACACATATCCACCTTAAACACCGAAGTGGGACAATTTATTAGGGGTTTGATTAGAATTAGGAAGGGTCTGCTGATTTTTTTTTTTTTACCTTTATTTCTTTTTATAGCTCAAAGTCATCTTGCAAAGCAGTGTGCTTTCAGTGTAGGCTAGAAAATAGCCATAGGAGAACCCCAACGGCTTACTTAGGCCTACAATAGCGTTATATTTTCCTTTTTTTTGTTTGCTTGTGGCTGGGCTTGCTGCCATTAGTAGTGCAGCTAGTACCATATTGTGAGGAATTTGCTGGGAGACTTGCGACCGTTGTGTTTAGCTCTTAGTGACACACATATCCACCTCAAACACCGATGTGGGACAATTTATTAGGGGTTTGATTAGAATTAGGCACAGTCTGCTGCTTATTTTTTTTTACCTTTTTTCTTTTTATAACTCAAAGTCATCAGGCACAGCACAAAATCCAGTTGTGTGCTGTCAGTGTAGGTTAGAAACTAGCCATAGCAATAGGATAGCATCGTTTTGTTTAAAAAAAAAAAATAAAAAAAAAAATAAACACACAAAAAAAAATTTAAGTTTACACTTTAATTTGGAAAATGTTTAACCCGAGGGCTAGGGGTAGAGGACAAGGGCGTGGACGTGGGCGGGGTGAGACACCACATGCTGATGAGGGAGCAGGGGAATGGCGCAGAGCCTCAGTCCCTAGGTTCATCATGTCTCAAGTTACTGGGACTCGTGGTAGAGCACTGTTGAGGCCAGAACAGTGCGAAGAGGTGATGTCGTGGATTGCGGACAATGCTTCTAGCCATTTGTCCACCAGTCAGTCTTCCACGCAGTCCACCCATGTCACCGAAATCGGCACTCCTCCAGCTCCTCTACCTCAGCCTCCTTCCCCCCCAGTCTGCCCCCTCCCAGCAAAATTTGGCATTTGAACCGGCATACTCTGAGGAACTGTTTTCTGGACCCTTCCCACAGTCACAAACCACTTGTCCGGTTGCTGCTGAGCTATTTTCCGATGCCCAGGTTTTCCACCGGTCGCAGTCTGTGGGTGATGATGACATTATTGACGTAGTGGAAGAAGTGTGTAAAGAGGTGTCGGACGATGAGGAGACACGGTTGTCAGACAGTGGTGAAGTTGTTGTCAGGGCAGGAAGTCCGAGGGGGGAGCAGACTGAGGGATCGGAGGATGATGAGGTGACAGACCCAAGCTGGTTTGATAGGCCGGGTGAACACAGTGCTTCTGAGACGGAGGCGAGTCCTATAGCAGAACAGGTTGGAAGAGGCAGTGGTGGGGCCAAACGGAGAGGCAGGGCCAGAGCTGGTGCATCAGCGCCAAATGTTTCCCGTAGTCAAGCTCCCGTGGCGAGGGCTAGATTTTCAGAAGTCTGGAGGTTCTTTAAAGAAACACCGGATGACCGACGGACTGTGGTGTGCAACCTGTGCCAAAAAAGGAACAGCAGGGGTTCCACAACTACTAGCTTAACTACCACTCAGTATGCGCAGGCATATGAATGGCCGGGCACACCACTGCTCCTTCCCCTGTGTCATCTGCTAGTCAGCCCCCTGCCCAGGACCCCGGCCCAAACACCTCCCGTGCGAAAACCCCATCTTCGCCTCCACAGCATCCACCAGCGTTCAGCTCTGCATACCCCAGATGCTGGAGCACAAAAGGAAGTATAGCACAACCTACCCACACGCCCAAGCCCTCAACGTCCACATCTCCAAGTTGCTTAGCCTACAGATGCTGCCCTATAGGCTGGTAGAGACCGAGGCCTTTCGAAACCTCATGGCGGCGGCCGCCCCTCGGTATTCGGTCCCCGGCCGCCACTACTTTTCCCGATGTGCCGTCCCAGCCCTGCACAAGCTAGTGTCAGAGAACATCATCCGTGCCCTGACCAACGCCGTTTCTGACAAGGTCCACCTAACCACGGACACGTGGACGAGTGCTGCGGGGCAGGGTCACTATATATCGCTGACGGCACATTGGGTTAACTTGGTGGAGGCTGGGACCGAGTCTGACCCTGGGGCTGGTCATATACTGCCGACGCCGAGGATTGCGGGGCCTACCTCGGTCCAGGTCTCTCAGGCCTACTATGCCTCCTCCTCCTCCCACCCCTCCTCCACCTCCTCCTCCTCCGGATTACCATCCGTGGGCATGGCGCCATCAGTCGGTAGCTCTAGGCACAGCACCAGTGCCGTCGCTAAGCGACAGCAGGCGGTGCTCAAACTGCTGAGCCTAGGCGATAAAAGGCACACCGCCCAAGAGCTATTACAGGGCATCACGGCGCAGACTGATCTGTGGCTGGCACTGCTGAACCTGAAGCCAGGCATGGTTGTGTGTGACAACGGCCGTAACCTGGTGGCAGCTCTGCAACTCGGCAGACTGACAGATGTGCCATGCCTGGCCCATGTGTTAAATCTCATAGTTCAGCGTTTCCTCAAGACATACCCCAATCTGTCTGATTTGCTCACGAAGGTGCGCCGCATCTGTGCGCATTTCAGGAAGTCCAGCACAGATGCTGCCACTCTCAGGGCAGAGCAGCGCCGCCTCCAACTGCCCGCTCACCGACTGCTGTGCGACGTGCCCACGAGGTGGAATTCAACATTAACCATGTTATCCAGAGTTTACCAGCAGCGCAGAGCGATTGTAGACTGCCAGATGTCAACTTCCACCAGAACTGGCAGTCAGGTCAGTCAGCTTCCTCAAGTCTACAATGAGGAGTGGACGTGGATGTCTGATATCTGTCAGGTGCTGCGTAACTTTGAGGAGTCAACACAGATGGTCAGTGGCGATGCCGCCATCATCAGCCTCACCATCCCGCTGCTTGGCCTGTTGAAAAACTTTCTGGTCAGCATGAAGTCGGAAGCTTTGCGCTTGTCACATGAGACGTGGAAGAAGATTCCCTTGTTGATAGCCAAAGCACCCTCAGGTCGGTTTCTCAGCGCATATCGGAGGAGGAGGATGAGGAGGAAGAGGAGGAGAATGTTGGCGAGACAGAAGAAGGGACCATTGTTCAGTCCTTCACAGTTCAGCGTGTATGTGCAGAAGAAGAGGAGTTGGAGGAGTTGGAGGAGGAGGAAATGGACAGTCAGGCCAGTGAGGGGAGTGAATTCTTGCGCGTTAAGACTCTGGCGCATATGGCAGATTTCATGCTAGGCTGCCTATCCCGTGACCCTCGCGTTCAAAGAATTTATTCCAGCACCGATTACTGGGTATTCACTATCCTGGACCCACAGTACAAGCAAAATCTTCCCACTAGGGCTGATCTTTACAGAAAGATGGTGAGGGAGTACGTAGCTGACCATACCATCGTCCTAAATGATCACACAGCTCGCTACAACTACTGGGTTTCAAAGCTGGACATGTGGCACGAACTGGCGCTGTAAGCCTTGGAGGTTCTTGCCTGCCCTGCCGCTAGCGTGTTGTCCGAACGGGTTTTCAGTGCAGCTGGTGGCATCATCACCGATAAGCGTACACGCCTGTCGACTGACAGGCTGACGCTTATCAAGATGAATAAAGCCTGGATTTCTCTGGATTTTCATTCTCCACCAGGTGAAAGAAGCTCAACCTGAATAATGTATGCACTCCTCCTCCTCATTGTCCTCCTTCTCCTCCTCTTTGTACACTAAAGCAGAGGAAACTGGCTATTTTTTTGCCAGGGCCAACTGGCTCTAGCTATAGTACTCTATGTATTTAATTTTTCTGGAGGACCACCTACCTGCTCCTCTGGTTTGAAAACTTTTTTGGACTGCCACATACAGGCACTATCCAAATTAAATTGTCTCCATAGCAGCCTCCACATGTCGTCTTTTTAGCTGGCTCCACACGTTGCCTCCATTGCTACCTCCACACGTCATCGCCATAGCTGCCTACAAAAGTCGTCCATATAGCTGCCTCCATACATGGTCTTCTTATCAAACGAACTGTGTCAGGCAGAATTTTGGGTTGTTTTCATGGATTCCACATCAAACTTGTTAACTTTGTCGCCACCCTGCTGTGTAATCCACAAAATATACTGGCAAACTTTTATCATTTACCGATATTATTTCAGCGCTTCTTGCGCATCTGTTTACATTCCCCTCACCCGCCATATCCCAAACTTATAAGAATGCTACTACACTTGATCTTATACAAAAGGTTCTTAGAAGTGCTGTTTGGGGAGTAGCCTAGAGACAGGGGCTTGGATAGGCGAAAGCTCGTCTGGCAGCGGAGCGCCAGCTCCATCTCAAGATCCAACTAACATAGTTTTAACTGCAGCACCTTTAATCTACTACTAGTTCACTGCCTCCATACATGGTCACCTTATCAAACGAGCTGTGTCAGGCAGAATTTTCAGGTGTTTCACCAGATACATATTGGAACTCGGCCCATCTGTCGCCGCCATGCTGGAGACCTGAAGATGCAATCATAGCAGCGCAATATGGATGCCCCATACTGTCGCTCTTAATCATGGAACCATTTCCGTAAAAACTATTAAAAATAGAACCACTATGCTATTCCATTATTCCTAGGTGAAATATTCAAACGACCCGGCCTGCTTTGAAAATTATAATTTTTTCAAAGTAAACGCTTCTGGCCCCCAGGCCCATTTTGGGTAGGGAGGAGCCGAGAGACAGGGGCTTGAACAGGTGAAATCTCGCCTGGCAGTGGACCGCCAGCTCCATCCCAAGATTAGGCAGCCTCAGAGGCATCCATGCATGCTGCCCCTGCTGTTTCCTGTCCATTTTGCCTCCACGATCCTCCACAGCGTCCACCAATGTCTCATTTCAACTCTCTATACCCCAGTTGCTGGAGCACGAGAGGATATGCAGCACATCATCCCCTTATCAAACGAGCTGTGTCAGGCAGAATTTTCAGGTGTTTCACCAGATACATAGTGGAACTCGGCCCATCTGTCGCCGCCATGCTGGAGACCTTAAGATGCAATCATAGCAGCGCAATATGAATGCCCCATACTGTCGCTCTTAATCATGGAAGTCGTCTCCATGGCTGCCTCCACATGTCGTCCCCTTATCAAAAGAGCTGTGTCAGGCTCATTTTTCGGGTGTTTCACCAGATACGTTATGGAACTTGGTCACTATGTCGCCACCATGCTGTGTTATCGACTAAATATACCGTCAACCTTTTGTTCACATAGGAAATCATTTCAGCGCTTCTTGCTCACCTCCTTTGGTTCCTCTCTGCCACCCATTGGTTTGAAGCCTGAGTCCATTTAGGGTATGTCGCCATGCCACTCTCTAGCCTCCCGCTGCTGCCGCTGCCTCTGCATGCCGTTCCCTATAGTGTCAGGGTCAATTATTGGATGTTTTAGATGCTATCTAGCCTCATTCGATCACTCTGTCATGGCCATGCTGTTGCCCATAATTTTGGCATAATGGTGCGATTAAGCAGCCTCAGAGGCATCCATGCATGCTGCCCCTGCTGTTTCCTGTCCATTTCCATGGTGTCTCCATCCTTTTCGGAGGTTCCCAGGTGTTTGGCCAAGCTTCCATGTGCAGAGCCTTGGTCCCCTTGAAAAATGCTCGAGTCTCCCATTGACTTCATCGGGAAAAGTTTGTCTCGAATAACGAGTACCCAAGCATTTTAGTGCTCGCTCATCTCTAATTCTCACAGCACAGAGACTTTATATGGAGGGCCAACCTTTCATCTCTAGCTTTGAAGGATAATTTTACTAACATAGAGAGCAAATTTAAAGAATTCCTCGAAATAAACGACAATGAGGATGTTAGTTCATTCTTAGCATGGCACATATTTAAACTCTTTGCTAAGGAAGAACTTATAAAAATAGAGAGTTAAATACGAAGAGAAAGAAATAGGGAAATTAATGCAATCCTCATGCACATACAATTTCTAGAACGTCAAAACAAAGCGAGTACCTCATGTCTCCTAACAAACGAACTAAATGAAAAAAGGCTGCAACTTAGAAACCTATTATTATACAAATACACTAAATCCCTACAGAAAATGAAAATTAAATATTATTCTCAGGATCAAAAAGCGGGAGCCCTATTGGCCCGTCGCCTGAAACAAAGAACACAAAAATCAAAAATCCCATATATTTATCATCCAACTACGAGTGAGAAGATCCTGACCCCTAGAGGAATAGCAGATGCTTTTAGGGAGTATTACTCCAACTTGTATAACATATCCAGGGAAAACCCATCAGGGGATCCACCCTTAGACCTGATACACTCCTTTTTAAGGGAAATATCTTTACCTAAACTCTCCTCAGAACAACTCCTCAATTTAAATGCTAGCATTACACAAGAAGAAATCATCAAAACCATAAAGTCCCTCCCTCATAACAAGGCCCCAGGGCCAGACGGTCTCCCTGGAGATTTTTATAAAAAATTCTCCCAAACTCTCACACCCCATTTATCAAACGTGTTCACATTGGCAGCCAACAGGGGAGAATTCCCCAAGGAAATGTTAGAGGCAGTAATTGTTACCCTTCCCAAACCAGGAAAACCCCCAGACCGGCCCACTAATTTTCGTCCCATCTCTTTACTCAATGCGGTCGTGAAGATATATGCTAAGTTGCTAGCCAATAGACTGAAAGCGGTACTCCCCCATTTAGTGTCTAGGGACCAGGCAGGCTTCACCCCACAAAGGCAGGCATACGATAATACAAGAAGAGTGATCAACTTAATCCAGCATTGTGAATTAAAAAATATTTGTGCAGCTCTAGTAACTGTCGACGCCGAGAAGGCGTTCGACAGAGTCAACTGGGCATACACTTTCGAGGTACTGCACAAGATGGGTTTTGAGGGCCATATTTTTATGGCAATTAAGGCTCTATATTCTTACCCTTCAGCTACGGTCTTTATTAATGGGGTAAGATCAAAAGAATTCACTTTAACCCCTTCACGCTCCGCGGCGGATATATCCGCCACGGAGCGCAGTGACTTAGCGCTCAGTGGCGGATATATCCGCCACGGCGCTTATGCCGGCTCGGCTCTGGATCAGAGCCGAACCGGCATCGGGAAGCACGGGGTGCCGGCTGTAACTAATAGCCGGCACCCCAGTGTAACACCCGCGATCGGAGTTGTCTCCGATCGCGGGTGCTTAACCCTTTAGATGCCGCGGTCAGCGCGACAGCGGCATCTAACAAGTATCTGGGGGGTCTTTCCCCCACGATCGGCCCCCCCGAACCGTTTTCGGGGGGCGCCGATCGTTGCTATAGTAACTCTGGGGTCCGATCTGGACCCCAGAGTTACTAGCAAGAATTGCCAGTAAGATGGCGTCTGTGACGTCATCTTACTGGCACAGTGCCAGCCTATGCAAGTGTATAGGCTGACACTGATAATACTCTGCAATACATGAGTATTGCAGAATATTATCATGAACAAGCAATCAGAGGATTGCTTGTTCATATCCCATGGTATAAAAGTGAAAAAGTAAAAAAAAAAGTTATTCAATAAAAAAATAAAGTCATAAATCACTAAAAATGCCCCAAACCCCCAAAACATATAAAGAGACATATAACTCAAAAAAAAGTCTAAATCATAACACAAACCCCACATATATAGTATCACCGCGTCCGTAACAACCCGTAGAATAAAAGTAAATCATTATTGAACCCCCACGATAAACGCCGTAAAAAAAAACTGTTATAAACCCTCCAAAAATTATGATTTTTACCTTTTCAATCCCACAAAAAATGCTATAAAATGCGACCAAAAAACCATATGTACTCAGACATGATACTGGTGCAAAGTACAACATGTCCCGCAAAAAACAAGCCATCAACCAGCTCCGTAGCCAAAAACGTAACACTTGGAAGATGGCAATACAAAAATTATAGATTTTTCCCCACATTAGGGTTTTGTTTGACAAATTTAGTAAAACGTAAGAAAATATATTCATGTCTGGTATCCCCGTAATCGTATCAACCCATAGAATAAAGCTAACATGATTATTAGTCTATACGGTGAACACCAAAAAAAAAAAAGTCAAAAATCCAGTACAGAATTGATGCTTTTCTACTCCTGCCCTCAAAAAAAGTTCCTAAATTTTCAACAATAGGTGATACCAACCCCAAAATGGTAACAATGGAAAAAGCATCTCATCCCGCAAAAAAAATGCCGTCACATGGCCCCAATAACGAAAAAGCGAAAATTTTATAGCCTTCAAAAGGGGCCAATGAGGAAACTAAAATCCTGGCAGCTGCAGCGCCCTCCTTCACTTCTGCGCCTTGCTGTGCGCCCATAAAACAAGTCACAGCCACATGTGGGGGGTCTTTGTACTCAGGAGAAATTGCAGAACAAATTGTATGGTGGGTTTTCTCTTTTTATATTTTGGAAATGTGTGAATTTTAGTGCTAAATGAACGTATAAGGGAACAGTATGACCATTCTAAATTTCACCTCCATTTTGATTCAATTACTATGAAGATCTCAAGGGGTTAACAATCTTCGTAAAAGCTGTTTCTGATAGCTTGAGGGGTGCAGATTTGAAAATGGGTTGGTTATATTGGGGGTTTTGATGCTAAATATGTAAAATTTCATTCAAAACTGTATTTATCCCCAAAATAGTCAATTCTGAAAATCCGGAAAAGCGATATTCTATTTGTAAGCCGCGTGACATCAAAATAAATTATCCAGACATTTCAGAAATTATGAAAATGTAAAGTAGACAAATGGGAAATGTTATTCAGCAACTTATTTAGGTGGTAAATCGATCTGTCTGAAAACGCAATGATTTAGAATTTCGAAAATGGCAAATTTTTCAAAAAATGTATCATATTTTCTTTTTTTTGTAAATAAACGCAAAACTTATCTGCCAAAATTTACCACTAAAATGAAGTACAACATGTGGGGAAAAAACAATCTCAGAATCGTTTTGATAAGTAACAGTGTTCAAAAGTTATAACCATATAAAGCGAAGCAAGTCAGAATCCAAAAAATCGGGCTGAGCCTTAAGCTGTAAAATGGCTGCGTCCTTAAGGGGTTAACCAACGGGACCCGACAAAGGTGTCCTTTATCTCCCATAATTTTTATACTATCCATCGAGCCCTTAGCAATAGCCATCAGAACCAACCCCAATGTTAAAGGCATTACAATTGGTGCAACAAAACATAAAATCACACTTTTTGCCGATGACATTATTCTGACAGTGACAGATCTGGATCAATCCCTATCAAACATCTTCAAAACATTGGCCCTTTTTGGTAATATTTCTTATTACAAAGTAAACAATACAAAATTCCAAGTCCTACCCATTAATATACAGTGTCAGCAACTAAATTCCCTCAAACAGAAATTCGACCTTGATTGGCAGGACTCTAAAATAACATATTTAGGTATACAACTCACTTACCCCACATCAAAACTCTTCCAACATAACTTTAGACCACTAATCGAGACAGTAGAAGCAGAACTCGCAAAATATTCAAAGTTGATGCTCTCATGGTTAGGTAGGATCGCCACTTATAAAATGATGATCCTCCTGAAGTATCTACACCTATTCCGCACTATCCCTGTCCCGGTCCCTCAGTCCTTCTTTACAACAACCAAAGCCCAATTTAACAAATTTATTTGGCAAGGCAAACATCCAAGGGTAGCATCTTCGATAATCACAAAACCCAGATCAATGGGAGGCTTGGGGGTACCAGAACTGAGAGACTATTATCAGGCTTCGATTATAGATCAATCCCAGTATTGGTGGCACAACTCTAATGATAAGTCTTGGTGTGAAATCGAAAAATATTATCAAAACGGCCACCCCCTAAAACTTAGGTTACTCTCGCACCTACGGCAAGCTAAAATACCACACTCTCCTCTAAGCACTATCCAAGCCTTAGATCAAGCATGGGAGAAAATGATATCGAATGCTTCACAAGAAAAGCCAATCCTATCAAGACAGACCCCGATAGAACTACTGGAGTTTCTTTTAGACAATTTGGATATTTCTGCATGGAAAATAAATGGAGCCCACTCCTTGCAGGATATATTATCAGGAACTGAAATAGCCCCCTTTGAGATGCTTAAGAAAAAATATTCTATCCCAGTTCAACAGTTTCATGCATAAAATACACAAAACCCCCACATATTTGGTATCCCTGCGTCCGTAACAATCTGCATAATAAAACAGAATCATTATTAGATCCGCAAAGGGAACCCCGTAAAAAAAAACCCAAAAAAAACTCCAGAAAAAAGATCATTTTCAATTAATACCCTATAAAAAATGCTCTAAAAAGTGATTTAAAAAATGTTATACACTCTAAAAGAAGACCACTAAAAAGAACAATCCTTCTTGCAAAAAATAAACCATTGAACAGATTTGTGAGGCGAAAAATAAAAAAGTTATGCATATGCAAGACGGTGATGCTAAAATTAACAACATTTTTCCCAAATTACTTTTTATTCAGTAAAAATGGGAAAAAATAAAAAATCTATATAAATGAGGTCTTTTTGTAATCTCAGTGTCAATTAGAAGTTGAGCAGGTCCATCTAAATACAGGCTTTGGTGATTTTACAAAAAATGTGAAAAATGAAACCTAAATTCTGAGCCTCATAACATTCTAGTAAAATATGTGGAATCTTAAAAAACCATGCCAACATAAAGCAGACATTTGGGAAATGTAAGTTATGAATTTATTTGGGTGCTTTGACTATCTGCATCAAAAGTAGAGAATTTAGAACGTTGAAAATAAAGAATTTTTCAAAATTTTGTTTTTTTTCATAACTAAACGCAAAAGATTTCATCCAAATTTTTAAACTAATTTGAAGTACAATGTGTCATGAGAAAACAATGTCAAAATCCCCTGGATATCTCATAGCGTTCCAAAGCTATAACCACTTATAGTGACACAGGTCAGATTTGAAGAATGGGGCCGCGTCCTTAAGGCCAAAAGAGGCTGAGTCCCGTAGGGGTTAATGATAAAACAAAGTTTGTAAAACTACCATACATGGCTTGGTGGGAGCAAGATTTAAAAGAGAATTTCTCAGAGAGACAGTGGCAGAAAGCCATATATTTTTAAATGGGTGTGGGCACAATCAAAAACGGTTTCAGATGTACAGAAGTAAAACGTTTTTTTAATTTATAATAGTTTCTAAAATATGACAGACATTGAGTACAATTAAAATGAATAGTGTGAACACATCTGCGTACAAATCATGTAAAGATCTTAATATAGATATAGGAACTTAGTTCGACCTTAATTGTATGTGTATCTCGTTCACAGGGTTCCTTTAGAGCTCTGTAAACAATTTTGTAAACAATTTCTATTCCTTCTGATACTTAGAGACAATATAGCGGTTGGTTCTCTAGATATAATAATATTAGTAGTCCTGTACACAGTGGGGAGTCCTATATTTCTATAATGTCCCAATAGAAAGATTCATAAAGATGAAAAAATTTGTAGAGCTGAAAAATTCATGGGGATGAAAAAATTCATAAAAATAGAAAATTGCATGCATTAAAAATAAAAAATAAAAAATGAATAGTTAAAACAAATTTGTTTAAGAGTAAATTGGTATCCAGGAGGTTTTTATGTTGCACAAAGTGTAGGGCCCTACACTTGTGTAGACTCTTACAGCTATTTGCCAAAAGTATATAGGATGTTTAAAATCTAATCACTCACAGTTGGTTGATCATATGCGTCTTTCTTTCTGTTCGAATTGGAAACGTTCACTATTGTGGAGGTTTTGGTAGTCGTTTTTAATACGTGATGGCGTCCTCCACGTGTAGCGGCATCTGTGTGTGTCCTCCGGGAGCGCTTCCACGGGAAACAGGTTCGTACGTTTCACACTTCTCACTCTCCTCCTTTCACGGTGTGGATTCTGTGGCTGTTGGATGCCGCGGAGGATGTCGCGCTTGAGAGTATACAACGTTCCAAACAATAGGCTCGAGCCCACCCACGACTCGTAGGTGAAAGTTTTCTTGTATTTCTATCGAGGGTGGTGTAATGGATCAAATTGTGAGGATGTTTAGGTTCTGTAAGAGTCCAGTAATTTGTGGATAATGGCTAGACGCGTTTCAAAGCGCAATGCTTCTTCCTCAGTAGCCTTGCAATTGTGAGGAAGAAGCATTGCGCTTTGAAACGCGGGGGGGCTTGATGCCCGGTCCCATTATGTAGCAAAATGAAGATGTGGTTTCTGACACATACAATTAAGGTTGAACTAAGTTCCTATATCTATATTAAGATCTTTACATGATTTGTACGCAGATGTGTTCACACTATTCATTTTAATTGTACTCAATGTCTGTCATATTTTAGAAACTATTATAA
The DNA here is from genome assembly GCF_040894005.1 of Engystomops pustulosus. Lineage (NCBI taxonomy): Eukaryota > Metazoa > Chordata > Amphibia > Anura > Leptodactylidae > Engystomops > Engystomops pustulosus. Next base: position 67,283,780 of record NC_092413.1, read on the forward strand.
ATTAAAAAAACGTTTTACTTCTGTACATCTGAAACCGTTTTTGATTGTGCCCACACCCATTTAAAAAGATTGTTCTATTTTCCCCGGTCTCATTCGGTGTTGAGACCTACTGTGGATGCACTCAGACTCGGCAGAACAGAAATTGATAAGTGCCACCATAACCTTGATATAATCCATAGAAAGCCATATATGCAGCCAATAAATGTTTCCGAAGCTATCCTAAAATCTCATATGAGGTGGTATTTTACCCCCACTAGGATACACAAATGCTTCCCAGATTCTTCACCCCTCTGTTGGAGGAACTGTGGGAACAATGGGACGCTTCTACACATACTGTGGTTATGTCCAGTGATCAAAAACCTTTGGGACACTGCAACATTACTCATAAAAAATATTGTGGGCAGTCCACCAATACTGACACCAGCTATGGCCATCTTACTTGTGGACTTAGACAAATTTCCGACTAAAGCACAAACACTGATAGCACATATTCTTATGGACACTAAATTAACAATCACAAAACACTGGAAAAACATAATAAGCCCCAGCAAAGAAGAAGTGATAGAGCAACTAAATACCACCTGTATCTACGAAAAAGCGATATCGCTACGGGATTTGAAATATAACAGATTCAAGGAGGCTTGGGTAGAGAGTGTATACTACAAAGAATAAAACATAACAATATAGAATGGCTCACTCAGGTAGATCTAGTTAATTTTATTCCGGTTCAGTTGTAGTTTAGAGTTAATTGGTTTGTTATACAGCTGTACTCACCTAGGCATCAGGGATTATCTTCCACCAACGGAAAGATGATATGAAGCCCATCTTGTCATTGCATTCCAAAGGACTCATTCGTGATCGGAATGCAGAACAGGATAATTATTCTCATGGACACCCATTACCAGCTTGGAGTTTACTATTTCTGGACGTTATAGTATAAAGAAATGTGCCCAAGAGAACATCGCTTTGTTCTACAATGTGTGGATCAACATTACTTACTGCCAATGATAATGTATTGACGCATGTATAAACTCAAATCAGCTGTATTGTTAAAAAATTTAATAAAAATGTATTATTAAAAAAAAAAGTTAATAAGTTTGATGTGGAAGCCGTTAAAACAACCCAAAATTTTGCCGGACACAGCTCGTTTGGTAAGGGTACGATGTATGGAGGCAGTAAGGTTATAGGAGTAGATTAAAGTTTCTCCAGTTAAAATGATGTTAGTTGAATCTAGGGATGGAGCTGGTGGTCTGCTGCAAGGCAAGCTTTCGCCTGTCCAAGCCCCTGCCTTTCGGCTCCTCCCCACCCAAAATGGACCTGGGGGTCCAAAGCATTTACTTTGAAAAAATTATCATCTTCAAAGCAGGTGGGGCTACAAACATCATTTCTAAAAACCTTATGTGTAAGATCAAGTGTAGTACTGTTCCTATAAGTATTTTGCCTGGTTATGGCGGGGGAGGGGAATGTAAAGAGATGTGCAAGTAGCGCTGAAATAATATCGGTCAATGATAAAAGTTTGGCGGGATATATTGTGGATAACACAGCAGGTTGGCGAGTTTGATGTGGAAGCCGTTAAAACGACCCAAAATTTTGCTGGACACAGCACATTTACTAAGGGGACGATATATGCAGGTGGCTATGTGGACGACTTTTGGAGGCAGCTATGGAAACGACGTGTGGAGGTAGCAATGGAGACAACATGTGGAGGCAGCTATAAAGACGACGTGTAGAGGCTGCTATAAAGACGATGTGTAGAGGCTGCTATGGAGACAATTAAATTTGGATAGTGCCTATATGTGGCAGGTCAAAAAAGTTTTCAAAATAGAGGGGCAGGTAGGTGGCCCTCCAGAAAAATTAAATACATAGTGTACCTGTATGTGGCACTCCCAAAAATTGTTTATAACAGAGGACTATAGTACTATAGCTAGAGCCAGTTGGCCCTGGCAGAAGATAGCCAGTTGCCTCTGCTTTAGTCTACAAAGAGGAGGAGAAGGAAGAGAAGGAGGAGAATGAGGAGGAGTGCATACATGAGAATTATTCAGGTTGAGCTACTTTCACCTGGTGGAGAATGGAAATCATGAGAAATCCATGCTTGATTCATCTTGATAAGCGTCAGCCTGTCAGTTGACAGGCGTGTACGCTTATCGGTGATGATGCCACCAGCTGCACTGAAAACCCGCTCTGACAACACGCTAGCAGCAGGGCAGGCAAGAACCTCCAAGGCATACAGCGCCAGTTCAGGCCACATGTCCAGCTTTGAAACCCAGTAGATGTAGGGAGCTGTGTGATCATTTGGGACGATGGTATGGTCAGCTACGTACTCCCTCACCATCTTTCTGTAAAGATCAGCCCTATTCTGCCGAGACTGGGGACAGGTGACAGTGTCTTGCTGGGGTGATATAAAACTGGCAAAAACCTTGTAAAGCGTACCCCTGCCAGTGCTGGACAAGCTGCCTGCACGCCTACTCTCCCTCGCTACTTGTACCGCAAAAGTACGCCCTCTGCCGCTAACGCTGTCAGTAGGGAAATACTGTTTCAGCTTGTGCACCAGGGCCTGCTGGTATTCATGCACTCTCACACTCTTTTCCTCTACAGGGATGAGAGTGGGAAGATTTTGCTTGTCCAGGAGAGTGAATACCCAGTAATCGGTGCTGGAATAAATTCTTTGAACGCGAGGGTCACAGGATAGGCAGCCTAACATGAAATCTGCCATATGCACCAGAGTCCCAACGCGCAAGAATTCACTCCCCTCACTGGCCAGACTCTCCATTTCCTCCTCCAACTCCTCTTCTTCTGCCCATACACGCTGAACAGTTAAGGACTGAGAAATGCTCCCCTCTTCTGTCTCGCCAACATTCTCCTCCTCATCCTCCTCCACCTCCTCCGATACGCGCTGAGAAACAGACCGGAGGGTGCTCTGGCCATCAACAAGGGAATCTTCTTCCCCCGTCTCTTGTGACAAGTGCAAAGCTTCCGACTTCATGCTGACCAGAGGGTTTTTCAACAGGCCAAGCAGCAGGATGGTGAGGCTGATGATGGCGGCATCGCCACTGACCATCTGTGTTGACTCTTCAAAATTACTCAGCACCTGACAGATATCAGACATCCACGTCTACTCCTCATTGTAGACTTGAGGAAGCTGACTGACCTCACTACCAGTTCTGGTGGAAGGTGACATGTGGCAGGGTACAATCACTCTGGGCTGCTGGTAAACTCTGGATAACATGGTTAATTCCACCTCATGGGCACTTCGCACAACAGTTGGTGAGCGTGCAGTTGGAGGAGGCGCTGCGCTTCCCTGAGAGTGGCAGCATCTGTGGTCGACTTTCTGAAATGCGTACAGATGCGGCACACCTTTGTGATAAAAACCAGACATATTGGGGTATGTCTTGAGGAACCGCTAAATTATGAGATTTAACACATGGGCCAGGCATGGCACATGTGTCAGTCTGCCGAGTTGCAGAGCCGCCACCAGGTTACGGCCGTTGTCACACACAACCATGCCCAGCTGCAGGTTCAGCGGCACCAGCCACAGATCAGTCTGCACCGTGATGCCCTGTAATAGCTCTTGGGCAGTGTGCCTTTTATCGCCTAGGCTCAGCAGTTTGAGCACCGCCTGCTGCCGCTTAGCGATGGCACTGCTGCTGTGCCTAGAGCTACCGACTGATGGCGCCATGCCCACGGATGGTAATTCGGGGGAGGGGGTGGAGGAGGCATAGTAGGCTTGAGAGACCGTGACCGAGGTAGGCCCCAAGCCTCGGCGTCGGCAGTATATGAGCGGCCCCAGGGTCAGACTCGATCCCAGCCTCCACCAAGTTAAACCAATGTGCCGTCAGCGATACATAGTGGCCCTTCCTGGCAGCATTCGTCCACGTGTCCGTGGTTAGGTGGGCCTTGTCAGAAACTGTGTTGGTCAGGCCACGGATGATGTTGTCTGACATGTGCTGGTGCAGGGCTGGGACAACACATCGGGAAAAGTAGTGGCGGCTGGGGACCGAATACCGAGGGGCGGCCACCGCCATGAGGTTGCGAGAGGCCTCAGTCTCTACAAGCCTATAGGGCAGCATCTCCAGGCTGAGTAATTTGGAGATGTGTACATTGAGGGCTTGGGCGTGTGGGTGGGTGGAACTGTATTTCCTCTTGCGCTCCAGCGTCTGGGGTATAGACAGCTGAACGCTGCGCATCGAGACATTGGAGGATCGGAGGATTGGATGAAACATGTGGAGGATCGTGGAGGCGAAGGTGTGGTTTTCGAGCGGGAGGTGTTTGTGCCTGAGTCCTGGGCAGTGGGATGACTAGCAGAGGAAGCAAATGACACAGGGGAAAGAGCAGTGGTGTGCCCGGCCGAAGGTGAATGGCTTTGGTTCCATTGAGTGGGGTGTTTAGCATTCATATGCCTGTGCATACTGGTGGTGGTTAAGCTAGTAGTGGTGGAACCACTGCTGATCCTGCTGTGGCACACGTTGCACCCCACAGTTCGTCGGTCATCCGGTGTTTCTTTAAAGAACCTCCAGACTTCCGAAAATCTAGCCCTCGCCACGGGAGCTTCACTACGTGAAACATTTGGCGCTGATGCACCAGCTCTGGCGCCCTGCCTCTTCCAACCTGTTCTTGTATAGGACTCGCCTCCAAAGCACTGTGTTCACCCGGCCTATCAACCCAGCTTGGGTCTGTCACCTCATCATCCTCCGATCCCTCAGTCTGCTCCCCCCTCGGACTTCCTGCCCTGACTACAACTTCGCCACTGTCTGACAACCGTGTCTCCTCATCGTCCGACACCTCTTTACACACTTCTTCCACTATGTCAACAATGTCTTCATCACCCACAGGCTGCGACCGGTGGAAAACCTGGGCATCGGGAAAGAGTTCAGCAGCAACCTGACAAGTGGTTTGTGACTCTGGGAAGGGTCCAGAAAACAGTTCCTCAGAGTATACCAGATCAAATGCCAAATTGTCCTAGGAGGGACAGACTGGGGGGAAGGAGCTGGAGGAGTGCTCACTTGGGTAACATGGGTGGACTGTGGACTGCGTGGAAGACTGACTGGTGGACAAATTACTTGAAGCATTGTCCGCAATCCACGACATTGTTCTGGCCTCAACAGTGCTCTACCACGAGTCCCAGTAACTTGACACATGAAGCTAGGGAGTGTAGATCTGCGGCGTGCCCCTGCTCCCTCATCAGCAGGTGGTGCCTCACCCAGCCCAGGACCACGGCCTCTGACCCCTGCAGTAATTGTATGCCCACGCCCTCGTCCTCTACCCCTAGCCCTCGGATTCAACATTTTCAAAATTAAAGTCTATTTTATAGACAAAACAGAAATATAAACTGTTAATTTTTTTTGTGGGGTTTTTTTTGTGTTTTTTTTTATAGAACAAAACGTGCAGAAGAAATCAAACAGCAACCACAGAAGATGATTGCTATGGCTAGTTTCTAACCAACACAAAAGTGTGTGTCACTTTAACTTTTGAAAAACGCTAATGTAGCCCTAACAATGGCTGTTGAGTTCTTGGAGAATCACTCCTGCCTAACAATAAGGTTCTTTTAGAATCACTCCTGCCTAACAGTAATCTACTAGAACACCCTAACGCTATCCCTGTCCAGCAGCAGCTCTATCCCTAACGGCATCCAGACAGAGAATGATCCGAGCAGCCCGGGCAGGGGCTAGTATATTCCAGGGTCACCTGATCAGGCCAGCCAACCACTGCTATCGACATGTAAGTGTACCACGTTATGCTGGGTGTACTGCAGAGTGTCCTGGCTTGTGATTGGCTCGGTTTCTGGCCGCCAAAAATCTAATCGCCGCGTGATGCCATTTTCTCAAGCGGGCGAAATACTCGACCGAGCAGTTGCTCGTTTGAGTATTAGTGTACTCGCATCAAGCTCTTGCTTGCTCATCTCTAGTGAAAAGAGAGTAGCTTCATAGTAGCCTTTAATGTCTAGACACCTAGACAGCATGATTTTTTTCTAAGCTTAGGGTAGTAATGGTGGGTAGATTAAAGAACAACTGTAGAGTCTAAAAATTTTTGTCTAACTCTGCACCAAGCTAAAATAAAAAGAAGAAGAGTGAAGAAATCAGGTGATACCTTTTTCAGGCTGAGTATATTTGATGGTGAGCTTTCGAGAATAGTTGTTATACCTGATGTTATCATCATGTCTGACGAAGAGAACTAGTATTCTGGAAAGCTCACCATCAAATATACTCAGTTAGCCTTAAAAATGTATTGCCTGATTTCTTCACTCTTCTTCTGCTCTCCATGGCTAACACAGTAAAAATCTACACTACTATCAAGCTAAAATAAGCAATTTTCTAATTTACTCTCATAAGCTATCTGCAGACATTTACCTGCTAGCAGGGGTTTTAACTTGTCCTCCTGGATGCTCTCTCTCACTTTGTTTATATTGGTTGACATGGGAATCCATATATGTACTCTGGAGATGACAGGATGGTCGTTGGATTTTGTTGGTAAGGGCACTTTGAGATAATCTGAAGCTGCTGGGTGCAAGAGTCCTCACTATTGCAACCAGTATATAAAAACCTCAAGGACCTTAAATGATGTCACAAGCATGTGACTGATCACATGCTTTAGGTCATCCAATTACAAGGAGGAAGTCTCGTTATACGGCCACAGGAATGGTATGTAGCAAATCTGGTTGTGTTTGAATGTAGCAGAAATGTGTGGAAGTTTGAATGCATGCCAAATATAGACAGAGCTTAGGCTCCCCATAGATTCTAACTAACATACAATGAAACCTCTTTGCACTGGAAAGTGGTGATCTGCAGATAGGGGACAGTATTTTTTTTTAATTTTGACATTTTTATTATTACGACAAAAAGAAGAAAAAACAAAACAACCCAAGAAAATATTTATACAATATCACATGTCTTCACATATTGTTAAACAAGTAAGAAAATTTACATACATATCATTTGTTTTAAATTTTTTCCCAAATACCACCCCAATCTCCAGCGCTTGATGGCTACCTTGAATACCATCCGATATTAACAAATCCAATGTATCACATTACCGATATCATCTATTTAACCAGGCCTCCCAGATAATCTCTGTCCTATCCCCTCTTTCTAAAGCCCCCTGCCTGTCTGCATGACATACAAGATCAAACCTTGTCTCCCATTCCTTCAGCTTCGATGGCTCCCTATGCTTCCAATAATAGAGGATTAATTTCCAGGCCTTTAAATATATACATAATATTTTATAATGTTCCCCCTATGCCCAGTTTTGTTCCCAGGATACACACCTGTACACTCACCGGTATATTAGATTATAATCAATATTTGAATCCATCAACTAACTCCACCCAATAGCGATGTAGTTTCGGACATCTATCAGATTACATCTTGGGCATTTTTCCTCCTTTTTTCCATAAAAGATTTTCCACATCCTTCTTCCATTTATCAAAACAATCTTTGGCAGGAGGATTTATATTCCTTTTTTGTAAAGTCTTATAAACCCCAGACATAATTCCCTTCTTGCCTACCTGTTGGGCAAAAAAGCCTCCAATGGGTGAGTAAATTCCATAAAATCCTCCGGTGGTTGGCAGGAACTGAAGGCGCTCCTGAGCTGAGCATAGAACAACCAATCTCCTACCTCCAACTGAAAATCGGCAGATAACTTTTCATAAGATCTCAGATTTCTATCTTCCACAACCTAGTTAATAACTAAAATCCCTTTACCCTGAAAAACCCTCGTATAACCAGTCAGGGCCACAGCCCACTTTTTAAATCCCCGTAGTGGCGATATCCCAAAATATCCTTTACACCCTAACTTACTTTTTATGATATCCCAAACATCCTGCTTTAATGCAAACATAGTGAATTGTATTTTGTATTCATTTTTGTGAAAAACTCCCATTTCCAATAGACTCCATATATCATATTTTGAAAAAAAAAATAAAAAAAGTCATTTTTTACCAATTATAAAATGCACCATTTCTCTATCACAGTCGCTAATGTTCTGCCATTGTGTGGCTAAAAAAATAACGAAAAATCCTCCCTTCTCTATCCGTGGATACATTCTCTCTAGTTTTATATGTGCCTTTTTCCCATTCCATATGAAATCCTTTAACAAAGAATCAAAAACCAGAAAGATCTTCCTAGGAAGAATCACTGGACTGTTTTGAAAAACAAATAAAATCTGAGGTAACAGCATCATTTTGAAAACTACCATTCCTGCTGCTAATGATAAATAAATTCATTCTTTTCCAGACTGCCATTTTACCCCTGATCTTTTGTATGATAGGCTTCACGTCGAGCTCTACATAATCTCTGGCTTCTTTCCTTACAATAATTGCCAGATAACGCATCTTCTCCACTGCCATCAGTTTGTCTGAAGGATATGCAGATGGGTCGCTATCAATTGGCAAACAAGAGGTCTTCCCCCAATTTATTTTTATACCCGAGAAGTTGCCAAATTTTGCCATCATCAGTTGCCACCTTTATCCCCCGCTCCAAATTGTCCAAAAACAGCAGCATGTCATCAGTCAAGTGTAAATGGCTCTTCCATTTACACTTATCCTGGCTGAGGCCTTGTTGTATAACAACTTCACCCATTTTAAAAACTCTGGCCCAAATTCCATCTTTTCCAGGACACTCAAAATTTAGCCCCACTCAACGCGGTCAAAAGCCTTAGCTGCATCAAGGTAGACCACCGCTCTCATGCCCACTGCCTCACAAGGAGACTGCAGGTAACACCACATGCGCATAATTTTATCTCTTACCGATCTCCCTGGCATGGTCCAGACTGGTCCCCATGAGTCAAACTACTTTTTGCAATCTAGTTGCAAGTACTTTTTTTTAAATCCGATGGTCTTTATTAAAGCATATAAATTAACATCCATTTTGAAGGAAAGACATATATATTAGTACAGACTTCAATGTACAAATTACAGCTCATGGCCATAACCATAAACCAGCCCCTCCACTCCCTTCCTTAACAAACCCCCCCCCCCCCCCGCCCAGCGGTCCGGTCCCTCCTAGTCTAGGATTAAACTCCCTATTTGCTGTACCACCCAACCCGCCCCTGCGTTATGCCAATTCCTGCCTGCAACCTAACAGTCCCCCTGGGCACACCTGTCTCCACCTTCTGAGCAGCTCCTCTGACCCTAGTCTTGGGCAATCCAACCATTTACTCCACTGCTTTTCGAACTTCCCTAATGCATTACGTTTGAGGTAAACCCCATTTACATAAGAATTGTGACATTTACCATTCTCTTAACTTCTGATATACCAGGAGGCGCAGTATCCAGCCAATGTGTAGCTATTGTCTTCCGCACTTGATATAGGATCTTGGCTATCGCCTGTTGTTGTGCCCTGGTACTCTCCAGTTTCCCCACACAGCCCAGTACACACACCTTTGGGTCAGACCCCACTGTCACACCAAACACTCTGTCCAGCAGTCTATTAGCCCTGTCCCTTAGGTCTCTCAACGCCGGACATGACCATAAACATGTGTATGATGTCAGCCTCATCCATTAAACATCGCAGACACCTAGCCTCACTACGGATCCCCATTTTTCTCAACAGGACTGGAGTACGATAAGCTCTATGAACCAAAAATAACTGTGACCGCCTCTGTGCCACGTTCAGCGATAGTATACAGGGGGACTCCAGTGCCTCCTCCAACTCCTCCTCTTCCAACTCACCCACATCCCTTTCCCACTTTTGCCGTGTCCCATTCATCTGGTCCCCCAGCACCTTGTCCAATATTTCTCCATATAGTAAAGAAATTAGCCCTCTCATGGATTTAGCCTGAACCACCCCAGTCATCACTAGTGGAGAAATTTCTACTTCCCCTGACTCAAACTGCGACTGCAAGCTGTGCCTTAATTGTAGATATTGGTAGAACATCTGCCTGGGAACTTCAAACTCCTCCTCCAGCTGCTGAAACAATTTCAATATAGAGTCTACATATAATTGGTGTAAGTATTTAACCCCTTTCTGCTCCCACCGTCTTGTGTCGTTTAACATGAATACCTCTCCCAAATACGGATTATTCCACAGAGGCGTATACTTGGTCCAGGGCCCCACCCCCACTATTTGTTTATAAGTCCGCCACACCTTGTTCATCAATGCCAAAGTCGGATATTGCCTTGCACTGTTCCCTAACTTCCCTGTCTCCAGTAGCGACACCGGTGACAATGTCCCCCCAAAGTGCGTGACTACCAAGGGGCACCCTGAATCTCTCCCCTCCAGAGCCCATCCTCCAAAGTGCTGACATTGGGCTACTAAATAATATGTCCATGCATCCGGCACAGCCAGTCCCCCTTTAAATTTAGGTAACTGCAGTTTTGTAAGTTTGATACGATGAGCCCCTTGTCAGGTTCGCTAGGGAGAATGCTGGGACTTCTGATTCTTCTGCTGGTGCCAGCAGCGTTCTCCGACCCCCGGCACGTATCCTTGCAAACTCCACCTCTCATCCCGGGCAGCGGCTGCTAAGATCTTGCGCTGTCTAGGAGTTGTGTTCGGAACTGCTGGGACTTGTGGTACCTCTGCATGGTGCCTGGTTGTTCTGCACCCTAAGGGGTTAATTCCCAGAAGCTTCCAGCTCCTATCAGGTTCTGGAGGTGGAGTTCTGGCTGCATAAATTGCAGCTTCACTAGTCACCTGTGCCAGTGTTTGAAATCCCTTCATCATTCGCTCGCTGCATTAGGTTGACTTGCTCTGTATCTGTGTTGTTGTGACCTCGGCTAGTTTTTGACATTGACTCTTTGCTTACTGATTTTGCTCTTGACGTACCCTCTCGTTGTGACTCCGTCTAGTTTACCATTCTTTTGTGTTCTATGTTTGTCAGTCTGTTTGCATTTACCTTCCCACACTTATCCAGTGTATTTCGAGTCTTCAAGTAGTCGCCCCACGGCTATAGAAAGGGACAGAGGTTGGGACAAGCTCAGGGCACACTATCCCCTGTCTTCTGTGTTACCCAACCCTAACACCCCTTGTTTCCAGATCAATTCCCTGAATTGCCCGTGAATTTTCTGGAACCAATATTTTGGTGTCCATACCGGGGAATTGTGCAGTACGTATAGTAATTATGGCATTAAAGTCATTTTGATAAGATTAGCCCGCCCCATAGGAGAAAGAGGTAGTTTTTTCCACACTCTTATCCTAGATCGCATATTTGATAGTACTGGAGCCACATTCAGGTCAATAAAATCGGAAACCCTTCTAGTGATCCTAACACCCAGGTACTTAAACTTTTCCACTAATGGGATTTCCTCCTCCCCGATCTGCAATTGTTGATTCTGAACCAGTGGCAATATAGCAGATTTTGACCAGTTAATGCGTAGCCCGGAGTACTCCCCGAATCTCTTGATGACTTCCATCACCGTTGGCAGTGACTGTTGAACCCTGGAAAGGAACAACAATACGTCATCCGCGTATAACACTACTCTCTCCTCCCCACCACTGTACCGAAAGCCTTGAATTCCGTCATGCTGTCGGTTCCAGCAAGCTAATGGCCCGTGCCCTGTGACCCCCCCACCAGGTCGTATAACAGCGGGTATCAGGATGCTGATGCGGAGTTCCGCGCCATGGGGCTTACTCCATCAGCAGCTAGGCCACGCCCCCTAGTTGCAAGTACTTTAGCTAATAATTTAAATCGGTGTTCAGCAGGGAGATCGGTCGATATGAGTCCGGTTCTAATGGGCATTTCCGCAGATAGGGGGCAGTATAATGCCAAAAAAAAATCAAATGCCATGTGTTCATCCTTTTATTCCTATGTAGGTGTTCTACAGTGTAGTTGGAAATGTTTTAATACACATTTTTCTTTGTGGTGTAGTAGATTACCGTTTTATTATTTCTTACTATGACACAGAGCTCCAGTGCTCTGTGCCTTCCCCGCCTTGCTCAGCATTAGATCTCTGTAAAAGCTGTAGCTGATTCTGTGTCCTGATTGGTTCTGCTGCTTTTGCACAGTCATTAGAATACCCTCAGTGCTCTGCCCTCAGTTCCCTAAACATTTTGGGTAGTGTGGGAGGCTGCTTTGATGTCACTGAGAAGCTCAGAGAATTTTACAGATATGGCTGATAGATTTATGAGGCTGGATCTCAGGACAGGAAGAAGGCAGTAACTTGATATAAGTATTGTTGGAATTGTTGTCAATGGCGCTCTCCAGCTGTGCTAAAAGTATTTTTCTTCAAATAACTAAACAGTTATGTTTTAATAAAGTGCTTGCCAATCCAAGTTAAATGCATGCTGCAGAATATTCAAGGTCTTTGGGGTGATATAAAAGGGTAAGACTTGTGACTTGCGATTAAGAGGCATTTAGTTAGTAAAAGGACACTGAACTAAAGAGTGATTCAGGGTGCGGTCACACGTTGCAGTTAAAACTGCATCACAATTAGTTTTGGGTTGGTTTTAGGTGGTATTACTTATTTTAACAAGTGAAAGACATCAAATCAACAGGTGAATGACATTTGTGGCACACGTTTCTCCTTCAAAATCAAATTCACCCATTCAGTTCATGTCTTTCACCTTTGAAATTGACAAAACTGCACCTAAATCCACCTCAGAACTAATTGGGATGCAGTTTTAACTGCAACGTGTGACCGCACCCTCAGAGGCATTTAAAATTAGAAAAAGGACACTGTAATAAAGAGTTTACTTACACTCACCGGCCACTTTATTAGGTACACCTGTCCAACTGCTCGTTTACACTTAATTTCTAATCAGCCAATCACATGGCGGCAACATAGTGCATTTAGACATGTAGACATGGTCAAGACAATCTCCTGCAGTTCAAACCGAGCATCAGTATGGGGAAGAAAGGTGATTTGAGTGCCTTTGAACGTGGCATGGTTGTTGGTGCCAGAAGGGCTGGTCTGAGTATTTCAGAAACTGCTGATCTACTGGGATTTTCACGCACAACCATCTCTAGGGTTTACAGAGAATCAATCCAATAGAGCATCTTTGGGATGTGGTGGAATGGGAGATTTGCATCATGGATGTGCAGCCGACAAATCTGCGGCAACTGTGTGATGCCATTATGTCAATATGGACCAAAATCTCTGAGGAATGCTTCCAGCACCTTGTTGAATCTATGCCACGAAGAATTGAGGCAGTTCTGAAGGCAAAAGGGGGTCCAACCCGTTACTAGCATGGAGTACCTACTAAAGTGGCCGGTGAGTGTATATCCATGGCAAAGTCTAAAGACTCATCAGGTTTTCCTAAGCTTAAAATAATGTCATCTGTTTTGAGTGATACTGTATAACATTTTTCATTAGCAGTTATTCCATGAAGGTTGGGGTCAGATAATAGATAATATGAATATTAATGGGGAGAGGGGACAACCCCTGTCTTGTGACATTTGTTATATTTAAATGATCTGGAAAATGTGCCATTGGTTAGCACCTCAGCTGAAGGGGCTGAATATAAAACCCTGATAGCATTAAGTATTGCAACTTAAGTTCGTTAAGTTATCATGTACATATAAGAGATGGTGACAGAGTTGTTGACATTTGGGGGCACAATTACTAAGGGTTTTGCACCGCCTTTCTGGCGGAATTTGCACATTCTTTTAGGTGAAAGCGGCTTGCGCAGGTATTGAAGAAGTGTCTGCGCAACTATTGTGTTGCACGCAACCCTTTTGTGGTGCAGCTGCATTAGCTTTCATGCGAGACAAATTAGGGGGTGTTCCAACTTTCAATTGGATGAAGCGCCAGATTTAACATGCAAATTGTGTTGCACATCCTATGATAAAGGTGCAACACAAAAAAGTTGGGGAACTCTGTTGGGCCATTGCAGGGAAGCGAAAGATTCATGGTTTTTTGACCCACACTTTCTTAATGAATGTGTCGCACCCAGCATTATACACAGGAAACGCACTTTTAGTGAAGTTTCCAACAATCTTATCAGCATTCCATTATAGAGCTCGGTATGTCCAGCATGAGCGGAGAGTTGCGGGGAAATTAGTTTTTGATATCTGTTTCAATTTGTTGTTAATACTGAATGTGAGATATGAGTATGATTTGCATCTCCAGAATGTAAAATTTCATATGCAAATGTTGCCCATTTTTCTGATATCTTAAGGAGATCTGACTATTTTAATAAGCCTATCGTAGCCTCGTAGGGTTGTTTTGTCTGTAAGAATTAAGTCAATTCTTGATTATGAGTTATGTACCATTGAGTGGAAGGAGTAATCGCATTTTGTACCATGGAGTATTCTCCAAACTTCATACACAGTTGTGGACCCAAGGCATTTCACTTTAAAAGTAGATTTTTTGGGGGTGATGAAACAATACTGGGCTATGAAAGAAACATGATCTGTAATGTGTAAAGCTGCTAGGCCAGTTTCTGATGACAGGTTCCCTTTAAGCTAAGAAGGCCATAGGCACCTCATCCACACCGGCAATGGACACTGGTATTTCACACAGAACATGGATTAAATATGCTATGCTAAAGAACCTGGTTCTCTAAGGCTACAAGCAATGGCTTATTAAGGTTGAGACTTTAATATATGTGAAGGTACAATTCACTCATTGGGTTCCACATGATTCACTAATTTAAATCAAGTGGGTTTCTGGCCCCCACTCGCTGACTGTGTTGTCACTGAGAGGGAGAGGTACGCATTACCCCCTCCGTCTAGAAAGGTATCCTCGGTGGATGATTTTTATTAAAACTCCATAGCTTTTGACTGGAAGATATCACTACTGTGCCATTGCTTCCAATTGTCAGTGTACCACACTACCTTTCACCCAATACCAAACTTGGGGTGGCTAGGCTTAAAATCTCGGGTGTTCCACAATTTGACTGGGTTCTTATCCAGGTAGGTTTTTGGAATTCGCAAAATAGGCACATCCCAACAACTAAACCTTCTTCTGTAAACGAAGGCTCATAATCAAGTTGTAAGACAAATTTGATTTCCCTTTGTGCGTTTCTAGACAGGAAATCCTTCACCCATACACACACTCCTCAAGGTACTCTGAAAGGAATGTATACTAAACAGTCCTTCTTTGTTCCTGAAGTGAACATTGGTGCCAGCTGAATATAAGCAGATCTGTTTAAAGTCCCTCTATCCATCTAATTACCCCCCATTGAAGGAAAGGCTCCTAAGAGTATATGGACAAGATCATGTTTGTAAATGTAATCTGGTGGGGTAATAAATGAAAGTATGTGGGCCCAAGTCAATAATAACAAACAAAAGAAAAAAAAAAGTATAATTAGTGTAATATTATCACAATTGCTATCAAAACTCATCTTGATTTGTTGATGTATTGAGATTTAAATGTATGGGGATAGATCTTATTGTTAATCCAATGTGCATTTTTCACTAACAGATGTGTTTCTTCTGCACTTACTATATTTCCTGATACGTTTTTTGCTTCTGTCCATAATTGTGATCTTTTATATGGGCTATTAAGCCCTTCTGCATTAACTGAGACAATGCTAGAGGCCATTATTTGTTAGGGGGCAAGGGGAGGTGTGGTGATATGACATATTTACAACAGATATGTTGTGTATGTGTGTACCTAGGAGGCAGGTATTTGTTCAGCTCAATTCATCTGAAGTGAACTAAGGGAAATAAGACAAACAGGCGCTCAATAAGGGGATGTATACGGGGATATAGAATCCATCCCTATCACCACGTAGACATAGCCACAGTTTCAGGAACAGATAGTGGATACGCCCAACCCTGTGGCTGAGACGTCCACGGCATCAAGTCTATAGGGCAGTCATAGGGACGGTGTGACTGCAGAGTTTACGCTTGCTTCTCCAAGAAGCCGTCAGCATGTATGAAGCAGGGAGACCCACCAGCGGCTGGGTGGACACCAGAGAAGCTGTGTGGATATGGGATGAGGTGCCTCCAAACATTGGGACTTGCATTCCGGACTCCAGCAAAGATGTGGAATGGAGTAGGTCATAGAATGACAGTCTCTCTTGGTGAAAAGCCCCAACTTGCAGGCACAGGGGCTCAGTGTGGTACTGGACCATATCGCAGAGGATCTGCCACCTATTGGAAGAAATGACCAGCGGCTTCTCTAGACGAACCACAGGAAGATGATGCTGGGAGACTAGGGCAGCTTCCACAAAGTTTCCTGCAGAGCTGGAATCCAGGAAGGCAGAAGCTTGAAACTGGCCACTTGTTCTAAAGCTGAGTAGAACTGGGATGTTCAAGCATAGAGAAGCTTTGTAATCACCTAGAGATTCTTCTCCCAAGAATCGTAGGTGCGTGCATTATCCGAACGCTGGGGACAGACTGGATAGCACTCAAGAAAGTGCTCCAGGCTGGCACAATAGAGGCAGAGATTCTCCTGTCTTCGTCTGGAGTACTCTTGAGGTGACAGACGAGCTTTAGCTCTGCAGCAGACAGGGAGGGTGGCAGCAGTGGTCTTTGGAAGACTGGAGCCAAGCAGGGCAGTCGATGGGTCCTGGTCTGTGTTTGTTCAAGCCGCTGTTCCTCCAAACACTCGGAGAAGTCAATCCTAGTGGCCAGGGAGATGAGACCACTCATAGAAGACGAAAGGTCTTGTGCAGACTCTGTCCTGAAAGTCCTTTTTTAAAGGTAGCAGCTAAGGCTGCTTCATTCCAGGGTAGTTCTGAAGCTAGGGTATGGAACTGAACCGTATAGTCACCCACAGATAAGTACCATTCTGGTTGCTCAAAGAAGGTTGGAATTCAATGAGGAATGTGTTGATGTTAGCCGTGACCGGGTTGTTCCTGTCCCAGAGGGGAGTAGCCCATGTCAGGGCATTTTCTTATGGTGGAAGGCTGATCATGGAGGCCATTTTAGACTGTTCTGTGATTAACTGCATAAGCATTAGTTAAATGTGCAATGTGATAACTGGGTGCAACTGGGTAATAAAACCCCTGGGCTTGGAGAGTCTCAACCTAGGCACTGCGGAAGGTAGATTAACCAGTGTAGCAGGAGGTGGTGCAGGAACTTGAAGCCGCTGCGGAGTCCCCAACAACTGATTCAACATTGCAGTGACCTTTCCGAGTTGCTGGCCTTGCACAGTAATCTGCTGGGACTGTTGGTTTACCATGATGGTGGTAAGATCAGCCAGTTCAGGTGGCAGAACCTTGGCGGGATCTATGGCCAGATGTTACTGTCTGGATTCAGAGGCAGTGGATCCACTGTACCACCAAGTCTATGTGGCACCGGGTTACCACCAGAGCCCGCCGCAAAGCGGCTTGCTGCGGCAGTATACCACCAGGTTGCTGCACAGGTGCGACTTTGCTCGCAGGGGCAGCCAAATCGAGGTACAGAAGGTACAGTAAGGCGGAACCGTGGTCAGGGACAGGCAGGAGGTTAGGAGAGGCAGCACAGGATCAAAGTCAATGGCAGAGCAGAAAGTCAGGGCTGGCAGCAGAGGAATGTAGTCAGGAACGGGGTCACAATGGGAAATCACAATACAAGCACAGGACATAGGAAACAATCTTTCTCTTGCGCACGAGGAAAAAGGATTTGACAGAGGAAAAGCCAGCCATTTAATAGGTCAGCAGATGGCCAGCGCCAATTAGCAGCACAACGGCCCTTTAAACTTTACAGAGCTATCGCTCTGGATGAAGGAACGCACACTGAGCTGCAGGTGATGATGTGGCGCGCAGAGAGTGAGGCTGCGGCTGGCACGGAGGGGTGCATGGGTCGCATGGTCATACTGCTGTGGCGAACTTTAGGTAAGAGCACCAAAGGACAAGCTGGGCAGAGTAGAGAAAACAGTTAGTAAGTTACTGTTAAGGTAGATTATGTGGACAGTAGCACCATGTGGTAGCTAAAAAACAAAAAAACTAGTGAAAATGGTTCAGTGATTGTTTCTTTTAGAGGGTACCATTTTGTTATTCATTCTCAACATGTGCTAGATCTTATCCTGTAGCGGAAGATGGTGTGGATGGTGATATATTACATACATATTATTGTTGTGCCATATCTTGTGGTCAGAAGGTGCACTGGAAAGCTCCACTTGTATGATATATTATTTTCTCTTAATAAGCAAGTAAGTAATGGGGTTGAGGTGTCGTCTTGGTTGTAAAGTAGCTGCTGACAGGTCTATGAATAGATTTATCTCTTGATATGGTTTCATAAAGCAATCTTATTTTTCATGCAGCTTCCATTAGCTTTTCTATAACAGTAAAGAAATGTAATTGTGCCAAAACAGACCAGTCTTCCACATCTGCAATTTTAGCTTGCATCTGTTTATGTCTCCAGCTCATGTATTACAGCATTGTGTAAGTCAGCGAAATCTTCTAACTTATTTATGATGTGGTCAGCTCTTTCTCCCAGCAACTGGATGTGAGCATGTACTGGAGAGAGAAAATTAGTCATATCCTGTTGAAAGGACTTGCATAAAGCTTCCCTTTCATGGAGGCCTCTGTCATTGTGTTGTTTGAGATGGGAAGGGCTTCAAAGATGTCAGGCATATCTGCAGTACTGCCTATAGCAGTGATGGTGAACCTTTTAGAGACCGAGTGCCCAAACTACGACCAAAATCCACTTATTTACTGTGAATTGCCAACGTGGCATTTTAAGCAGTAACTTATTACTATGTGTTCTTCCACACCTTTCAATCATATCAGCCCCTGAGGCCACCAATACAGTTGAAATAAAGAGGGTCTCTCTGTAGAGGACGATTGGTGGGTCCAGCAGGATGACCTCCAAAGATGACACAGTTCTATCAACACCACCTCACTTTTCCTGCCGTTCCAAACAGCCAATGAAGTCTCGTTTTAAAATAGCGCTGAGAGCATCATCTCATAAGTTGCCTGGGACCACAGGAAGATTTGGACCTGTTTGGTGAACTCTGTCCTGTGGTGATGGCCTGAGTGCCCACAGAAAGGGTTTTGAGTGCCACCTTTGGCACCCGTGCCATAGGTTCGCCACCACTGGCCTATAGGTATATAGCCAAGTAAGCAAGGCTACAAGATTGTGGGGAGTGAAGAGCGCCTGATGACCCACTTCTAATGTATGGTATATAATCTTCTCCTGACATTGCTCCAGATACCAGTAAAGAGTGGCTGATAAGTGGCAGTGTGGTGATCTGTCTGAGACCAAGATCGAGGCACAGTGGCATCTCCGGCGTTGCTCTGTTCCTGGAGATGGAGCTCTCTGCTTGTTGCTTGTTTAGCTTCCCTTTCTAATAATAAAGTGAGCAAACCATTGTAACATACCTAGTTATATTACACCTGGTACTTCGGTATACTGCAGCTGTTCAAACTCATTTTCTAAGCTTGCATGACCTTACTGCCAAGTGTCATTGCAAAATAGGTAGCTAAAGTTTCTATCATATAGTTGGCAATGTCTATAGTGACACAAGATATCATAGATTCTGAAACACTATGGGGCAAATCTATCAGGACCACTGTGCCAGAGAACCTCAAATAATCGCAAATGCTAGCTTATTGTGGGCGTCCGGGAATCGGCCAGCATGGAGCATTACTGTCCCTGCACTGACGCATTTGCTGCTGCTGGCGACTTTTCATATGTTTCATTTGCGTTTTTTTCCGCTGCGCATCCTCCCGCCCCAATACATCAAGAGGCTTCCGCCAGCTTATGATAAATATGCCCCTATTTGTCTTTCACTTGTATGGTGAGGCTACAACTTTGAAACAACTATGAAAGGAGTTATTGTCTCACAAATTAGAAAGTTTACAATTCAAAACATCACTTTAGCAAATCTAAATTGCTTAATTAATCCTTTTAATGTTGCTACCCTTGCCAGACATTCTAGAACTTGAAATTCCATTTAGACCTAGTGATGATAAAAATTTTGAAGGAAGTGCTCTCATGTGGCTTAGTTATCAAGGAAGATATCAGTAACAAAAACAATCTGAATGCATTATTTAACCCCTTAAGGACGCAGCCAGTTTATAGCTTAAAGGAAACCTACCACTTGAAATGGCAGGTTTAAGAAGAAAACACCGAGCACCAGCTCAGGGTGAGCTGGTGCCAGAGCTTATTTTTGTTAGTGTTTTAAACCGCTGTATCGCGGTTTAAAACACTTTTTAAACTTTATAGCCGGCGCAGGGAGGTACGCGCTCGGCGCTTACCATGCGCGCGGCTCTCCTTCACTTCCTATGTAGCCGCGCGCATGGTAAGCGCCGATCGTGTACCTCCCTGCGCCGGCTATAAAGTTTAAAAAGTGTTTTAAACCGCGATACAGCGGTTTAAAACACTAACAAAAATAAGCTCCGGCACCAGCTCACCCTGAGCTGGTGCTCGGTGTTTTCTTCTTAAACCTGCCATTTCAAGTGGTATGTTTCCTTTAAGGCTCAGACCCATTTTTTGTATGCTGACTTGTGTCGCTTTACATGGTTATAACTTTTGAACTTTTATCAAAGAGATTCTGAGAATGTTTTTCCCCATGTGTCGTACTTCATTTTAGTGGTAAATTTTGGCTGATAAGCTTTGCGTTTATTTACAAAAAAAAAACGTAGCATTTTTTGAAAAATTTGCCACTTTCAAAATTCAAAATCATCGCCTTTTCAGGCAGATAGATTTACCACCTAAAAAATTCCTGAATAACATTTCCCATTTGTCGACTTTACATTTTCATAATTTTTTAAATGTCTGGATAATTTATTTTGAAATTTTACATATTTAACATCAAAACCCCCTGTATAATCAACCCAGTTTCAAATCAGATCTCCATAGTAATTGAATCAAAATGGAGGTAAAATTTAGAATGGTCAAATTTTGTCTGTTATACATTCATTTAGCCCTAAAGTTTATACATTTCCAAAAGATAAAAATGTTATCTTTATTCTATGGGGCGATACGATTACGGGATACCATACTTGAATATTTTTCTTAGGTTTTAATACATTTGCCAAATAAAACACTAATGTAGGGAAAAATCTATCATTTGTGCATTGCATGCCTTCCAGGTGGCATAACATTTTAACTTTTTTGGCTACAGAGCTGGTTGATGGCTTGTTTTTTTTTTGCGTAACATGTTGTACTTTGCAATAGTATTATTTTGGAGTAAATTTTTTTTTATCACTTTCAATTGCATTTTTGTGGGATTCAATAGGTAAAAATCTTATTTTTTGGCTGGTTTTTAACAGTTCTTTTTAGCGGTGTTCATCGTGCTGGTTCAATAATTATTTAATCTTATTCTACGAGTTGTTACAGACGTGGTGCTACTATATATGTGGGGTTTGTGTTATGATTTAGACTGTTTTTATGGGGATTTATGAGCATTTTTATTGATTTATTACTTTATTTTTTATTGAATATTTTTTTTACTTTTTTACTTTTTCCACCATGGGACATGAACAAGAAATCATCTGGATGCTTGCTCATGATAATATCCTGCAATACTGATGTATTGCAGGGTATTAGCAGTGTCAACCTATGCACATGCATAGGCTGACACTGTGCCTTTAAGATGACGTCACAGACGCCATCTTTCAGACAGTGCCTACAGGCAGCTCTGGGGTCCTGAACCGACCCCAGGGCTGCCATAGCAAAGATCATGGGGGGAAAGACTCCCGGGATGCATGTTAAAGGCATGTCAGAGCGACTGCGGCATTTAACGGGTTAAACACCCGCGATCGGAACCCACTGACCGCGGTTGTTATGTACCGTCAGCACCCTGTGTATCCCGATGCCGGTTTGGCTCTGATCCAGCGCTCATCGGCGGATATATCTGCTGCAGAGCAGGAAGGACCCTATATATAGGGCCTCTTGCAACAAACAATTATCCCTTCATGTACAGACTGTTTATCATAAATT
The DNA here is from genome assembly GCF_040894005.1 of Engystomops pustulosus. Taxonomy (NCBI): domain Eukaryota; kingdom Metazoa; phylum Chordata; class Amphibia; order Anura; family Leptodactylidae; genus Engystomops; species Engystomops pustulosus. The sequence continues at coordinate 67,305,467 of NC_092413.1, forward strand.
AGTTTATCCATGTCACTATATTGTATAAAAAGACTGCTATTCTGCAACTAAGCCTAACAATAGACTGAAACTTGCTAATTCTGCAGAAATGTTCTTAACAGCAGCCACTTAATTTATTTGACAGATACTTCAGATAGGACAGCATTAGAAGACCATAGAAAAATCAGTATTGCATACCCTATGACAAGAAGTGATGTCATCGCTTATTTACAGCCTGCCAGCATAGAGCATGCCTAAATAATAATGGCCCACAAAGTTTTCAGTTTGACTTGGCATGTTCTTTTCAGTGCAAACTGCTTGCACATGTATAAAAGAGGTGTCAGAGACACATATTTGGTGCACACGACACAATTGTGGCGCACGTTGCAATACTCTTCATGCAACACAAATTTCTGCACTGAAGGGGGCGTTCTGCTGCTCAGTCAGATCATGCACCAGATTTGACATGCAAAGTCTGACTTAAAGGAAACCTACCACTTCCGATGGTGCTTCTAAGCTGCAAATGCCATGCATCAGCTCAGGGTAAGCTTGTGCCGCTGCTTATCCTCGTTATGTTTTTAAACAGATGTAAAGCGTTTAAACGCTTTAGTAATCTTTGTATACCAAGTAGATTTACCACACCATGGTACGCGCTCGGCGCACTTCCTATTTACGGTGCAGTGAATCTACTTCGTATATAAAGATTACTAAAGCATTTAGACACTTTACATCTGTTTAAAAACATAAAGAAAATAAGCGGCTTGCAGCTTAGAAGCACCATCGGAAGTGGTAGGTTTCCTTTAATTGTGTTACATGTTCCATGTTAAAGGTGCACCAAAGAAAAGTTGGTGCACTCTGTTGGGCGCTAGATTCATGAAGAACAGGCACCAGAAATCGTTAATCTGGTGCACTCTGCACAATACACTGGCTAACTGCACTGCAATTTATTTTCATGGCCACTGGTGTGCTTTACAGATTTGTAGAAACAATTCACTAAGATCGTGCGCCCCATATACTGCCTGTGTCACTTACCCGTTCAGGTCCGCCGGAGTTCACCATCTTTTTCCCGGTGCATGTAAGTGCATGGCTTGAAACACAAATTCAAATGTTAAATCCCACGCTCAGTCCGAATCCGTCGGATCGTCCAATGACCTGCCCCCGATTTGTGTCTCATGAAAGCCGGCCCCTTTGTCCCAAAATCCGATTGCGTGCACCACAATCCCCTTTTAAATGCGGCATAAAACGGTAATCGTCCGAATATCCAACATTTGTGTGGTCCTCGGACCCTTAGTAAATGAGCCCTTATATGTTGCCCAAATATATGTGATGACAATGGGGAGTCCATGACAGCCTGACAGCCTGGAATCTTTAAGACTGCCTTGAGCCTGGAGTTTGCCAGGAACAGCATTTCACCAAATCTACCATATACAGCTGTATTGCAGTATGTGATAGAAACAATCAGACCCCCTAGCATTAAAGTACCCTATGAGATAAGTAGTAAATACAGTAAAAAAAAAAAAAGTTTAATAAAAAGTGATCAAAAGTCATCAGTCCAAAACGGTTTCCAAGGTTGAGGAGTAGTGACTATGACATATGCATCTCACAAGCTAAAAGCATAGTCTCCCAAAGATATGAAGGGCAAAACTTCACAGGAAATCTGTAAGACATAACTTCAGTGAATTATGAAGTTAAGGTGAGTTATAGTCGGATACTGGCTACATTTTGAAAAAAAGTGGGAAGTGAGACAAATCCCTGTACCTGGCACTAGAACCATTGCCCTAAGACAGTGATGGCAAACCTTTTAGAGACCGAGTGACCAAACTACAACCAAGTCCCACTTATTTATCGCAAAGTGCCAACACAGAAATTTAATTTGTGATTTATACTCCCTGTTCTGTCACAGCTTTCATTCATATCAGCACCCTGAGGACAACAATTAAGCAGAAGCTAGAAGAAATTTGTATGATCATTGTAGCTTCCCTCCAGGGTCCCATAAACAGGAAGAATTGTCAGGGCCGGAGCAGGAGCTACATAATGGTAATCTAGATCTGTTCACACCATCCAACTCCTCCAGTAGTCCCAGGTAGCTCTGTGCACAGCAAGTCCTGAGCTGTTTGGGACTGTAGGAAGATTCCTGGAGTCCTCTCTGGTGATGGCCTGAGTGCCCACAGAAAGGGCTCCAAGTGCCACCTCTGGAACCCGTGCCATAGGTTCGCCACCACTGCTCTAAGATATTGCATGGAGGAGCTCTGGTCCATCCAAGGTTTTAAGGGACCAGTAATGTGTGACCAGGTGGGAGGAGTCCTGGCAACTGCCCATAAGAAGGCTTTCTTTTTTTTACATTTCTCAATCGCCTCCCCTTTCTGCCAGTCCCTCTTCTCGCTATCAATTGCACACAATGAAATACTAGCCAGGATTTAAAAAGCCATTTAGATCCCTTCTTTCCATACATTTTTGATCTAATCAACTACCCTGTTTCCTCAAAAATAAGACATTGTCTTAGGTCATATTTTCAGGGGATGTCTTATTTTTCCATGAACAAGAATTTACATTTATTGGTAAATGAAAAATCAACTTCTCAAACGTCCTTATAACTCTCCAAACTCTGAACTATTGGAATATTTTACCCTAATCTCTCATGGTTAGCAATAGCACTTTCCTTAAATGACCACTTCATGTCCATGAAGCGGCTTGTAGCACATTTGTCCTCTAACAGTCAGTGATTTTACTCCACAAATTCTTCACCCATGTCACAACCTATAAAAGATCTACTAATACTAATGTACGGCTTGGGGGGAGATGTAGCAATGACTGCTGCTAGGTCTTATTTTTAGGGCAGTGATTACCAATAATAGCATACAGGACCACAATAATGAAGTCATAATACATGAATCAATAGAATAAAACCTTCAATCTTTATTTCCACAAGGCAATCAAAAAGACAAGACAATTTAAAATCATCACCACAAACACACAAAAGCGGTGGTGGTCAATAAATAACATATCCGCCTGAATAGGTATAGAGATAACTCTTGAGAGCACAAAATAAGTAAATATGTGTATACAGGAAACAACCAGTAACTTTGTCTAGAAAGGCGTTATATGTATAGGTGCCTACCAACCATGCAAATAGCTCTCAGAACCACCAGTGTGGTAAGAGGAGGGCACATATACCGGAAGGACCGCCCCCAAAAAAGGACCAATGAAAAATATTGTACGTGGAGACGGTAATTACTTGAGTTGCCTGTCATTGGACTAGTTGTGTGTAGTAGCGCATTGGCATGGTCACCATGCACGCTACAGGAGGCTGGGCACGGACCACCGGAAGACGCTTGATGCGCATCATTAGCACGTTATCGTCGACCCGCCGCCCGAGCGCGCATGCGCGCCAAGACAATGCGCATCAACAGTCCATGTTGGAAGTGGGCAAAGGTAAGGGCACTGTCACGGGTACCCCCGCGATCCATACCACGGATCGCGGGTGCACCCGTGCCCCTGTCACGGGCACCCCCGCGATCCATATCGCGGATCGCGGGTGCACCCGTGCCTCTCTCCGCTGCCCCGGTCCCGCTCCTGTGCACTTACCCCTCCTGGCTCCCGCTCCCGTCCGGAATAGGGCGCGCGCGCGGCACTGTCTCAAGATTTAAAGGGCCAGCGCGCAGGTGATTGGCGCTGGTCATTTCCTGTTTTGTATTTAACCCTTTGTCTCCCATCATTCCCTGCCGGATCTTTGTGCCTCATAGCCTTAGAGAAAGCTTCCTAGCGAGTATTCCTGTGTTCCTGCGTATTCCTATATTCCTGCGTGCCTGTGTTCCTGTGTATTCCTGTGTGTTCCCGTTCCTGAGTCCTGTGTTGCCGTGTTACCTGAGTTCCTCCATGTTGCTGTGTGCCTGTGTTCCCGTTCCCACCTGCCTGGACCTCCTGTTGCTGACCCCGGACTTGGACCTGACGTTGCATCTCTGCCGCCTGCCCTGACCCTGTGCCTGGACCTAACTACGAGACTGTCATCCGCTAAGGTACCTCGACCTCGGCTGCCACCGTGGGCTGGTCCCACCTGGGAACGACCTAGTGGTATCCTGCCGCAGCAAGTCCAACCCGCTTTGCGGCGGGCTCTGGTGAATACCAGGTGCCGCTAGGCTCCGGTTCCGGGTGTTGGCTAGTTACATCTCCCGCGGTGGTCCAGAGGATCCACTAATCCTAACAGGCAGCATAAGAGAAAAATGTTATGAACTGCATCTCATAAATGTAAAATGTAAATGTTAGGGGAGGCCTTATATTTCTAAATTAATTATGGCCAATAGCATTGCAGTGTTCTATTCACGCCTCTTTGATGATTTTCTGTCTGTGATATTATGGAGCTGAGACAATAAACGGGGAGAAGATCTTTACATACACTAAGAGACTGATATGTGTCTTGGGTTTGTTCTCTCCTCTCTGGTACCGGGAGCCATGAAATATTTAATTTGAAAGTCACCTGTACAGCTGAACTGAGGGCGGTTAAGCCCTAGATAAAATTCTCTAACACCTTCCTACTATCCACTCTTTTTATAACTCTCCAATACTTTTTTCATGCACCCACCCCCATACTGTACAACCTTCTAGCCATGCATGTTAAACCATCTCCCCCAATCCAAACCTGTGAATCAAGTGGCAACTGAAAACACAACTGTTTCTGCCACACAAAGTTTCACTATGCTCTGTTACCTTGTATTTTCTGCACCCTCCTATAAACGCCTATTGTCCTCATGACCAGGGCCCTTCTTTTCTACAGTTAAATTAATATTAAACAGAGTTAAAACTCATAAATCTTATCAAGTATTAAGATTTTAAAAGGGGTCTGGGATGTGTAAACCAATCTATGGTCTTAAAGAGAACTATAAATGATACAAAGCTAATTAACAGTAAAACAAAAAGTTTTGACATTTAATGTGCACGGTGGCCATTTTCTATTTCTAATAATGTATCGTGTACCAAAATCAATCAGAGATAAACCAGAGGCACTCACTCACATATCCAGGCACTGTGACAGTGGTTATCTTCTAATATTTGTTATCCATGGACTCCCTCCAAAATACATTTTTAAAATGATGCTAGATTCTCTCCGCCCTGCAGATACACAGGCTGTTATAGTCTGCAAGCAGCACTTCCCCCTTCCACTGTGAGCTGAAACCATCTGTGTTGCAGTGAGATTACATCAAGTAGAGAGAGAGGAAGTGCCCAGCAAGAGCAGAGGGGCTGGGTAAGACAGTCTAACAGCATGTGAATCTGCAGAACAGAGGGACTCTGGGAAGTGCTCCTCATTAGCATAGATTAAAACATTTATTTTAGCAAGAAAGTGATACCATGTTAGGGCCAGTAAGGGGAAATGGCATATTTAAGCTTTGGCTAAACAACTACCTGTATGAATGCAGCCAAATGTATACCTTAATGCTTGTTAAACTAAGTTTTGTGTATGAACAGTTGTGCCCATCTACCATACTGCATAGCTCCCAACCGTCCCGATTTTGCCGGGAAAGTCACGTTTTTCTTACCTCTGCCCCGCGTCACGGGCAGCTATGAGATTGTCATGGATTTTCCCCCCAGGTCCCGGCATGTCCCGCGTTGTGTCCACAAAGTAAATACTTTGAAAGCCAGAACTCACAGTACAGAATGGCTTCTACAGACATCGGGCAGGGAATCCTTTTCAGAGAAGTGTCGGGTTAGCGGAGAGCAGGGACCACGTCATCAGGTTCAGATCACCATCTGTCCATATATGATCTCCAGGCAGACACAAGCTCTTTATTTAATTAAATTAAATAAAATTTTGCCCAGGCTGAGATTCGAACCTGGGCCCTTTGCACTGTAGACAGGAGCCTTAACTAACTGAGCCATAAGCCCAGAGATACTTATCAGAGGATTTCTGGTAACTAAGAAGTGTTATCTACCAAACATTGTGACACAAACTTAATGCACTGATATATAGAGAGGGATCTTCTCAAAGGTTATTATTGTAATTATTGAGACTATTATTATTATTATAAATTTTATTATTTTTAATATTATGGAGATGATTATTAATAATAGTAAAAATAATAACAATCATCTCAATAATAATAATAATCTACATAATAATAATAATAGTCTCAATAATTACAATAATCTCTGAGAAGATCCCTCTCTATGTACCAAGGCATTAAATCTGTGTCACAGTGTAACAGTAGTCATAGTTCTTAGTTACCAAAATTCTAAACCTTGATAATCACTGAGGTCATAGCTCAGTTGGTTGAGGCACTGTAACATTATTGTACATGGACACTGCAGGTTCTAGGTTCAAATCCCATAGAGGATACATTTTTTTTATTGAGATGATTTTTATTATTATAATATGGCTAAAATTTGGGGCGTGGCCAGGGAGTGGGAGGGGGGGTGGCTTAGGGGAATCGCCCTCTTTTTTGTCCCTCTTTCCCTTTCACAAATACATACTGTATTTGTAGTTCTGTAGCTAAAATATACTGTACTTTGCCTACTTGTAGAATTTTCTTTATTTCCTTTGACTTACATGATTGCCTAATATGTAAACAACTAGCGATTAAAAATGAAAGTTAAGTTCACACAGATAGATAGAAAATAGATTTTAGATAACATAACAGGGTTACTCACCATGTACCAATATTGACATCAGATAAGCCACTGTCAAATGATAAGTTTAGGCCAATATTCCTCTACAAAAAGATTTATTGTTGACTTTTTGTTTTATTTTATGCATTTATTTATGAATGCTGTTTTTGTTATTACTATGTATAGATTAGGTGAGTGTTATAAAAAAAATATATGTTTACTCAATATGGTATAAATCATTTGTAAATCGATACATTTAACATACTAAATCTATATGACTCAGTATTGAGAAATCTGTTTTACAATCAACACCACAGCTTAAAGCACTGTACTCATCAGCATGAGTGATCTCATTATTAGTAAATTAAGACTTTCTTCTAGTCACCAAGTGGGGAAACATATTGATTTACAATGGCATTTTAGCGCCTGTATAAAAGTGATCAAGCAGTGCTTTCCAATGGAATGATTTCAAAGATGAAAAGATACAAATAAGGTTATTCTCTTACAAGTTGACAATGTTCCATAGTACGTACGCCATCACAGCAGCAAATCAGATTTGTGGTTGGTTCATTTGGAACAGAATAAGAAAACAAAGGGCCATTCAGTACTTATTCTTATTTTTACTAAGGGTATAATATTAAAAAGGGAAGTGTATAAAAGAAGACAGACATAAAAAAATTAAATATTTACCTATTGCCAGCAGGTTTACAGTATGCATTAATAATGTATTTCACATAATTTAAAATGGCTCACTAGATGGCTCATGGGTAGACAATAGATAAATGGATTTGTAACTGACCAGATGAGGTGTCCAATATTTCTTTGTAGTATATTAAACTGTAGACTTTTTTTATAATTAGAATTAAAGTCCCTTAGGATTTTTGTTCTATGCGGAATTATATCCTAAATGTGTTGCTCTTTATGAGAAACTGATTCAAAGAAAATATTGTGAATAGATGGGACAGATTCACATGTGTATATTGTGTATATTAGGATGGCAAGAATTACTATTTTAACTAGTAAATCAAATTAGAACTACAGAAATATTCTAAAAAAAATACTTTAAAGGAAGGCAATCAAGTTCTGGAAACATCATGAAACATACTGAAATTTGTCACACTACTAAACTAGTAGATGAACAACTTGAAATAAATGTGGCACTGTCATCAAAGGTTACACAACATTAACATCATATACACTACTACTAAGTGATCTTTAATATTGTGGACACGCACAGCAACAAAAGGTATATTTGTGTGAGAGAAAAGCGATTCTATTAAGTCCCAGACTGGTCAAAGCAAATGTGTCAAGAAGTAGATACATTTCACTTGAAGTAAGATGGATTTTTATAACTGTTATTTTATATAAAGCAAATAATCTCAAAATGTAGTTTTCACAAAATGAATAGCTGACACTGAGATATTTGCTAAATAGAGATAGGTAGGAAAATTGATAGATATGGATGAGTTGAGGCACATAACAACACTCTGTTTATTAAAGTTTAGCAATCATTTTAGCATTTGAAGTTGAAACATGTAATAAATATTGCATGACTTCCATCTAGAAAACCCTGACAGGCCTAATTCATGATTGAAAAGAAAAAAAAATAAGAGCATAGAGTTACATTTATTATTTGATACACTTTCTGTTAATATCCAACCCACACATCATGTACAAGCATTAACACGCACACTCACAGCTGTGAGTTTTTACAGTTAGTACTTATACCCCCAAATGCTTCCTGATAAAATCCAACCGACAAATCAAGAATAACATAATACACAAGTCTTTACATGCACAGAAATACTGTGAAGAGACGTCTGAGTGTCTAGTGTTACTGCTTACACCCCTAGGGACATCATGTTTGAACATTTCTAAAACATTTAAGCACATAAAACTATATGGAACTTTGTGTAGAAAGACACAAATAGATAAATGTGCCTTGGGGTAGTCAGTGGGGTCCTGAGATGTCACTATGTCCTGCTGTTGAAGCACAGCTAGTGGTATTTTTAAGTGAGTTCTAGTTCCGAATAAACTTACATTGTGATTGTAGATTTCCACGTAGTTCTCATTCCACAAAGCGCAGCATGTTGTCCTCTGGCAAACTCCTTGAACCTTCTCGGTTTAAACCAGCTCTATTTAGCCTTTGTGCCAATCATGTAAAGTGGACAGAGAGAGAGGGAGAGCTAATGTCCTGTGTGGTGTGACCAGGGTAATCCCGGCGGAGATGTCTGCTGCAACCAGCTGTGGACGGTAGTGAGTCTTCTCCTCCACTTTGTACGTAGACAGTAATGAAGCTCTGCTCTGTGCGACTCACTGCTGCTTCTGCTCAGAACAAGTGCAGCTCAGTTTCACATTACAGCACTTGGATTGCAGAAGTAAAACCTGCTTCTGTCTAAGGCTGAGTCAATTGCAGAGGCAGGAATGAATGAAAACAAAAGGTGTATTTCAGGTTTCTTACATAGTTAAAGGTCCCCACAACTTAAATCCACCAAGCAGAAAAAGGGTGAGAATTTTTTGAGCTTTTTTCAGATGGATGCCAACTTTGTTCCTGGCTCCTGAGCTCTCTTTCTTTCTTGAGACTATGTGACACTCATCTGTTCTCTTATCTCTTCCTCTTGACCTCTTTCTGTGGTATTGTTTATTATGACAATCTTTCAGTAGGCTGATTAAGTTTCTTTCACAGTATCTGTTTTTCACAGTCATTACCTTGTGATCAGTCAATGGCTGTCTACACTTTCCAATTTCACTCAACTCCAGCTTCTTGGATCTCTATTTTTCTAAGCTTCCTTGAAGTTCTCAGTGCACTGCTTGAGCCAGTCCCACAGGTGCTTGGGAGTTTCAGGCTTGATTCTAAACTCTTACTCAAACTGAGGTCTGTGGTGGGTAGGGCAGCTGTTGAGAATTTTCCTAAAAGTCTCTGTTCAGCACAGACCTACTCTAGGGGCGCGTTCACACGTTGCGCTTTGGTATCATTTTCATTGCGTTTTAAAATGCATTACAACAGCTGAGGAGAGATGATTTGCCTATTTACATTACTGTTTACATTTGCCTTTACAAAACACATTGGGGGACATTTACTATGGCGTTTCCGCCAGTTTTGTGGCGCTTTCACTACATCTTCTGCTCTCCTACCTATTTATTAGCTGTCGGGGACAGAAAAAATGACTTTTTCTGTCTTCTCCGACTCTTCTCCAAAAAGGGGCGTGGCTTTGGCAGAGTGGAAACTCAGACACAATTAATATGTGTCGCAGCCCTTTTTGGGCACTGTAAACTGGCGGAAAGTAGACCAAAAGAAAACTGGTCTAGCAGGGACTGTTGGACACATTTCTGGTGCTCGGGACAGATTTTGGTCCCAGGGACAGAAAATGGTCTTGGCGCCAGAAATGTCTCTGCACAGCTCTACAATATTAAATGTGTATCTTCTTTCCAAGAGCAGGTCGGTAACAAAGCCAATGCAGACTCCGACACTTTAAGTAAATGTCCCCCATTGAAAACGTGATGTTGAAGCATGCCTTAACCCCTTAATGACCGCCCTATCGGGAATCTACGTCGGTCATTAAGGGTACTTCTTCTGACGCGACGCCTTTCTACGGCGCAGGCGTCAGAAGAAGATTTCGGGACATCGGGTCAGTATAGTGCCGGTGTCGGGCTGTGATATCACAGCCCAGACCCGGCACTAACACCCGGCATCGGAAAAACTCCCGGGTGTTTAACCCCTTACACGCCGCGGTCAAGCATGACCGCGGCGTGCAAGTGTGTCCCCCGTGGATCGGACCCCCCCTGGTGTGCTTACCGGGGGATACGATTCCTCCTGCCGCTGCCCCGGGTCCCGACGAGTGACCCGAGGCTGTCGGCTCCTCTTCTCGCGGCATGCTCAGTTACTTACACTATACACTGCAATACAAGTGTATTGCAGTGTAGAGGCTTGAATAAGTGATCGGATGATCGCTTATTCAAGCCAAAAGGTGGAAAATATGTGAAAGTAAAAAAAAAAAAGATTAAATCATTTTATAATAATAATAAAATAAATAAAATAAAGTCCCATAATCTCCCCAGTTATACATATAATGCAAATACAGTATATAAAACACAAAAACACACGAAAAATGTACATATTTGGTATCACCGCGTCCGTATTAATCTGTACAATAAATCTAAATCAATATTGAACCCGCTTGGTGAACGATGAAAAAAAAAACTACAAAAAACTTCCCGTAATATACAATTTTTCATCATACACCATCACAAAAAATGTTCTAAAAAGTGATAAAAAAAAAGCTACGTTCCCTAATATGATATGACTGAAAATAACAACTCTTTTCGCAAAAAATAAGCCCTCAACCAGGTCTGACAACATAAAAATACAGAAGTTATGGCCCTAAAAAGTTGTCAATAGTAAAAACAATGCAATATTCTCCAATATTGGTTTTGCTCAGGAAAATTGAGCAAAGATAAGAAAAACTATATAAATGAGGTATCACCGCAATCGTAGTGAACCAGAGAATGAAGATAAAATATTATTTTTACATTACGGTGAGCGGGGAAAAAAAATGCTAAAAATCCAAAATAAAAATTGATGATTTTGTTTGTGTCCCCCTTGAAATAGTTAATAAAATCTCATGAATAAGCTATAGACCCCCTAAATTAATTATCTATACATTGTATCTCATTCCGTAGAAAATAAGCCCTCATATGTTTGCATTACCAAAAAAAATAAAAATGTATAGGTAGTACAATGTGACAATACAAATCTGCAGTGAATGGCGCCTCCATTCATTCTATACTTGGCCGTGCGCCTGTACAGAAGTTTACCACCACATATGTGGTATCAGTACACTCGGGAGGAATTGGGCATCAAACGTTGCAGTGCGCTTCATCATTTAATTTATTCTGAAACTGTCAGTTTGGCCTAAATGAATGTATTTTCCCAAAAAATTCCATAGTTTCTAAATCGCTGGTCCATATTGTTTTAACCCATGTGAAACACTTAAAGGGTTAATGGACTTAATAGAAGTTGTTTTACATACGTTGAGGGGTGAAGTTTCTATAGTGGGGTAATTTATGGGGTTTTACTATTATTTAGGCCTTACAAAGTCACTTGGAAGCTGAGTTTTCCCTCAAAATGTGAGTTTTGGCAATTTTCATGAAAATGAGAAAAATCGCACCTAAAGTTCTGCACCTCATAACATACTAGAAAAGTGAGAGGATGCATAAAATATCATCCCAACATAAAGCAGACATTCCGTAAATGTAATTTATCAAGCTTTTTGGGTAGTTTTAATTCCTGTCTGGAAAGCAGAACATTTCAAACTTGGAAAATTAAGAATTTTTACAAACTTTTGCCAAATTTTCACTTTTTTTCAGAACGAATCGCAAAACGTATCACTTAAATTTTATAACTAACATGAACTACAATGTATCACGAGAAAACATTCTCAAAATCACCGGGATATGTTAAAGCGTTCCGAAGTTATAACCAATTATCGTGAGACATGTCAGATTTGAAAAATCGAGTCTGGTCATTGAGCTGAAAACTAGTGTCGGTGATAAGGGGCTAATACGTTAACGCATGCACTCATCTCGGCATATATCTTATGTGTCTCTTACTCAATGTGCAGAAATTGTGTATCCTTTATTCTGAAGATGAGTTTAAGAGCGTACCACTGTGCGCAGAAGCTGCTTCGAATATAAAGATTAAAAAAGTGTTTAAAAGCATTACAGCGCATAATGAAAATAACAAAGATATGCTCCGGCACCAGCTCACCCCGAGCTGTTACATGGTGTTTGATGCTTAGGCTGGTGCCACACGTGCCGATTTGTCTGCGTTTGCAAACGCAGACAAAGCCGCACCCACCGGGGCGGGTCGCTGCCCGATTGCATCAGCATTTCTGTGGAAACGCCTGCGATCGGGAACGCGTTAATTTAATGCAAAACACCGGCGGTTGGTTCCCATAGAAACGCCGATGCAATGCAAACGCCCCGGCGCGACGTGTGGCACCAACCTCAGGGTGGTGACACACATGGCGTTTTTAGTCCGTTTTTGGGTCGTTTTCAGTAGTGCATTTTCAGATCGGGAAAATAACACATGCGTTTTTGGAAAACACATGCGTTTTTGACCAGTTTGAATTAAGATAATTGGACAAGCCTGTCAAAAACGCATGCGTTTTTTACGATCTGAAAACGCACTAAACTGAAAACGAACTAAAAACAGCCCAAAAATGGCCTAAAAACGCCACGTGTGTCACAACCCTCAGAAGTACAATTTGAAAGTGGTAGATTTCCTTAAACCCCTTAAACCCCTTTTTCGTTTTTGCATTTTCATTTTTCACTCCCCACCTTCAAAAATTTTTAACTTATTTATTTTTCCATGTACAGAGCTCTGTTTGGGCTTGTTTTCAGCGTAAGAAATTGCACTTCATAGTGATGGTATTTTTTATTCCATGTCGTGTACTGGGAAGCAGGAAAAAAATTAGAATGAAGTGAAAATGATGAAAAACCGCATTTGCGCAGTTTTTTGTGGACTTGGATTTTACAGCTTTCACTGACTGCCCCAAATTACATGCATATTTTATTCTTTGGTTCGGTACAATCACGAGAATACCAAATTTGTACAGGTTTTATAATGTTTTCATACATTTAAAAAAATTAAATCCTTCTGTATAAAAAAAAAATTCTTCATTTTGCCATGTTCTGGCACTAATAACTTTTTCATACTTCAGTGCACAGAGATGTGGGTGGTATCATTTTTTGCAACTTTTGATGACGTTTTTAATGCTTTCATTTTGAGAACTGTATGGGCTTTTAATCACTTTTTATAGAATTTTTTATATTTTTCAAAATGGCAAAAAAGTGGCATTTTCGACTTTGGGCGCCAATTTCCATTACGGGGTTAAACGCTGGGAAAATTCGCTAATATATTTTGATAAATCGGACATTTTGGGACGCGATGATACCTAAAGTGTTTATGATTTTTACTGTTTATTTATATTTATATCAGTTCTAGGGAAATGGGGGTGATTTAAACTTTTACTTTTTTTACTATTTTTTCATATTTTTATAAAAAAAATTCAATTTTTTTTTACCTTTATTTTAGATCCTCCAGGGTAATTTAACCCTGCAGGGTCTGATTGCTATTAATATATACTGCAATACTACTGTATTGTAGTATATAGCTATTTTACTATGATTTTTAACAGCCTGCCCTCTGCTGGCTATTAGAAATCATTACACATGGCAAGCCTATGAGTCTTAATAGCAACCAATCGCCGCCCTCCAACGACATTTCAGGGGGCGGCGATCAGCCATCCAAGATGGTGCCGTGCATATAAAGGTAAGTTAGGTGCCGTGGTCAGGTTCGACCGCGGCACTTAACAGGTTAACTGCCGCGATCGGTGCCAGCACCGACCACAGCAGTGACAGACGGGTGTTGGCTGATTTATACAGCCATTTCCCTCTGTGTATGGAGAGAGCTCAGCTCTGGTACTATGGTGTATAGAATGGTGGTGGATGTTGCAGAGAATTGCAGAAGATTTTACACATTATAGCCATGATAACCCTCCCTTCCGAAGTGGTGCTGGTACCCCTGCTGTTTGTAAAGGCGTAACAAGAATTGATTGCTCCCCATAGCAATCTTTTGTGTGGGGCCCCCTGTGTGTACATTGTCATGCGCCAACATATGCGGCACCACCGTGAACAGTTACCCATTCAGGAGGAGTCAACATCAGCGGCAATGTATAGTATACGTTCAGAAGCAGCTGGGAATGGAAAATTAGCTGCCAGTATACCTACTGGTCTATGTGTTGAACATTTTAAAAAAACAAGACATGAAGAAAGTAACCAGAGTCATTTCCACCTACCTATTAATGAATATATGTGATCATATTAGTAATTTAAATAATTACTTTAACAATACAAATACCTCACACACGGTATACTATTACATACAATACTTTTATACACATTACATATTCTGAAACACTACAGCTACACTTTACATAAATTAACACTAAGGCTAAATCAAATGTTGAGCTTGAATTGTGTCTTGGAATGGTTGTCAAACATATTGGGACAAGGCACAAGGCATCCTTCCAGCCATGCTTAAATGACTCTCAACAGTGCTCGTTGGCACAATACATGAGGTGATCGGTAGGAAGGCCAGAGTTCCTCTGCAGTACAAAGAGGTGGGCGGCAGTATGGGAACTTGACCATATCGGAACACTGCACACACTTATGCAGCAGCTCTAGCATGTTTGATTAATTGGCCAAAAAGCTTTGCACTAACATATTGAGCACATGCACCATGGAAGGGATGTGCAACCCAGCTCAGCCCAAGGCATCGAACTTAGTCCCTCACTGTTTGCAAGGCTTAAAGGGGTATTCTCGTCTGGGCACTCACATTCAGTTTGATAAATCTGACATAGATAAACATTTCTTCAATTAGATGTTATTAAAAAAAATGTTCCTGTGTGAAGATAATTTCTCATAAATGTAGTAATTTTGTCCCTTAGAAACGAGATGGCTTCCTCGGATACGACCACCTCTGCTGGAGGGATTACGTAAAGAAACAAATTGTTTTTGTATATGAAATGTCCGGGAGTTACTGCATATCCTACAGCCGTCCTGTGGTAATGATTGCTGAATCCAGGAGGTCAGACAGGACTCAATAGCGCATGTCTGGCCACCGCTGCCAGAGTGTGACGTGGTCGTATCCGAGGAAGACATCTGGTTTCTAAGGGACAACATGGCTACATTTATGAGAAATTATCTTCACATAAGAACATTTTTTTTAATAACATCCAATTGAAGAAATGTTTATATATGGAAGATTAGTGAAACTGAATGTGAGTGCCCAGACGAGAATACCCCTTTAAGATTCATCGTCAGCACCACGGATCTCAGTCCACAGCTCCTGGGTGTAAAATATGAATATCATTAAAATTACTATAGCATAGGGTGAGACCATATGATTACACGTATATGATATTCTGTTGTTCTTAAAGTGTTCATGTAGGATAAACATTCTTTCAGGATAAACAAATGTAAATACATTATAGTATTATGTTATTATTATATCAGTAGTAGAATGTAGGTTTATGTATAATATATTGATATGCTTTATATCAATATATCGTAGAATCATAGACATAATGAATGAGATACTTGGGTATATTCCATTGTACTTCAAAGGCAGATGGTATATAGTCACTTGCCTTTGTTAAAATGCAAATTCCTTTATTATACTGAACTATTGTCATTTATCTTGGCTTGTCATGGTACATTATGGTTTCAGAGTTCCCATGGGATACTGGTATCTGCTAGACGAGTCAACCTTTATAATAGCATATCTATATGTTAATAGTTATGTATCTTTAAGTTAATTAGTTTAAGTTTACATATTTATGAAGTTGAATGACATAATTTATGGTATACGTACTAACATGAACCAATAGGAGATTGGGAATATTCACTTGGGAAATGTTACTTTGTGTATAAAGAGTTACCATACAAGTGACTGGGAGACGGTGTGAGAGAGGGTGAGTAGGAGAGAGATATCATTGGACACCACCATCAGTCTTTTGTCTCCAACTCAAAGACTCTTCACTCTCTCAAGCTTGGCTCCACACGATGTTTTAAGACTGTTACAAAAAATAAAATTAAAATAAAATTAAAGTAACTTTATTTTTATTTTTAAATTCAAATTGTGTATTATTACTCTATTTTTGTTGAAGTTCATTAAATGTTTTTTACTTTTCATCTGCAACAAACGATCGCATCTGATTTTTTGAAACATTGCTCATTATCGTGGTTCTTAATTCTAAAATTAAGAATTGCAAGAAATATCTATTTATATTGATATTTAACACTGAGTGATGTGTGGTCTTTTGCCCTGATTGATGAGTTTTAGCACAGCCTGCTGCTTCTCCATAGTTGTGTTATAAATGGTGTAGCTGAGTTATAACGTCCCTGCCCATGCTTACTTGTTATAATATAACACCATTTCACAGCCTGTATACGGTAGACTGCCACCAGCTCTCATGTAATATTAATCTGGTCCAGTTAAACAGAATGATATGAGGCTAGAGTCAACCCGGTAGCATATATATAGCCAAACACAGACTTGGGAATTCATGGATTAAGATAAAAGAGCAATGGTTAAAGGTTACATTTTAATTTGTGTGCGCTACATAAATAAAAAATTTGTATAATTATCATAAATTTTATATTTAATTGCTTTAAGGACACTCTAGACAAACAGTTCACACAATAGATACACACACATACACACACTGGAACACTCCACATGCAGCACCGTACCGTTCCATAGCCCGTAGAAAGATAGGACATGTCCTATCTTTCAACGAAATACGTCGCCGTGCACCGTATATTCCTATGGAGAGGGGTGGGGGTCAGCAGCGCTCATTCCCTGCTCCTCTCCCCGGCGCCGATAAAGCATTACTTGGGGTGATTGAAACAATGTTAGCTGGATGGCAATCATTCAGGAAAGGTGTCCAAACTTCATAAATATTGGTTTAAAGCTTAGTCCACGTCTCTCAGCAATACTTGCTACACGGATTGATCTGAATAAGGAGACGGTGCATCTCATCACACGTAATCAATAAAGCAAAATTTTAACTAAAATTTATGAACTGTGTATACCTTTCCTGAATGATTGGTAATTCCCCAAATACTAACCACCATTTGCATTCTACACATGGTTTCTGACTGTTTAGCAGCTCCTCCTGGAAATTCAACCCATAAACACTCTGCGTCCGATATATCGGACGCTGAGCCAATGCCAGCTCAGCTAAAGATCGGAGCTGGGCTGGCATCAGGATACAGAGAGTGTTGGATGTAACTAACAGCCGGCACCCCAGTGTAACACCCGTGGCCGGAGTGGGTTTCAATCACAGGTGTTTAACTCGTTAAATGCTGCGGTCAGATCCACCACAGCATTTAAAATTTTAAAATGCATATCAGTGGTCTCTGTCCCATGATGCCCCCCCCCCCGTGACGTTTTTGTGGGGTGACGGTCACTGTAATGGCAGCCCTAAGGACCGATCAGGACTCCAGGGCCATCTGCAGGCAGTGCCTGTAAGACGGGATCTTAAAGCCACAGTGTCAGGCTATGCAAGGGCACAGGTTGACACAGCTAACACCCTGCAGTACATCAGTATTGCAGGATATAATCATAAACCAGCAAGATCAGATTGCTTGTTCACGTCCCATGGACGGACTAGTAAAAAAGTTAAAAAAAGATGTTATTAAACAAAAAATAAATTAATAAATTAATGAAAATGCCTGTAATCCCATACAATGAGTAAAAAAGTCTAAATCATAACACAAACTCCATATATATAGTATCACCACATCCGTAACAACTCATAGAATAAAAGTAAATCATTTTATGACCCGCACAATGTATGGCGTAAAAAAAACTGTTAAAAACCCTCACAAAATTATGATTTTTACCTATTTAATCCCACAAAAAAGGCAAAAGAGTAAAAGCCACTTCAAAAACCATAGATTTTGAACCATATTAGATTCTTTTTTGAGAAATTTAGTAAAATGTAAAAAAACATCTAAGTATGGTATCCCCATGATCATATTGACCCATAGAAAAAAAATTATGGCTTTATGGTGAAAACCAGCAAAAAAATAATGTCGAAAATCTATTACATAATTGATGCTTTTCTACTCCTCCATGCCCATAAAAGTTAATGGGGCACATTTACTTAGCCGGTCCTGCGTGATCCCCTATCTGGACTGTCCGACGAGGATTAACCCTGCCGCGATTCATGAAGATCGAGCGATCGATATCCTGCATGTGTCACTTCCCTGCTCAGGATTGCCGGAGTTCACCTTTTTCTTCCTGGTGCATGTAAGTGCTTGGCTTGCGACACAATTTTAAAGTTAAATCCCGCGTTTTGTCCAAATCCGTTGGATCATCCGACGATTTGTGTTGCGCCAAAATCCAATCGCCTACGCCAAAAAACCCTTTTAAATCCCTGTCCCAGGGGCCGCACGAAAGTGCGGTCCGCAGGACCCTTAGTAAATGAGCCCCAATATGTTTTCAACAATAGTGATACCAATCCCAAAATACATCTCATCACATAAAAAAATTGCCCACACATGGCCCCACTAACAGAAAAATTACATTTTATAGCCTACAAAAGGGCTCAATGTCTATAGGACAAAACTGTCAGGGTACAGGATCAGTGGACCCTCTGGACCACCACGGGAGATGGTACTAGCCAACACCTTAGACTGGAATCTAAGTGGCACTTGGTCTTCACCAGAGCCAGCCGCAAAGCGGGATGGTCTTGCTGCGGCGGGGTCGTTCCACAGGTGCAACTTGCCCACTGTGACAGCCATGGTTGAGGTACCTTAGGAGGTGGTCAAGGTGAGGTCTGGTGGTCTGGCTAAGCGGGCAGACAGGGCAGGCGGCAGAGATGCAGAAGTCAGAGTCCAATACGGGGTCAGCAACAGGAGGTCCAGGCAGATGGGCATGTGAACACAAGAGCAAGAACACAGAACAGACTGGAACACGGGAACAAGAAAGCAGGAACACAGGAATCATGCAGGGGAGCTTTCTCCGGTGGGGAACGATGGGAGCCGTTGGTCTTTAGCGGCCCTTTATCGAGTGTCGGTGTGCACGCACCCTAGCCGGATCGTGGAGAGGTGTGACCCTCTTCTTTTTGGTCCCAAGAGTCTGCAATCCAGAATATTCTCCTCTGGCTTCCATGATCTCTCTTCAGGCCGGAACCCCTTCCTGTCTACAAGGAAGAACCGTTTACCTCTCATGGTCTTCATCTCCAGAACCTCCTTAACTTCATAGACATCTGGGGAGTCAGCCTCAGGAGCAGGAGGAGGAGATTTCTGAGAGAAGTGGTTCAAGATTACAGGCTTCAGTAGGGAGACATGGAAGGAGTTCGGGATGTGCATCGATGGAGGAAGACAGAGTTTGTAGGCTACTGGGTGGATGCGCTTGATTACCTCAAAGGGACCACGGAATCGGGGACCAAGTTTGTAGCTGGACGCATCTGGAGGATAGCCACACCTTGTAACCTGGAGAAACGACGGGAGGAGCTCGACGCTCAGCCTGTGTGTTGGTGCAATCTGTAGACCTGAGAAGAGACTGGCGAGTCTGGTCCCAAATAGATTTGAGGTCTTGCACATCAGAGGGGTTATGCACGGAAGAGTAGGACAAGGGATTCGTCTGTAGACCACAAAGAACGGAGCTGCGCCAGCAGACCCAGAGTTCACAGAATTGTAGGAGAATTTAGCCCATAAAAGCAGATCAGCCCAGTAGTCTTGACAGTCAGAGACAAAGTGGCGGGGGTAGCAGCCCAAAGTCTGGTTCACCCTCTCTACTTGACCATTCGACTCAGGGTGGTAGGCCAAGAAAAGTCAAGATTAACTTGCAGCTCGTTACACAAGGAACACCAGAACTTGGACACAAACTGGACCCCCTGAGTGGACATGATGTGTAGCAGAAGTCAATGCAGCTGGAAGATATGCTTGAAGAACAAACTGGCAAGCTGTGGAGAAGACGGAAGACCTGGAAGGAGAACAAAATGGGACATTTTGGAAAACCGGTCCGTGACCACCTAGATGACAGTATTGCCAGTGGAGACAGGCAGATCAGTGACAAAGTCCATTGCGACATGAGATCACGGGTGCCTGGGTATCGGCAACGGAATTCCAGTCCAGCCGGTTTGAGACAAAAGGCTTTGTTACGGGCACAGGAGGAGCAGGATCCCACGAAATCCCGGAAATCTTTGACCAGATCTGGCCATCAGTAGTAGCAGGAGATGAAGGCCACGGAAGTTGCCCAGCCAAGCGCAAAGACAGAATCCTCTTCCAGAGAGCAGGTCTAACATACGTCTTGCTGGGTGACGCACATCTATCTGCGTGGCCAGGGTGATGAGACCACTCAGAGTAGCTGGCAGGTCACGGGCGGCCAATGTGTCTTGGACCTGTGAGGTCAGTCCTCTTTTGAAAGTTGCTGACAAGGCCGCGTTGACTTAGGAGAGCTCAGAAGCCAGGGTGCGGAACTTGACAGCATATTCGCCCACTGACGAGTTTCCTTGGTGCAGGTTAAGCAGCACCGTTTCAGCTGAGGAAGCTCATGCAGGTTTCCTCAAACACAGACCGGAATTCAGTCAGGAATGCAGTATGGGTGGTCATGACTGGAGGAGCTGTCCCATTGAGGAGTAGCCCAGGCCAGGGCCTTCCTGGAGAGTAAACTGACAATGAATGCCACCTTGGAGCGTTCGGTGACAAACTGGGATGGCATCAGTTCTATGTGCAGCGAGCACCGGGTAATAAAGCCCCTGCACAATTTGGGATTGACATCACATTTGTCAGGCATAGAAAGTCTGAGACTTGGTTCTGGTGCCAGTGTACAAGCCGGGGTGACTGGAGAAGTCGCAAGAAATGCCGCAGGCGTAGTCCCATGCTGTCATGCTGGTGTTTGGAGTGAAACAACTGTTGAAGAGCCGCGGCGACTTGGCCGAGCAGTTCTTCTTGAGAAGCAATCTGTTGAGACCTCTGTGCGACAATGCTGGAAAGATCAGCCAGTAATGAACTTGGTGCCTTGGCGGGGTCCAATGCCGGATCTTGCTGTCAGGGTTCAGGATCAGTGGACCCTCTGGACTACCACAGGAGATAGTACTAGCCGACAAGTGGGACTGAAATCTAAGTGGCACCTGGTGTTCACCAGAGCCCGTCGCAAAGCCACAAGGTCATTCCACAGGTGCGACTAGCCCGTGATGGCAGCCAAGGTTGAGGTACCTTAAGAGGTGACAGTCTGGTCAGGCAGGCGGGCAGTCAGGGCAGGCAGCAGAGATGCAGAAGTCAGAGTCCAATCCGGGGGAATGGTGGGAGTCGCCGGTCTCTCTGACAAGCCGGTAGTGGCCAGCGCCAATTAGCGGTGCGCTGGCCCTTTAAATTTTTGAGTGCCGGTGCGCACAACCTAGCCAGGGTGGGGGCCGGATCGTGAAGAGGTCAGTTCAGGCCAGGGAGAGCCGCACCACAGAGAGGGGCACGGGTGACACTTCCCTTCTGCTCCTCACAGTGCACCCCTACAACAAGTAATATCCACATGTCGGTTGTCTTTGTACTCAGGAGAAATTGCATAAAAATGTTTATATTTTATATATTTTTATTTATTTTATATTTTAAAAATGTGCAGATTTTAGGGCTAAATGAACGTATAACCAACAAAATGAGACCATTCTAAATTTCATCTCCATTTTGTTTTAATCACTATGGAGATCTCAAGGCGTTAATATTCCTAAAACCTCTTTCTGATAGTTTGAGGGGGGTGCAGATTTGAAAATGGGTTAATATATAGGGGGTTTCTAATATTAATTTAATTAAAAACAATGATGATCCCAAAAAAGTCAATTCTGGAATCTCCTTGAAAATATGGAAAACCCATGTTCCAATTGGAAGCCGCATGAAATAAAAATACATTTTCCAGACATTTCAAAATTTATGAAAACATAAAGTAGACATATGGAAAATGTTATTCAGAAAATTATTTAGGTGGTAAATCTATCTGCCTGAAAATGAGAGGATTTCGAGAGATTTAGAAAATGGCATGTGACAAAAAAAACTATCTCAAAATTGCTCTGATAAGTAACAGTGTTCAAAAGTTTTAACCATATAAAGCGATGCAAGTCAGAATACAAAAAATGGGTCTGAGCCTTAAACAAAAAAACTGGCCACGTCCTGAAAGGGTTAATGAAAGGCTTGAACCAAGCTTTTTACAAGGTAAACCCCCACCCAAATAGGAATAGATAGGGGTCTCCACCATTTGATTGTGTTTTATCTACCTTAGAGGAGCACAATCTTGCTTTTGTATTTCCTAATACTAGATTATAATGCATTAGTCACTGCTTCATGGCTTAACCAGCCTTGCTCTTTTCAAGAGGGTAAGGTGGTGGAAAGTAGGTTGAAGAACAGATGGAACTTGAGGCACTGTTTTCAATGTAATTTACCAATGCCTCAACTTTGCCTGGCCTCTCCATTCTGACAGTGCTATTGACAGTGCAAGAATATGCCGCAAACCCAGGAGGCTGCTTGCACTAGTGGAAGGCATAGCCAGGGGTGAACCTTGCCTCTCTATAGAACTATAGAAAGAACCCCCCTCCCCCATGGTTAAAGAGTTATATACTGTGCTTAGTGAAAATAATCAATTGATAGAGAAGCCAATCACACTTCTCCTCAATCTAAAATGCCATTTCATGCAGATGCCCCCTTTTCTGTAGCCCCTCCTGATAGTGCTCCTTTTTTGTTGTCTGTTTATATAAGAAGAGGGCTACAGTCTTTGGCCTGAGAAAAAAAATATATACATACCACAGTATAAAAGTATAAGCAGAGATACCTAGTTTTACACAATAAAACTGGAAAACGTATGAACTGAAGTATAAGTCTAGGGTAACTAGCTATTACTCTAGTAAAATGTCCATCAGACTCCCCTCACTAATGAAATGTCCACTTCAGAGCTCCTTTTAATGAAATGATCACAACAGAGCCCCCTTTAACCTTTTTATGGGCAGCAAGGTGGCTAGCACTTCTGCCTTGCAGCACTGGGGACCTAAGTTCAAGTCCCACCCAGGTCAACATCTGCAAAGAGTTTGTATGTTCTCTTGTATGTTTGTATGTTTTTGTGTGGGTTTCCTCCGGGTACTCCGGTTTCCTCTGTGAGAAAGTAAGAGGTATTGTGTGGGAAAACCGCTATCTGTCCTACAGGCAGATGAAATGCATGTGGTAAAAGCCCTGGGTTTGTCTGCAGTAACCCAAGGGTTAATGCAGACATGATAAGCAGGAATAGTCTGTTTTGTCTGTGTTGGCCTAGCTAACACAGACACATTTGTAATGTCCGTACTGGGCCTGCTTATTATGGAGTAGGGGTAGGCTGGTAGTGGGACTCCTACTCCACCCGGGCTTCGGTCCTGGGTTTGTGAATTGCCCACAGGTGCGGGTCTCAGGCCTCGTTAGGGCCTGATTTAATCTACAGGCCAGAAGCAGTAGGAGAGGCCCTACCTGGAGAGCTGAAAGCGAGATTGCATTCTCACAGCAAAGGTAACTGAGGGTCTCCTGTCTTGCTGCTGGCCAAGAGCGGGTGCCAGGCAGCCTGGTACCCGGATAGCTAGGGTCCATCAAATGTATTAGACAGCGCCTAGCCGGGCAGGAATTACTTTTGTAATGTTTTTGCATATGCCTAAGCCAAGGCTGAATTTGTGTTCTGTGTTGCAAGTGTGAATAAACACTTAAGTTGGACTTTAAACCTACGTGTGTCCCTGCTTCCTGCACTGCTACCAGTCAACTACCAGAGCAATTCCCCACACATGGTGGAGGATGCGGGCATAGTGCAGTGAAGTATACACTAGTGCATGTCCTGGACAACACTGAAGCTGCAAGCCACGGCCATGGAGGAGTTAATCAAGCAGCTTGTCCAGTCCAGCATGCAGCAGCAAGAGACAAACAGATTGCTGCTCCAGCAGGTAACAGCCCTGACCGCTGCTCAGCAAAGGACTGTCCCAGCAATGACGGTGAAGGACGCCAGGAAAGAGGTCCGCAAAGCTATAACCAAGATGACCGCCGGGGATGATGTGGAGGCCTATCTGACAGGCTTTGAGAGGGTGGCCACCCGAGAGAGGTTGCCACAGCAGCACTGGGCAGAGGTGTTGGCCCCCTTCCTCGTCGCTGATCCCCAGCAGGCATACTATGACCTGAGCGAGGAGGATGCCCGGGACTACTCCAAGGTAAAGGCAGAGATCTTGGCCCGACTAGGAGTGGATCAGCATCTACGCGCTCAAAGAGTGAATAGCTGGAGATACCAGGAGGCGCTACCCCCGAGGGGGCAAATGCACCAACTTGTTCACTTGGTCCGCAAGTGGCTTCAGCCGGAGACATCCACCCCAGCCCAGATGGTCGAGAAGGTTGTTTTGGACCGTTTCCTGAGGGCCTTGCCGGGTGAGATCCAACAATGGGTGGGACATGGGGACCCGTCTGATGCCGAGGCGCTGGTGGGGTTGGTGGAGAGGTTTTATGCCACTCAGGCCCTAACAAAGAAAGCCCCTTATACCCAGGCGGGCCCTAAGGCACGGAAGGTCGTGTCACCGACAAATTCCCGGGGCAAGACAACTCCCAATGTCCGGGATGTACCCCAGGGGAGGAGGAGGGGGGAGGCTCCCACCTGTTGGACCTGCCATGAGCCAGGTCATATTGCAGCCCATTGCCCCAATTCCTCAGAGCCCATGGACTGCAGTTCCGCCAGAAGGGTTTCTCTCTATGCTGCCCCTGTCTACACAGCTACTAGCCCCGACTCTGCTGATGAGCGCCACCTGTGCCGGGTGACTGTGGCAGGGCATCCAGCGTTGGCCCTGCTGGACTCAGGCAGTCGGGTGACCTTGATTAATGGGTCCCTCACAGACCCCAAGGCGGTCACAGGGCGCACAATTGGAGTCCTGTGCATCCATGGGGACGTAAAGGACTACCCCACCACAGTTATTAACTTCCTGACCTCTTGTGGAGAGACGCTACATGAGGCAGCGGTTGTCATGAACTTGCCCCATGATCTTATTTTGGGACGGGATTTCCCCATGTTCTGGACTCTATGGCGGGGAAACCAAGAGTTGGGGGGTTGTTCTCCTGTGTTGTCTGGTCAGATCTCTGAACCCGAGCCTGATGACCCAGACTCTGGAGTTCCTGCCGTAGGGGTGACCGCCACAGAAGATGGAAGTGTAATGTTTCCCCTAGATGTTATGGCAGGCGAAACTGAGGAGGTAGTGACAGGACCACAGTTGTCGGATTTGGAGTTATCCCGTGACAACTTTGGTACTGCACAACTCCAGGACCCCACTCTGGTCCGCGCCAGAGAAAATGTGGCAGAGATTAATGGTATACCTCAGCACCCAGGTGCGGATAAGTTGTTCCCTCGAGTGGTGGTAAATCAGGAGTTATTGTATCGCATTGATAAGGTCCACGGTGAAACCCGGGAGCAGTTACTGGTACCTCAGCCATATCGTCAGATGGTGTTAGACATTGCACATAAGCATGTGATGGGAGGGCACCTAGGTACCACAAAAACTCTGGAACGCATCTTGCAGCGTTTTTTTTGGCCCGGAGTGTACGATAGGGTAAAAAGGTATTGTGAAACTTGCCCTGATTGTCAATTGCATGCTCCCATGGTACACTTTCGAAGTCCGTTGGTACCTCTGCCCATTATTGAGGTACCCTTTGAAAGGGTCGCCATGGATTTGATCGGTCCTTTGGTAAAATCTGCTCGGGGGCATCAGCATATCCTGGTAGTCATGGACTATGCTACCCGATA
The DNA here is from genome assembly GCF_040894005.1 of Engystomops pustulosus. Classification (NCBI taxonomy): domain Eukaryota; kingdom Metazoa; phylum Chordata; class Amphibia; order Anura; family Leptodactylidae; genus Engystomops; species Engystomops pustulosus. Next base: position 67,331,391 of record NC_092413.1, read on the forward strand.
TCCTGAGGCCATCCCACTACGGCACACCTCGGCGAAACTAATTGCTAAAGAGTTGTTTGCCATGTTCTGCCGGGTGGGACTTCCCAAAGAGATTCTCACAGATCAGGGGACTCCTTTTATGTCAAAAGTCACCAAGGAGCTATGTCGGCTCTTTAATATTAAACAGTTACGCACCTCTGTGTACCATCCTCAGACGGATGGATTGGTAGAACGGTTTAACAAAACTTTAAAGAGTATGCTAAAAAAGGTGGTAAACAAGGATGGGAAGGACTGGGATGTACTGTTGCCATATTTAATGTTCGCCATCCAAGAAGTCCCACAAGCCTCTACTGGGTTCTCGCCGTTTAAGTTAGTGTATGGCAGACATCCCAGAGGTCTCCTGGACATAGCCAAAGAGACATGGGAACAAGAGCCCACCCCCACAAAAGTGTAATAGACCATATCTCAGATATGCAGGACAGGGTGGCGGCCGTCATGCCCATTGTCAAGGAGCATATGGAGGAGGCACAAAGAACTCAAAGCCGGGTTTATAACAGGTCAGCAAAAGTAAGGACCTTTAATCCCGGTGATCGTGTGTTGGTGCTAGTCCCCACTGTAGAAAGTAAGTTTCTCGCTAAATGGCAAGGACCGTATGAGGTTATAGAGAAAATAGGAGAGGTGAACTACAGGATACGTCAGCCCGGACAGAGAAAACCCGAGCAGACTTATCATGTAAATCTGTTAAAGGCCTGGAAAGACAGAGAGAGTCTGCATACAGAGATGGTTTTGGCTAGTCCACCTCCTGCGATACCCTCACAGGCTGCAGGTAAGCCTGTGCCGGAGGCAGAAGTGCAAATAGCCGATACCCTAACCAAAGAGCAACAGCGAGAGGCTAGAGAGTTTGTAGCAAGAAATACAGATGTGTTCTCAGAGTTGCCAGGCTACACATCTGTAATTAAACATGATATTGTCACTGAGCCAGGAGTAAAGGTAAGATTAAGGCCATACCGAGTCCCTGAAGCTCGTAGACAAGCCATATCAGAAGAAGTTCAGAAGATGCTGAAGCTAGGGGTTATTGAGGAGTCCAAAAGTGAGTGGGCCAGTCCAATTGTTCTAATTCCCAAACCGGATGGGACGTTGCAATTTTGCAACAATTTTAGAAAATTGAATGAGGTGTCTAAGTTTGATGCCTATCCCATGCCCCGGGTGGACGAGCTTATTGAGAGACTAGGGGGTGCTCGGTACTTCACCACCCTGGATCTAACTAAAGGATACTGGCAGGTACTCCTGACAGATAGGGCTAAAGAAAAGACAGCCTTTGTTACCCCTGAGGGCCTTTTTCACTATGTTGTGTTAGCGTTTGGGCTTCATGGGGCCCCCGCTACCTTTCAACGGTTAATGGACATAGTGTTAAAGCCACATAGGAGATACGCCTCCGCCTATCTAGATGATATTATCATCTACAGCCAAGACTGGGAGAGTCACTTGGCCAAGGTACAGGCCATAGTGAACTCGCTAAGGGTAGCAGGCCTGACTGCAAACCCCAAGAAGTGTGCGCTGGGAATGGAGGAGACACACTATTTGGGGAATGTGATCGGTGAGGTATAATTAAACCTCAGGTCAACAAGATTGACGCTATACAGGGTTGGCCTCAACCAGTGAGCACAAAGCAAGTCAGGGCATTCCTGGGCATTGTCGGGTACTACAGACGGTTTATACCGAACTTTGCCACCGTGTCCGCTCCCTTGACAGACCTGCTGAAGGGTAAAAGGCCTGTCATGGTGCGATGGAATGAACAAGCAGAAGGTGCTTTTCAGGCCTTGAAGTCTGCGTTGTGTGGATCCCCCGTCCTCATTACGCCAAACTTCAAGAGAGAGTTTATTGTACAGACAGATGCGTCAGATGTAGGGCTGGGAGCTGTCCTCTCTCAGGAGGTGAATGGAGAAGAACACCCCATTACCTACCTGAGCAGGAAGCTCACGCCAGCAGAGAAAAATTACAGTATCGTAGAGAAGGAATGTCTGGCGATAAAGTGGGCATTGGAGTCCCTACGGTACTACTTGCTGGGACGACAATTCCGTCTCATAACTGACCACTCTCCTCTCACGTGGATGAGTAGAACTAAGGAGAAGAATGCCAGGGTCACTAGGTGGTTCTTGTCCCTCCAAAATTTCAGCTTTATGGTGGAGCACAGAGCCGGGAAGCTACAGGGCAATGCGGATGCCTTGTCCCGAACGCATTGCTTAATGTCAGGAGTTCGCCCCGGTGGGTCTGAACTGAGGGGGAGGGTATGTGAGAAAGTAAGAGGTATTGTGTGGGAAAACCGCTATCTGTCCTACAGGCAGATGAAATGCATGTGGTAAAAGCCCTGGGTTTGTCTGCAGTAACCCAAGGGTTAATGCAGACATGATAAGCAGGAATAGTCTGTTTTGTCTGTGTTGGCCTAGCTAACACAGACACATTTGTAATGTCCGTACTGGGCCTGCTTATTATGGAGTAGGGGTAGGCTGGTAGTGGGACTCCTACTCCACCCGGGCTTCGGTCCCGGGTTTGTGAATTGCCCACAGGTGCGGGTCTCAGGCCTCGTTAGGGCCTGATTTAATCTACAGGCCAGAAGCAGTAGGAGAGGCCCTACCTGGAGAGCTGAAAGCGAGATTGCATTCTCACAGCAAAGGTAACTGAGGGTCTCCTGTCTTGCTGCTGGCCAAGAGCGGGTGCCAGGCAGCCTGGTACCCGGATAGCTAGGGTCCGTCAAATGTATTAGACAGCGCCTAGCCGGGCAGGAATTAATTTTGTAATGTTATTGCATGTGCCTAAGCCAAGGCTGAATTTGTGTTCTGTGTTGCAAGTGTGAATAAACACTTAATTTGGACTTTAAACCTACGTGTGTCCCTGCTTCCTGCACTGCTACCAGTCAACTACCAGAGCAATTCCCCACACCTCCCACACTCCAAAACATACTGGTAGATTGTTTAGATTGGGACCAATAAAATTCTTTGTGCAGCGCTACGTAATCTGTAGGCGCTATGTAAATAAAAAAGTATTATTATTAACGCCGAAGCACTTTTCACCTGCCTGACACGGCCCATTTTTTCAAATTTGACACTATAAGTGGCTATAATCTTTAAATGCTTTAACACATACAGTTGTCTTTGAGATTGTTTTCTTGTAACATATTTGATGATAGTTTTGGTGACTGTTTTCATAAATAAACGCAAAACCTAACAATATTTGGTGAAAATTTGGAAAAGTTTCGAATTTCAAAAGTTTCTACTTTTTTAACACTTCGTTATAACAGCAACAATTAATGAATAACTAACATTCACCAAATGTCTGTCTACATGGGTTTTTATGCGTCATCCCATTTTTGTAACATGTTATGCTGCTTAGAACTTTGGGTGCGATTTTTCACATTTTCATAAAAAATACAAAATCAGACTGTCAGGTTCGCTAGGGAGAATGCTGGGACTTCTGGTTCTTCTGCTGCTGCCAGCAGCATTCTCCGACCCCCGGCGCGTATCCGTGCAAACTCCACCTCTCGTCCCAGGCAGCGGCTGCTAAGATCTCGCGCTGTCTAGGAGTTGTGTTCGGAACTGCCTGGGACTTGTGATACCTCTGCATGGTGCCTGGTTCTTCTGCACCATGAGGGGTTAATTCCCAGAAGCTGTCCAGCTCCTATCAGGTTCTGGAGGTGGAGTTCTGGCTGCATAAATTGCAGCTTCACTAGTCACCTGTGCCAGTGTTTGAAATCCCTTCATCACTCGCTTGCTGAATTAGGTTGTATTGCTCTGTATCTGTGTTGTTGTGACCTCGGCTAGTTTTTGACGTTGACCCTTTTGCTTACTGATTTTGCTCTTGACGTACCCTCTCGTTGTGACTCCGGCTAGTTTACCATTCTTTTGTGTTTTATGTTTGTCAGTCTGTTTGTGTTTCCCTTCCCACACTTAGCCAGTGTATCTCGAGTCTTCAAGTAGTCGCCCCAAGGTTTTGCGTGGGGGGGCTATAGGAAGGGACAGAGGTTGGGACAAGCTCAGGGCATACTATCCCCTGTCTTCTGTGTTACCCAACCCTAACAGAAACACTGGCCACACATAGGTCTGCATCCTGTATATGACCTGCTACATTCACTCCTTCCATGGAGCCTTTGTCAGCTGTGGTCGCTCAGGTCCAGACCTTAACTAAGCATGTTCAGAGTCTGTCTGCCCCGAAACCCGCAGGCTCCACCACCACCTGCACCAGAACCTAAGGTTCCTCTCCCTGACTTGTTTTTTGGTGACCGTAAGAAATTTTTTTAATTTAGGGAGGGATGTAAACTTTATTTTTCGTTACGCCCTCACTCATCGGGCACCAAGACACAAAGGGTGGGCGTGGTCATTTCTCTTTTGCGCGGTGATCCGCAAAATTGGGCCTTTTCTCTCCCACCTGACTCTCCATCCCGCTCTTCTCTTGACGCTTTGTTTTCTGCATTAGGCCAGATTTATGACGAACCTGACCGCCGAGTACTGGCAGTTTCGAACCTTAGATCTCTGTGTCAGGGAAAACTGACGGCGGAAGATTATTGTGCCCAATTCAGACAGTATGTGACTGACTCGCAATGGAATGACTGTGCCCTAAAAGACCAATTTATGTCCGGACTGTCAGACCGAGTACAGGACTTAGTCTTAGCTTATGCCGAGCCACAGACATTAGATGAAGCTATGACTCTGGTCGTCCGAGTTGATCGTCGCCTAAGATCCAGGTGATCACCTCGGGTGTCACCTGACTGTCAGCCAGCGGCCAGTCTGTATCCAGGCCGTCAAGAGTTGGAATCCATGGAGCTGGATAGCATCTCTCCTGCACAGTGGAAGCAACATCGCCATCTTTGTTATTGCTGTGGAAGTCCTGATCATCAGATACACACCTGTTCCAAGAGGCAGCAGCAGGAAAAACTTCCGCTCCTAAGCAGTAATCGAGGGGACTGCTTAGGAGCTCAGGTACTCCCAGTTGTGTCTAGAATGTATTTACCTTGTATGGTTAAGTTTCAATCTGTTTCCTGTACTGGTCGCCCCTTCTTGGATTCAGGCGCTGCAACTAATTTAATTGATTATAATTTTGTCTCTCAGTTTTGTATGTCTTTGATTCCATTGTCCACTCCTATACAGATGTCAGGTGCGGATTTGACCCCTCTATAGGCAGGGTTGATTAAATTCCGAACCCCGCAGATAAAGCTTATGGTAGGAGCTATGCATGAAGAATGGTGTTCTTTCCTAGTTATGGAAAATTTGTCTGAAAATGTCATTCTAGGTCTACCCTGGCTCCGGATCCATAATCCGGTAATTAATTGGGAAACTGTTGTCCCAAGTCCTTCCTCCTCACAGGGAGTTTGATTGTAAAATTGACCTTCTTCCTGATGCTAGATTGCCAAAGGGTTGTATATATAACCTGTCAGTACCAGAACGGGAGTCACTGAAGAGTTATATTGATGAGAGTTTGGCAATCGGACATATCCGTCCCTCTGAGTCGCCCACTGGGGCCGGGTTCTTTTTTATTGAGAAGAAAGATGGTGGTTTACGGCCGTGCATTGATTATCGAGAATTAAATAAGATAACGGTAAAAAATTCAGCTCCTCTCCCCTTGATCCCAGATCTCTTAAATTAGGTTTCTGGGGCCCAAGTTTTCTCTAAATTAGATCTCAGAGGGGCTTATAACCTGATTCGGATCTGGGAAGGGGATGAGTGGAAGACCGCATTTAATACACCTTTGGGACACTTTGAATACCTGGTTATGCCCTTTGGTTTGAGTAATGCCCCAGCTGTGTTTCAAGGGTTTATGAACTCCATCTTTCATGATTACATCGGTGTGTTTATGGTGGTGTATCTAGACGATATTTTGATTTTCTCTCCTGATATGATTTCTCACCAGCAACATCTCCGCCAAGTACTTACCAGGTTACGCAAAAACCACCTCTTCGCTAAGCTGGAGAAGTGTGTTTTTTGCGTCCAGAAGGTTTCCTTCTTAGGTTATGTTGTTACTCCCTCTGATGTACAGATGGATCCGAGTAAGGTTCAGGCGCTCACAGACTGGGTTCGGCCTACCAATCTTAAGGCCCTACAACGTTTTTTAGGTTTCGCTAACTATTATCGGAACTTTATTAAGAACTTTTCCGTGATCGCCAAACCCCTCACGGATCTAACCCGTAAGGGTGCTGATCCGAACAATTGGTCCCCTGCCGCTTGCTCTGCGTTTGAAACTCTAAAAGCGGCATTTTCGTCAGCCCCAGTTTTGGTTCAACCTGACCTCTCTCAGCCGTTTGTTGTGGAGGTAGATGCCTCCGAGGTTGGAGTAGGTGCAGTGTTGTCTCAGGGGTCCTCCACTCTCACCAGACTTAGGCCCTGTGCATATTTCTCTAGAAAGTTTTCTTCTTGTGAGAGGAATTATGATATTGGTAATCGGGAGCTCCTTGCCATTAAGTGGGCATTTGAAGTCTGGCGACACTTTTTGGAGGGAGCTCTTCATCCGATAACTGTGCTCACAGACCATAAGAACTTAGTATGTTTGGATACTGCTAAGCGTTTGAACTCACGTCAGGCTAGGTGGGCCTTGTTTTTCTCTCGCTTTAATTTTGTGCTTACCTACCGACCTGGGTCAAAAAATGTGAAGGCTGATGCCTTGTCCTGTAGCTTCGGGACTCCTGAGCTTCCAGAGACTACTGACAGTAATATTTTGTCTCCAGGTGTTGTGCTGGCAGCTGTCTCCTCCCACCTCTCCTCTCAAATTTTAGCAGGACAAAGATCTGCACCTCTTTAGGTCTTTACCTTCCGAAAGGCAAATTATTTGTTCCTCTTTCTTGTCGTTTGAGAGTGTTGGAGGAGACACATTACTCGGTGTTGGCAGGTCATCCGGGAATGCGGAGCACCTTGGATCTCTTAAAGAGAAGTTACTGGTGGCCTCACATGACTAATGGTGTGCACGCATTTGTCCAAGCCTGTCAGGTCTGTGCGCAAGGAAAGACTTCCAGGAGACGTCCTGAGGGGCCTCTTCTTCCGCTTCCAGTTCCCACCAGGCCATGGTCTAAAGTGTCCATGGATTTTGTCACTGATCTGCCAGCATCTCAAGGCTATACAGTGATTTGGGTAGTAGTGGACCGTTTCTCTTAAATGGGACACTTTGTTCCATTAAAAAAGTTACCTTCAGCTGAAGAATTGGCTGAATTGTTTATACAGAATATTGTACGCCTCCATGGTATACCAGATGATATTGTGTCTGATAGGGGCGTACAATTTGTTTCCAAATTTTGGTGAGCATTTTGTTCTAGACTGGAAGTTAATTTGTCGTTCTCGTCAGCGTTTCACCCTGAGTCTAATGGTCAGTCCGAGAGAATGAATCAGGAGATGATTCAATATCTGCGACTCTTTGTCTCGGACAGTCAGTGGGTGAAATTCCTTCCGCTGGCAGAATTTGCTATTAATAGTCACTGTAGTTCTTCCACTCAGGTTTCTCTGTTTTTCTGCAATTATGGTTTTCATCCTCATTTCTACTTTTCATCTGTGCCTGTCTCTAATATTCCTCGGGCGGAAGCTATTACATCCAAGTTGCGCACGCTCTGGTCGCAAGTTCAGGAGAATATTCAGAGGGCACAAAATTCTATGGTCCAACAGACTGAAAGAAGGTGCACTAACTCCGATACGTTTGTGGTGGGGGATAAAGTGTGGTTATCAACAAAAAACCTTAAATTGAAGGTCCCCTCTTGCGCCCAGGTTTGTAGGTCCATTTGTTGTTACTGAAATTGTTAACCCGGTTTCCTTCAAGATTACGCAGGGTGGCGGGTTCATAACACCTTCCATAAGAGTCTTCTGAAGCGCTATGTTGAGCCTGTTTTGCCTCTTCCTGACCCTCCTTCTCCATCTATTGTGGAGGGGAATCTGGAATTTGAGGTGGAAAAAGTTGTGAATTCCAGATGGGTAGGTAACTGCAGGCAGTACCTGGTCCATTGGAAAGGTTTTGGTCCTGAAGATAAGTCTTGGGTTCCGGCTAGAGATGTTCATGCTCCGGGGTTACTCAGGTTATTTCATCAGGCCTATCCTCAGAAGGCATCTTTAAGATCTAGGGGTCTGAAGGCCCCCCGTCAGGGGGGGGGGGTACTGTCAGGTTCGCTAGGGAGAATTCTGGGACTTCTGCTGCTGCCAGCAGCATTCTCCGACCCCTGGTGCGTATCCGCGCAAACTCCACCTCTCGTCCCGGGCAGCGGCTGCTAAGATCTCGCGCTGTCTAAGAGTTGTGTTCGGAACTGCTGGGACTTGTGGTACCTCTGCATGGTGCCTGGTTCTTCTGCACCATGAGGGGTTAATTCCCAGAAGCTGTCCAGCTCCTATCAGGTTCTGGAGGTGGAGTTCTGGCTGCATAAATTGCAGCTTCACTAGTCACCTGTGCCAGAGTTTGAAATTCCTTCATCACTCACTTGCTGCATTAGGTTGTATTGCTCTGTATCTGTAACTGTGTTGTTGTGACCTCGGCTAGTTTTTGACGTTGACCCTTTTGCTTACTGATTTTGCTCTTGACGTACCCTCTCGTTGTGACTCCGGCTAGTTTACCATTCTTTTGTGTTTTATGTTTGTCAGTCTGTTTGTGTTTCCCTTCCCACACTTAGCCAGTGTATCTCGAGTCTTCAAGTAGTCGCCCCAACGGTTTTGCGTGGGGGGGCAATAGGAAGGGACAGAGGTTGGGACAAGCTCAGGGCACACTATCCCCTGTCTTCTGTGTTACCCAACCCTAACACAGACATTTGAGGGACCTGCTCAGCTTTCAGGTCTCTTTCAGTGCCTAAATAATAGTCCATAAATTACCCCATTATAGAAACTACACCCCTAAAATGTAAAACAACTTTTATGAATTTTGTTAACCCTTTAAATGTTATATTGCCCTTAAAACAAAATTTTGAAATCTTAATTTTTTTTGGCTAAATTAATGTACTTTCCAAAAAATTTACAAATTCTCAGGGAATAAAATACCAAAACGCGCCACAAAGTTTGATACCCAATCTTTACTGAGTATGCCAATACTCAATATGTGGTAGTAAACTGCACATTGAAGGGAAGCTGTGCCATTCAGAGCAGATTTGCATTGTGACTTTTTAAGGGCTATACAGACAGTCCCCTAATTAAGAACACCCAACTTACAGACAACCCCTAGTTACAAATGACCCAAACGATGTTGGCAATTTACTGTACTTTAGCCTAAGGCTACAATAAACAGCTATAACAGTTATCAAATGTGTCTGCAAATAAGCTTTTATTAAACCTGGTTCTTATGACAAGCCAACATTTTTTAAATCCAATTGTCAAAAAGACCAAAAAAAAAAAAATTTGGCTGGGGCTACAATTATTAATTATACAGTTCCAACTTACATACAAATTCAACTTAAGAACAAACCTACAGAACCTATCATGTATGTAACTTACATCATGTATCTATCATGTATGTAACATGTCTGTGCATTGTTTATTTTTTTGGCAATTTGGACATGTAAGGGCTTATTTTCTGTGAGATTAGATGCACCTTACAAATACTTAACTTTAGTGGGTCTTTAGTAGAGATGAGCGAGTATACTCATCCGAGCTTGATGCTTGGTCGAGTATTAGCATACTCGGACCGGCTCGTTGCTCGGACGAGTATTTCCCCTGCTCGATAACGAGCATTTAGTTAACGAAAGAACAGTGAAGAACAACAAATTACAGATGTTTTCCTTGTAAGAACACATTGAAAGAACACTATTCTTCACATTGCAGGTGTTTGCGCGTGTCTTCCGATAAGTTAGGAGATGTGCGCGAACATCTGGAATATGAAGAATAGTGTTCTTTCACTGTGTACTTCACTGATCCTGTGTTCACTGTTTTTATTCTATTCTTCACACTGCAAATGTTCGCGCACATCTCCTAACTTATCGGAAGACACGCAGGAACACCTGCAATGTGAAGAATAGTGTTCTTTCAATGTGTTCTTACAAGGAACACATCTGTAAACATCTGTAATTTGTTGTTCTTCACTGTTCTTTTAATGTGTTCAGTGAAAAAATGCGTCTCCCATTGACTTTAATGGGGTCCGTTATTCCATACGAGCATTTGAGCATTGGGAAAAGTTTGTTTTAGTGCTCGCTCATCTCTAGTCTTTAGCTTATTAATGAGATTTTATTACATTTTAATCTTATAGAGGAAAAGAAAATCATCAATTCAACCGTACCATAAAAATAATATGTTATCTTTACAGTATAGACCACTACCATTATTGCAATACCTTTTTTATATTTTTACAATTTTACTGAAGAAAAACTAATATGACAGGTGGCACGGTGGCTTAGTGGTTAGCATTACAGCCTTGCAGCGTTGGAGACCTGGGTTAAAGTCCCAGGGTCAACATTTGCAAAGAGTTTGTATTTTCTCTTTGTTTGCGAGGGTTGCGAGGGTTTCCTCCGGATCCTCTGGTTTTCTACCACACTCCAAAACATACTTGTAGGTAGATTGTGAGCGCCATTGGGACAGGGGCCGATTTGGCAAGCTCTGTGCAGTGTTGCGTAATCTGTGTGCCCCATATAAATAAAGGAATTATAATTATTAACTAATATAGAAAAAATCTCTTTTTTTTTTGTATTGCCATCTTTTCAAAAACATTACTTTCATTCTTTTTGTTCATTTAAATCCTGGTGACGCATGGGTGCCAGCCCCGTTGAGGTCATGGGGAGGGGGGGGGGATCTGCCTCGTGGCATTCCACGAACCAAGGCTGTCTCGTTTAACTCATTCATTACAATGTGCGATTTGCACTTTGTAATGAATGAGTGAAACAAGACAGTATATGGGGATTTAACACATCTTTGTGGTAAATCCCAATATACTGTCAAACTGTTGTACGGCAGTATGTGGTAGGATCAATCAGACAACTATGGGTTAAAGTACCCAATGGGGTCTGTAAAATAGGAAAATTAAAATAGTTAAAAAATATTAACACCTCCCCCCCCTTTCCCTAGAACTGATATACATTATGGTGAGTACATTGTGGTCATAAAGGGATGGACATGGTCAGCAACAATACTCAGGTAGGCTGTGGTGTTGCAACGATGCTCAATTGGTACCAAGGGGCCCAAAGAGTGCCAAGAAAATATTCCCCACAACATGACACCACCACCACCAGCCTGAACCGTTGATACAAGGCAGGATGGATCAATGCTTTCATGTTGTTGACGCCAAATTCTGACCCTACCATCCGAATGCCGCAACAGAAATTGAGACTCATCAGACCAGGCAACATTTTTCCAATCTTCTACTGTCCAATTTCGATGAGTTTGTGCAAATTGTAGCCTCAGTTTCCTGTTCTTAGCTGAAAGGAGTGGCACCCGGTGTGGTCTTCTGCTGCTGTGGCCCATCTGCCTCAAATTTTGATGTACTGTGCATTCAGAGATGTTCTTCTGTCTACCTTGGTTGTAACGGGTGGTGATTTGAGTCACTGTTGCCTTTCTATCAGCTCGAACCAGTCTGCCCATTCTCCTCTGACCTCTGGCATCAACAAGGCATTTCCGCCCACAGAACTGCCGCTCACTGGATGTTTTTTCGTTTTCGGGCCATTCTCTGTAAACCCTAGAGATGGTTGTGCGTGAAAATCCCAGTAGATCAGCAGTTTCTGAAATACTCAGACAAAGTTTAATGCATCCTAAAATGTCAAGCTATCAAAATATAATAGACAGTGTTTAACCCTGTAATAGCGCCACTATTTTGCCATTTTGAAAAATATAGCATTGAAAACAAAAGATGGAAAAGTTTACACCATACACAGCTCCATACACCAAAGTGTGAAAATTTATTAGCACCAGAAGAAAATGAAGAATTTCTTTTTTGTACAGGAGGCTTTAATTTTTGTAAATGTATGAAAACATTATAAAACCTATATTTACCTAAATTTGGTAGCCTTGTGATCCCACCAACACATAGAATAAAGTAGACATGTCATTTTGGCTGAACAGTGATAGTCTTAAAATCCAAGCCCACAATAAAATGGTGCATATGCGTTTTTTTACTATTTTCACTGCATTCAGAATTTTTTCCTTGCTTCGGGGTATAGGACATTGAATATTAAATGCCATCATTATTATGCAGAAAACAAGCCCTCAAGCAGCTCTTTATATGGAAAAATCTAAAAGTAATAGATTTTATAAGGTGGGCAGAAAAAAAATGGAAATGCAAAAACAAAAAAGGGGTTAAAAATAGCATAGTATATTCTACAGAAATGTAACGATCATTAGCTAGACATTTTTATGAACAAAGACATCAAATAACAGAACTTAGATGATTAATCTTGGAAGAAATTGAGCCTAATGACAAAGAACAAGTGAAAAGTTGCCTATTACAACGGGGGTCCACTGGATTTTAAATTAGAGTCCCTTAACCCTAAAGGGTTAAATGAAGAATTTAATTTCATTGTATTCTTTTAAATATGGAATTGTATTTTTGGTTATTCTTAGTAATAGATATATGCCGTAATATTTTCTGCCTTAGTAAATTCTCCAACTTTTTATAAGAAGAGGTATTGGAAATAAATGATAATCTTTGTCTGTAGAATACCATGTAATTTTTAAATTATGTTTCCTTATACTTCCGGAAGAGTGAGTATATGTATTGTAGGGATGCTAGAATGTGCATGTGTGAAGAAAGAGGCGTGACCTATGAAGCGTCAGGAACTATGTAACCGCCGTCACTGCTAGATGCAACACATGGAGTTGGCGTTAGCTTTGTTACTTACAGCCTGTCAGGATCAGTGGATGATGATATTAGCCGACACCTGGGACCGGAGTCTAAGTGGTGCCCAGTTTTCACCGCAAAGTAGGTTGGGCTTGTTGCGGCATGGTACCACCAGGACATTCCACAGGCGCGACTTTGACCGCAGTGGTGGCCAAGGCGAAGTACAAAATGGGCAGAAAAACTCGTGGTCCGGACAGGCAGGAGGTCGAGACAAGTAGCACAAGATTGGAGATGGGGACATAGCGGAAGGTCAGGAAAGGCAGCACGGGATCTTAGTCAATAATGGAACCGGGGTCACAACAGGGATTTACAGACTCAGTAAAGCGCATGGAACAGCCTTCTCTGAGGCACTGGATGGGGAATGCTGGGAGAGACGGCTTTCATGAATTTCCTGGAAAGGGACAGCACCAATTAGAGGTGTGCTGGCCCATTAAATCTTCAAGTGCTGGCGCGAGTGTGTCCTGCCTTCTAGGGCTGCTGGAGCAGGAACGCAGACAGGTAAGGCAGGGAGGCGAGCCGGGGGCTGCAGAGAGGCATGGATGTGCCCACGACCCTGGGCATGGCCCCTCGCTTTGCACTGGTGACTGACAGACTAGTTTGGAGGAACCTTCACAGGAAGCCACATACCAGGATCCCATGATCTCGAACCCAGTCAACAAGGAAGAACTGCTTACCTCTCACTGTCTTCATGTCCAGAACCTCCTTTACCACGAACACATCAGTGGAGTCAGCCTTAGGAGGAGGAGGTTGCCGAGAGAAGCGGTTCAAGATGACAGGTTTCAGGAGAGTGACATAGAAGGATTTCGGGATGTGCATAGTGAGAGGAATGCAGAGTTTATATGCCACAGGTTTTATGCGCTTCACCACCTCGAAAGGCCCCTGAAATACTGCAGGCGCATTGCACAGTCCAAAGGGCATGACCAGGTATTCGAAGTGCCCGTCTCGGGTGTTAAAGTGGTCTTGCACTCGTTGCCCTCAAGGATGTGGATAAGATTATATGCCCATTAAAGGTCCAATTTAGAGAAGACCTTGGCACCACAGAGGTGGTCAAAGAGTTCCGTGATCAAGGGCAGCTGATACCGGTTCTTTACTGTCACTTTATTGAGCACCCTATAATCAATGCAGGGGCCGAAAGATCCATCTCTCTTAGCCACTAAGAAGAAACCAGCACCGGCAGGAGAAGTGGATTTGGGGATGAACCCCTTCTGCAGATTCACCTTGATATAGGCCGACATGGCCCCAGTTTCTGGCACAAATGGTAGGTAAACTCTCATGGAGGTGATGTGCCAAGCCACAGCTCTATAGGACAATAATATGGACAATGCAGTGGTAGAGTCTCTTCTTGCTTATCATAGAAGACTTCAGCATAGTCCAGAAAAGCAGCGGGAAGACCCTGCAGAGACTTGAGAAATGAGGAAGATGGCATAGCAGAGACCGGATGGAGAGCCATGAGACAACGAGACTGGCATTCAGGACTCCAATGAAGAACCTCCCCAGACTGCCAGTGAAAGATAGCTGCATGTTGCTGTAACCACGAAATGTAACATAGAAAGACAGTTTCTCTTTATGCAAGGCACCAACTTGCAGGCATAGTGGTTCAGTGCGATACTGGACTGGGTCACAGAGTATCTGCTCACTGACGGACGAGATAAGCAGCGGCTTCTCTAGACAATCCACAGGGAAACGATGCTGGGAGACCAGAGTGGTATCCATGAAATTCCCTGTAGAGCAGGAATCCAGGAAGGCCGAGACTTGAACCAGCCCACTGGTTCCAAAACTGAGCAGAACAGAATTATGCAGGCGTTAAGATACTTTGTTCTCACCTAGAGACGCTTCTCCCAAGATTTTGTTGGGTTTGTCTCCCTGGATGTGGAGGGCGGGCTGGGCAAGTCTGCAGAAAGTGTTCTGGACTGGTGCAATAGAGTCAGAGATTCTCCACACAACGTCTTGTCCACCTTTGGGGAGTCAGCCGTGCTCTATCCACCTGCATGAGTTCCTTGGAGGAAGATAGAGGTAGATTTTGAAAAACCGGGACCCGGCGAGGCAAGCGGAAGAGTACTGAGAGGTCTTCGAGTTTATAAAGCACCCTCGCAATATGAAGATGACACATCATTCATGCAGGAATATGGCCCACCACGAACATTCAAAAAATCTGTTACAACTGATACGGGTTCAAAATGAGAAGAAGTACGAAATAGTTACATCAGACCTTTGTAAAGCCAAATTAGAACTACGCAGGAGAGTAGAACCCCGCAGCAAGTGGAAACGTTTATAAAGAGCCTGGAGAAACACCTAGTACCAGTACAGGTGGAGCTAAAAGAAAGTAAAAAGGACACATTTTTTGAGGGCTGAGAAGGATTACGAGACCAACCAGATTTTTAATTGGCATCAAAAAACACAATTCTGGTCAAACAGGCCATATACCCGACCGCAGAAGAAAAAAGCAATGAAGGGTAGGAAAGTCTATTGGACTCTGAGTCCAGTCTTTCAGACGATAATCCTTCAATAAGCCAAGAATTACATGCAGCAACCCCTTTAGGGGAAAAAAAAGAAGCCAGATGAGGAAACAAGTATCCTGAAGACAATAAAAGAAGATGATGTCTTAGTAACAAGCCTAACGGGAACAGATTTGAAAACTGACCAAATGCATAGAAGTCCAAACAGGAAGTTGATGGGCCAAAGGAGGCCGAGGTTCGCACGAAGATCCCCCCCCCCCCAGGGTTCTTCATAGAACAGAGTTTATCACCAGTGGAACAGGAGGAATGTCTGCTGTTTTTGGCCAATGAATATATCATCCGATAGAGGGACGGTGCTCATGACTAGTAGGGAGTATTATTTACAGGAAGCAGAAAGGCTCCTAGGAGATAAAAACAGCACCAATTTTTTAAAAAATGACCCTACAGAAAAAATATGCATCACAGTGTAGAACATTCCTATGAACCGAAGTAGAGAAAGGAATAATGTTGAAAAAACAGCGGAAAAACTCCTTCCAATACACTCAAAAAAGCAAAATTGGTATTTTTTGACAGAAATACATAAAAGTTTACATAACCTGCCGGGTCACCTGATAGTGGCAGCAATAGGATCCATCATGGAACCCCTATCGACTGGCTACTCAGGCCAGCACTTGACAACGTACCTTCGTACATAAAAGATACTAATCATTTTTATAATTATAGATGTACATTGGCAGCCAGGCCACAGGCTTATGTCCATCGACATAGAAAGCCTGTACACAAGAATTTGCCATGACGTAGGAGTTGCAGCCATACGTAAATTACTAACACCTACTGAAAAAAGTGAAGACTATACAGTTTTCATATGCAAAGATTTAATCTATGTCCTTACACATAACGCTTTCAGAAATAACAACGCCTGGTATGACCAGAGAGAGGGTACGGGACACCAGTCTCATGCACATATGCCAACCTCTTTCTGGCCGTATTTGAAGACAGATTTTATGTTTTCTGAAAATAACCCCTATGTGAAAAACATCCAAATGTACAAGCATTATGTGGACGATGTGTTCATAATCTGGAGGGGGTCAGATGAAAAGTTTGAAGAAATGGTCTATTACTTAACCCCTTCCCGCCGCAGCCCTTTTCGTTTTTGCATTTTCATTTTTCACTCCCCACATTCAAAAATCTATAACTTTTTTTATTTTTCCAAGTACCCAAGTACAGAGCTGAGTGATGGCTTATTTTCTGCGTAACATATTACACTTCAAAATGGTGGTATTTAATATTCCGTGCCGTGTACTGGGAAGCGGGAAAAAAATTCCAAATGCAGTGAAATTGGTAAAAAATGCATTTGTGTCGTATTCTTGTGGGCTTGGATTTTACAGATTTCACTGTGCGCCCCAAATGACATGTCTACTTTATTCTTTGGGTCAGTACGATTATGGGGATACCAAATGTGTATAGGTTTTATAATGTTTTCATGCATTTAAAAAAATTAAAACCTCCTGTACAACATTTTTTTGGGGGATTTTGCCATCTTCTGGCGGTAATAACTTTTTCATACTTTGGTGTATGGAGCTGTGAGGTGGTGCCGTATTTTGCAGATTTTGATGACATTTACAATGTTATCATTTTTAGGACTGTACAACATTTATATCACTTTTTTATGAAATGTTTTATTTTTTTTTAAAATGGGCATGATTTTCCATTACGGGGTTAAACTCGGTGAAAAACTCGGTGAAAAACCATTATCATATTTTGATAGATCGGGCATTTTTGGACGCGGCGATACCTAATGTGCTTATGATTTTTACTGTCTATTTATATTTATATCAGTTCTAGGGAAAGGGGGGTGATTTGAATTTTTAGGGTTTTTTTATTATTTTTTTTTTAAAGTTTTTTTTAAAGTTTTTTTTATTTTTTTTTTTACTATTTTTCAGACTCCCAGGGTACATTAACCCTAGGGTGTCTGTACGATCCTATCATATACTGCCATACTACAGTATGGCAATATATGGGGATTTTACTACTCATTGTAATGAATGGGTTAACCCGAAGTAGCTTCGGGTCTTCGTGAGACCCGAAGCTACCATGGCGATTTTCCTCAGAAAGAAGGCTTTTTGATCTGCGGGAGCACACCCGCGAACGGTGTTACTGGTAAGCCTTTGCTGCAATATGCAGCAAAGACTTACCGGCTATGGAGAGGGCTCGGCCCGCAAGCCCTCTCCATGCACCGGGACCCGACATGTGACGTACTATTACGCCACATGTCGGTAAGGGGTTAAATACAACAAATGACATAAACATGTTCACCAACAACATAGGAGGTGAGAATCTTGAAATCCTTGATGTTCTGGTACAAGTGAAGGGAGATATTTTAGAAACCAAGGTCTTTAGAAAGGCGACCTCAAAAAATCCTTTGCTTCATTACCAGAGCTACCACCCTCATTATATAAAAAAGGCATTTAAAAGAAATAGTAGATAGGGAACCTCTAAACACCTAGTGTCCAGCGGTTTTAAAGGGAACCTACCACCACGAATCTACCTATAAAGGTAGATCGGGTGGTATGTGGACAATAGGACCTGAGGATAGCCCTTTTAAGGGCTAATCCTCATGTCCCCGCAATATTTTGAAAAGTTTTAGTGCCCCAATATTCAAATTTCCTTATGTGGCTACTGGGGCGTGGGGCGTGGAGTAGCCGTGGAGAGCTACTGGGGCGTGGAGTAGCCACCTCTGAGGTTACCTCTGAGGCTACGCCCCCGTAGCCTCTTTTCTCCTCCTACCGAAAATCTTCGTAGCTGCGCACCCTCGTCCGACAAATCTGCTGTCTCCACATGCGCAGACAGCAGATTCATCAGACAAGGGCGCGCAGCTCCTCGTAGATGCGCACCGAAGATTTTCAGTAGGAGGAGAAAAGAGGCTACCGGGGCGTGGAGTAGCTGCCTCGTGTAACCTCAGATGCGGCTACTTCACGCCCCAGTAGCCACATAAGGAAATTTGAATATTGGGGCAATAAAACTTTTCCAAATATTGCGGGGACGTGAGGATTAGCCCTTAAAGGGGCTATCCTCACGTCCTATTGATCCACCTACCACCGATCTACCTTTATAGGTAGATTCGTGGTGGTAGGTTCCCTTTAATCTCGATAGGGAACACTGGCTGAAAACCAGCCTACCACAGGGCTGCTTTACATGCAGCAATTGTAGCCATTGTTCAAAACTTTTGAAAACCAAACACATAATGAGCGAGCACTAAAATGCTCGAGTGCTCGTTACTCGAGTCAAACTTTTCCCGATGCTCGATTGCTCGTTTCGGATAACAAACCCCATAGAAGTCAATGGGAGACTCGAACATTTTTCAAGGGGACCAAGGCTTTGCACAGGGAAGCCTGGTCAAACACCTGGAAACCTCAGAAAATGATGGAAACTACACGGAAATGGACAGGAAAAAGTAGGGGCAGCATGCATGGATGCCTCTGAGGCTGCCTAATCGCACCATTATAGGGCAACAGCATGGTGATGACAGAGTGACGGAGTGAGGCGAGATAGCATCTAAAACACCCAATAATTGACCCTGACACTATAGGGGATGGCATGCAGAGGCAGCAGCGGCAGGCAAGGGAGTGGCATGGCAACATATCCTAAATGGACTTGGGCTTCAAACCAATTAAAAAAATTCCTTTTGGTGAGGATAACGTGTAGCACTGTACGTATCAATATTTGGCCTGGTTATGGCGGCAGAGAGGAACCAAAGGAGGTGAGCAAGAAGCGCTGAAATGATTTCCTATGTGAACAAAAAGTTGACGGTATATTTAGTCGACAACACAGCATGGCGGCGACAGAGTGACCAAGTTCCATAACGTATCTGGTAAAACACCCGAAAAATTAGCCTGACACAGCTCGTTTGCTAAGGGGACGACATGTGGAGGCAGCTATGGAGACAACTTTTGGAGGCAGCTACGGAGATGATGTGTGAAGGCAGCTGTAGAGACGGCATCTGGAGGCTGCTATGGAGACGACATGTGGAGGCAATGGGGACAGTTATGGCACCGAGGTGAAAAAAGAGGAGTGAAAAGATAGATTTTTGAGGTAAAAGGTTATAGGTTGTGGCTGAAGGTTGCTGCAGTTCAAACGATGTTAGATGGATCTTGGGATGGAGCTGGTGGTCCACTGCGAGCTTTCACCTGTCCAAGCCCCTGCCTCTCGGCTCCTCCCCACCCAAAATGGGCCTGGGGGCCAGAAGCGTTTACTTTGAAAAAATTATAATTTTCAAAGCAGGCGGGGTCATTTGAATATTTCATCTAGGAATAATGGAATAGCATAGCAGTTCCATTTTTATTTTTTTCGGAAATAGTTCCATGATTAAGAGCGACAGTATGGGGCATTCATATTGCACTGCTATGATCGATACTTCAGGTCTCCAGCATGGAGGTGACAGATGGGCCGAGTTCCATTATGTATCTGGTGAAACACCCGAAAATTCGGCCTGACACAGCTCGTTGCTAAGGGGACGAAATGAGCTTTTGCCTGGCCAAGCCCCTGCCTCTCGGCTCCTCCCCACCCAAAATGGGCCTGGGGGCCAGAAGCATTTACTTTGAAAAAAATTATAAATTTCAAAGCAGGCGGGGGTTACAAACAGCACTTTTAAGAACCTTTAGAATAAGATCAAGTGTAGTACTGTTCTTATATTATAAGTATTGGCCTGGTTATGGCGGGGGAGGGGAACGCAACAGATGCGCAAGAAGCGCTGAAATAATATTGGTCAATGACAAAAGTTTGGCGGTATATTTTGTGGATAACACAGCAGGGTGGCGACAAAGTTAACAAGTTTGATGTGGAAGCCGTTAAAACAACCCAAAATTCTGCCTGTAGCAGCTCATTTGCTAAGGGGACAATGTATGGAGGCAGCTATGTGGACGACTTTTGGAGGCAGCTATGGAGATGACGTGTGGCGGTAGCAATGGAGATAAGGTGTGGAGGCAGCTATAAAGATGACGTGTGGAGGCTGCTATGGAGACAATTAAATTTGGATAGTGCCTGTATGTGGCAGTCCAAAAAAGTTTTAAAACCAGGTAGGTGGCCCTCCAGAAAAATTAAATACATAGAGTACCTGTATGTGGCACTCCCAAAAATAGTTTATAACAGAGGACCAGGTAGGTGGCCCTCCAGAAAAATTAAATACATAGAGTACTATAGCTAGAGCCAGTTGGCCATTGAAAAAAATAGCCAGTTTCCTCTGCTTTAGTGTACAAAGAGGAGGAGAAGGAGGAGAATGAAGATGAGGAGTGTATACATTATTCTGGTTGAGCTGCTTTTTCCTTTTGGAGAATAGAAATCCTGAGAAATCCAGGCTTTATTCATCTTGATAAGCGTCAGCCTGTCAGCGCTGTCAGTCGACAGGCGTGTACGCTTATCGTGATGATGCCACCAGCTCTGACAACACGCTAGCGGCAGGGCAGGCAAGAACCTCCAAGGCGTACAGCGCCAGTTCAGGCCACATGTCCAGCTTTGAAACCCAGTAATTGTAGGTAGCTGTGTGATCATTTAGGACGATGGTATGGTCAGCTACGTACTCCCTCGCCATCTTTCTGTAAAGATCAGCCCTACTCTGCCGAGACTGGGGACAGGTGACAGTGTCTTGCTGGGGTGACATAAAACTGGCAAAGGCCTTGTAAAGCGTACCCCTGCCAATGCTGGACAAGCTGCCTGCTCGCCTACTCTCCCTCGCTAATTGTCCCGCAGAAGTCCCGCTGGTTTCATGCATTCTCACACTCCTTTCCTCTACAGGGATGAGGGTGGAACGTAATCGGTGCTGGAAAAAATCCTTTGAACGCGAGGGTCACGGGATAGGCAGCCTAGCATGAAATCTGCTAATGAGTCCCAACACACAAGAATTCACTCCCCTCACTGGCCTGGCTCTCCATTTTCTCCTCCTCCAACTCCTCTTCTTCTGCCCATACACGCTGAACAATTAAATACTGAGCAATGCTCCCCTCTTCTGTCTCGCCAACATTCTCCTCCTCTTCCTCCTCATCCTCCTCCACCTCCTGAGAAACAGACCAGAGGGTGCTTTGGCTATCAACAAGGGAATCTTTTCCCCCCATCTCTTGTGACGAGCGCAAAGCTTCCGACTTCATGCTGACAATGCTGTTTTTCAACAGGCCAAGCAGCGGGATGGTGAGGCTGATGATGGCGGCATCGCCACTGACCATCTGTGTTGACTCCTCAAAGTTACTCAGCACCTGACAGATATCAGACATCCACGTCCACTCTTCATTGTAGACTTGATGAAGCTGACTGACCTGACTACCAGTTCTGGTGGAAGTTGACATCTGGCAGTCTACAATCGCTCTGCGCTGCTGGTAAACTCTGGATAACATGGTTAATGTTGAATTCATCTTGTGGGCACGTCGCACAACAGTCGGTGAGCGGGCAGTTGGAGGCGGCACTGCGCTGCCCTAAGAGTGGCAGCAGCTGTGCTGGGCTTTCTGAAATGCGCACAGATGCGGCACACCTTCGTGAGCAAATCAGACAGATTGGGGTATGTCTTGAGGAAACGCTGAACTATGACATTTAACACATGGGCCAGGCATGGCACATGTGGTAGTCTGCCGAGTTGCAGAGCCGCCACCATGTTACGGCTGTTGTCACACACAAACATGCCTGGCTTCAGGTGCAGCAGTGCCAGCGACAGATCGGTCTGCGCCATGATGCCCTGTAATAGCTCTTGGGCGGTGTGCCTTTTATTGCCTAGGCTCAGCAGTTTGAGCACAACCTGCGACGGCACTGCTGCTGTGCCTAGAGCTACCGACTGATGGCGCCATGCCCACAAATGGTAATTCGCAGGAGGAGGTGGGGGAGGGGTGGGAGGAGCAGAAAGCATAGTAGGCCTGAGAGACCTGGACCGAGGTAGGCCCTGCAATCTTCGGTGTCGGCAGTATATGAGCGGCCCCAGGGTCAGACTCAGTCCCAGCCTCCACCAATTTCACCCAATGTGCCGTCAGAGATAT
Source organism: Engystomops pustulosus (assembly GCF_040894005.1). Classification (NCBI taxonomy): domain Eukaryota; kingdom Metazoa; phylum Chordata; class Amphibia; order Anura; family Leptodactylidae; genus Engystomops; species Engystomops pustulosus. Next base: position 67,353,601 of record NC_092413.1, read on the forward strand.
ATAGTGGCCCTGCCCGGCAGCACTCGTCCTCGTGTCCGTGGTCAGGTGGACCTTGTCAGAAACGGCATTGGTCAGGGCATGGATGATGTTGTCTGAGATGTGCTGGTGCAGGGCTGGGAACAGAAAAGAAGAGGTGGCTGGGGACTGAATACCGAGGGGTGGCCGCCGCCATGAGGTTGCGAAAGGCCTCTGTTTTTACCAGCCTATAGGGCAGCATCTCCAAGCTGAGTAATTTGGAGATGTGGACGTTGAGGGCTTGGGCGTGCAGGTGGCTGCAACTGTATTTTCCCTTGCGCTCCAGCGTCTGGGTTAAAGAGAGCTGGACGCTGTGCACGGAGACATCGGTGGACTCTGTGGAGGATCATGGAGGCGAAGGTATGGTTTTCGCCCGGGAGGTGTTTGTGCCGGGATCGTGGGCAGGGGGCTGACTAGCAGAGGCAGCAAATGACACAGGGGAAGGAGCAGTGGTGGGCTCGGCCGGAGGTGAACGGTCTTGGTGCCATTGAGTGGGATGTTTAGCATTCATATGCCTGCGCATTCTGGTGGTGGTTGAGCTAGTAGTGGTGGAACCCCTGCGGATCCTGGTGTGGCACAGGTTGCACACCACAGTCCGTCGGTCATCCGCTGTTTCTTTAAAGAACTTCCAGACTTCAGAAAATCTAGCCCTCGAAACGGGAACTTCACTACTTGAAACATTTGGCGCTGATGCACCAGCTCTGGCCCTGCCTATCCATCTGGCCCCACTACTGCCTCTTCCAACCTGTTCTCATATAGGACTCGCCTCAGTTTCACTAGCACTGTGTTCACCTGGCCTATCAACCCAGCTTGGGTCTGTCACCTCATCATCCTCCGATCCCTCAGTCTGCTCCCCCTCGGACTTCCTGCCCTGACAACAACTTCACCACTGTCTGACAACAGTGTCTCCTCATCGTCCGACACCTCTTTACACACTTCTTCCACTACGTCAAGAAGGTCATCATGACCCACAGACTGCGACCGGTGGAAAACATGGGCATCGGGAAACAGCTCAGCGGCAACCGGAGAAGTGGTTTGTGACTCTGGGAAGGGTCCAGAGAACAGTTCTTTAGAGTATGCCGTCTCAAATGGCAAATTTTCCTGGGAGGGGGGAGACTAGGGAGAAGGAGGTTGAGGAGCTGGAGGAGTGCTCACTTGGGTAACATGGGTGGACTGCGTGGAAGACTGACTGTTGGACAAATGGCTAGAAGCATTGTCCGCAATCCACGACATCACCTGTTCGCACTGTTCTGGCCTCAACAGTGCTCTACCACGAGTCCCAGTAACTTGAGACATGAAGCTAGGGAGTGTAGCTCTGCGGCATTCCCCTACTCCTTCATCAGCAGGTGGTGTCTCACCCCGCCCAGGACCACGGCCTCTGACCCCTGCAGTAATTGGATGCTTAACGGCATCCAGACAGAGAATGATCCGAGCAGCGTGGTCAGTGGCTAGTCTATTCCAGGGTCACCTGATCAGGCCAGCCAACCACTGCTATCGACATGTAAGTGTACCACGTGATGCTGGGTGTACTGCAGAGTCTCCTGGCTTGTGATTGACGCTGTTTCTGGCCACCAAAAATCTAAACGCCGCGAGATGCCATTTTCTAGAGCGGCCAAAATACTCGTCTGAGCAGTTGCGAGTATGCTAATGCTGGAACGAGTATGTTCGCTCATCTCTGGTAATGTGTGGGGGCCAAGATATTGTCATTATACATTTTATCACATCAAGAATCAACCATGTGGTATACAGTACGTAATCTTCTGCCCTTGCAATAGGTACCACATAGGAAAAACTATACGCCAACTGAATGTCCGATTTGCTGAAAACATACGCATGTCATAATTCAAACCCGAAAAGCCTCTCAGAAGTAGGAATAGAACAAGTACTAACCTTAAAAACAGGGGGCGACAGACAAAAGGATATTGATACAAAAAGAGAGCAGGTGGATTTTAAAATCGGAAGCTTTAGGACCAGCCGGTCTAAATGATAAAATAGATATGTTTTTTTTTTTTTTATGATTGTGCTTAGTTTAATAGTGATACCTCTTAGGGCGCTGTCCCACTTTGCGTTTTGGCTTTGCTAGCGCAGACCAAACCGCACCCACCCGGGCGGGCCATGGCCCGAACGCATCGACGTTTCTATGGAAATGCCTGTGATTGGGAATGAGCCGGCGTGTTTTGCATTAAAGTCACGCAAAGCACCGGCAGCTTTGGTGGGTGCGGTTTGGTCTGCGTTTGCAAACTTAATGTCTGAATTAGTCACTATATAACCTGTTGATAGATGGGTCAAATTGACTTATAGTTATTCAAATGAAAAGTAATGCTATGTGATGATCAGTATTTGAGCAAAAGTACTAAAAATAAGTTTAAGTGCCCATACAGTTCGTATCTTTTAAACACTGCATATGTTTGATCATGTTTTGTAGCTCTACATATATATTTATGGTCCCCATGCAGCCGCCACTTTTTTGTATTTACCTGTGTGCTTGTTTTTAATACTTGTTCAAATACCGATCACACATATATATATTTATTTGTTGCGGTTTCAGCTTACATGCGTTCACACACGACTACAGGCTTATCCACATGAGTCTAGGCCAGTGGTGGCGAACCTATGGCACGGGTGCCAGAGGTGGCACTCAGAGCCCTTTCTGTGGGCACCCGGGCCATCAAACAGTTCCAAGCAACTTAAAAGATGCTGCTTTCGCTTTTGATGCTTATTTCGCTACTTGGGACGGTAAGAAAAGGAAGAATGAATAGACTGGGCCGAATGATCTTTGGAAGACCTGCTGCTGGACCCACGATTCTCCATTTTTCTACTTTGTTGCTGTCCTCCGGAGGCCAATATGATTGTTGAATAACAGGGAGCAGTAAGTTACTGCTTTAATTTTTGGTTGGCACCTTGCGATAAATAAGGGGGGTTTTGGATTGCTTTTTGGGTACTCGACCGCTAAAAGGTTCGCCATCACTGGTCTAGGCTGACGCTAGTGGAGGGGGCGTTCTTGCTGTGGCCCCACCTACTCCGCCGCGTACGGGACAGCGTTCCTAGTGCTCATGCCCCTTGCGTGTGATGTTTTGGGCGGTGCACTCAGCACCACTCCCCCAACAGCGAGACGCCCCATGGCCAGGTGTTTTTGCACGTCAGGTAAGGCAATGTGAGTCAGCTCTGCTGTAGCATAATAATGAGATTAGTCAGTCATAGACTGACAGGTTGGCACACCAATGAGAATTTGACTTAATAAACAATTACAAGCAAACTTGCTTTTAGAGGTACACCCAGGGGTACCATAAATACATGAGCTCTCACTTCTTTTTACACACAAACGTAAGGATGAAGCGCCTTCCAGTGCGAAACAGCCGTTGTTTAAGTTTTTTGTGATGTCCTGCACTTTTTGTCCTCCTCTCCCCTTTGCTTGAATATAAAATCTCCGAAAGGAAGGGGCTCACCTCCGTCCTCGTAGATTCAGAAGAAAAAATGGGACTATTTCCAAGGCACTCACCGATCCAGATAATTAATTTTAAATGGTTTTATTGCCAGTGATAAAATCAAGTAAAAAACATAGTAACATGGACAACACGTTTCACGTCCTCTACACCGGACTCTTCATCAGGTCTAAAACAGTATAGAAAACATAGTAATATATATCCCTACATGGGAAGTGACATCATGAAGAGATCAAAGGTAAGCATAGCGTAATGCATAATATAACAGTTCATAAATATAAATCTTTATAACATAAAAAATTTCTTACTGTGCTGGAACAACAAATTGGTTAGTTTAAATGCTGCAGTCTGCAATAAAAGATGTAGAATCTACCGGAACTAAGAGGTGGAACGCACGCAGATTACTTGTCCCATTTTTTCTTCTGAATATACGAGGAGGAGGTGAGCCCCTGCCTTTCGGAAATTTTATGTTCTTTGCCAACCGGTACTTCTGCCACCGGCGTGGACTAGGCAGCACCCGATGCACATTTCTCCAGTGTTGTGCCTTATCGCACAACAATTGAAGGTGAGTGCATTATCTAGCTAATAAGGACACTATTGGATTACCCCAGGATTTATTGCACCAGTAAGCACTTGTTGTTTTTTTCCTCTTCTTTTTAGCCCTTTGCTTGAATGGCATGTCACCAAACGTTTGTGAGTATATAAAAATAAACGCCTAAGGATGATCTCAAGGTGGTGAGTGCCATTTCTTTTTTCTTCTACATGCCTGCTTGATACATATATACTGGATGTAGTGTGCTAGATACCTATATGCTGGGTGTAGTGTGCTAGATACCTTTATACTGGGGGTAGTGTGCTGGAAACCTATATACTGGAAGGAGCAGTGTGCTGGATACCTATATACTGGGGCGTAGTGTGCTGGATACCTATATACTGGGGCGTAGTGTGCTGGATACCAAAATACTGGAGGGGGGAGTGTGCTGGATACATATTTACTGGGTTCAGTGTATTTGCTAGCTATATACTGGGGGAGGCTGCTGCGCATTTAATTAGTGAGGGTAGGCTGTGACTAGAGATGAGCAAACATACTCGTCCGAGCTTGATGCTCGTTCGAGCATTAGCGTACTCAAAACTGCTCGTCGAGTATTTCGCCAGCTCGAGAAAATGGCATCTCCCACCGTTGTGATTTTTGGCGGCCAGAAACAGAGCCAATCATAGTCCAGGAGACTCTGCACTACACCCAGCATGAAGTGGTACCCTTACCCGTCGATAGCAATGGTTGGCTGGCCTGATCAGGTGACCCTGGAATAGACTAGCCCCTTGCCCATGCTGCTCGGATCATTCTCTGTCTGGATGCCGCTAGGGAGAGAGCTGCTGCTGGTCAGGGAAAGCGTTAGGGTGTTCTATTAGAATAGTGTTAGGCAGGAGTGATTCTACAAGAACCCAACAGCCCTTCTTAGGGCTACAATAACGTTAAATTTTTTTTTTTTTTGTTTGCTTGTGGCTGGGCTTGCTGGCACTAGTAGTGCCGCTAGTACCATATTGTGAGGAATTTGCAGGGAGACTTGCGACCGTTGTGTTTAGCTCTTAGTGACACACATATCCACCTCAAACACCGAAGTGGGACAATTTATTAGGGGTTTGATTTGAATTAGGCACAGTCTTCTGATTTATTTTTTTTTACGTTTATTTCTTTTTATAACTCAAAGTAATCTGGCAAAGCAGTGTGCCTTCAGTGTAGGCTAGAAAATAGCCATAGGAGAACCCCAACAGCTTACTTAGGCCTACAATAGCGTTATATTTTACTTTTTTTTGGTTTGCTTGTGGCTGGGCTTGCTGCCACTAGTAGTGCAGCTAGTACCATATTGTGAGGAATTTGCTGGGAGACTTGCGACCGTTGTGTTTAGCTCTTAGTGACACACATATCCACCTCAAACACCGAAGTGGGACAATTTATTAGGGGTTTGATTTGAATTAGGCACAGTCTTCTGATTTTTTTTTTTTACGTTTATTGCTTTTTATAACTCAAAGTCATCAGGCACAGCACAAAATCCAGTTGTGTGCTGTCAGTGTAGGTTAGAAACTAGCCATAGCAATAGGATAGCATCGTTTTGTTTAAAAAAAAAAAAACACAAAAAAAAAAAAATTTATGTTTACACTTTAATTTTGAAAATGTTTAACCAGAGGGCTAGGGGTAGAGGACGAGGGCGTTGACGTGGACGTCCAACTACTGCAGGGGTCAGAGGCCGTGGTCCTGGGCGGGGTGAGACACCACCTGCTGATGAGGGAGCAGGGGAACGCCGCAGAGCTACACTCCCTAGGTTCATCATGTCTCAAGCTACTGGGACTCGTGGTAGAGCACTGTTGAGGCCAGAACAGTGCGAAGACGTGATGTCGTGGATTGCGGACACTGCTTCTAGCCATTTGTCGACCAGTCAGTCTTCCACGCAGTCCACCCATGTCACCGAAATCAGCACTCCTCCAGCTCCTCCGCCTCCCCCCAGTCTGCCCCCTCCCAGCAAAATTTTGCATTTGAACCGGCATACTCTGAGGAACTGTTTTCTGGACCCTTCCCACAGTCACAAACCACTTGTCCGGTTGCTGCTGAGCTATTTTCCGATGCCCAGGTTTTCCACCGGTCGCAACCTGTGGGTGATGATGACATTATTGATGTAGTGTAAGAAGTGTGTAAAGAGGTGTCGGATGATGAGGAGACACGGTTGTCAGACAGTGGTGAAGTTGTTGTCTGGGCAGGAAGTCCGAGGGGGGAGCAGACTGAGGGATCGGAGGATGATGAGGTGACAGACCCAAGCTGGGTTGATAGGCCGGGTGAACACAGTGCTTCTGAGACGGAGGGGAGTCCTATACCAGAACAGGTTGGAAGAGGGAGTGGTGGGGCCAGACGGAGAGGCAGGACCAGAGCTGGTGTATCAGCGCCCAAATGTTTCACGTAGTCAAGCTCCCGTGGCGAGGGCTAGATTTTCAGAAGTCTGGTGGTTCTTTAAAGAAACACCAGATGACCGACGGATTGTGGTGTGCAACCTGTGCCAAACCAGGATCAGCAGGGGTTCCACCACTACTAGCTTAACTACCACCAGTATGCGCAGGCATATGAATGCTAAACACCCCACTCAATGGCACCAAACCCGTTCACCTCCGGCCGGGCACACCACTGCTCCTTCCCCTGTGTCCTCTGCTAGTCAGCCCCCTGCCCAGGACCATGGCCCAAACACCTCCTGTGCGAAAACCCCATCTTCACCTCCACGATCCTCCACAGCATCCACCAGCGTTCAGCTCTCCATACCCCAGACGCTGGAGCGCAAAAGGAAGTATAGTGCAACCCACCCACACACCCCAGCCCTCAACGTCCACATCTCCAAACTGCTTAGCCTGGAGATGATGCCCTGTAGGCTGGTAGAGACCGAGGCCTTTCGAAACCTCATGGCGGCGGCCACCCCTCGGTATTCGGTCCCCAGCCGCCACTACTTTTCCCGATGTGCCATCCCAGCCCTGCACAAGCACGTGTCAGACAACATCATCTGTGCCCTGACCAACGCCGTTTCTGACAAGGTCCACCTTACCACGGACACGTGGACGGGTGCTGCCGGGCAGGGCCACTATATGTCGCTGATGGCACATTGGGTTAACTTGGTGGAGGCTGGGACCGAGTCTGACCCTGGGGCTGGTCATATACTGCCGACGCCGAGGATTGCGGGGCCTACCTCGGTCCAGGTCTCAAAGGCCTACTATGCCTCCTCCTGCCTGGCCCACGTGTTAAATCTCATAGTTCAGCGTTTCCTCAAGACATACCCCAATCTGTCTGATTTGCTCACGAAGGTGCGCCGCATCTGTGTGAGCATTTCAGGAAGTCCAACACAGATGCTGCCACTCTCAGGGCAGCGCAGCGCCGCCTCCAACTGCCCGCTCACCGACTGTTGTGCAACGTGCCCACGAGGTGGAATTCAACATTAACCATGTTATCCAGAGTTTACCAGCAGCGCAGATCGATTGTAGACTGAGTGAATGAGGACTGGACGTGGATGTCTGATATCTGTCAGGTGCTGAGTAACTTTGAGGAGTCAACACAGATGGTCAGTGGCGATGCCGCCATCATCAGCCTCACCATCCCGCTGCATGGCCTGTTGAAAAACTCTCTGGTCAGCATGAAGTCGGAAGCTTTGCGCTCGTCACAAGAGATGGGGGAAGAAGATTCCCTTGTTGATAGCCAAAGCACCCTCAGGTCTGTTTCTCAGCGCATATCGGAGGAGGTGGAGGAGGTGGAGGAGGGTGAGGAGGAAGAGGAGGAGAATGTTGGCAAGACAGAAGAGGGGACCATTGTTCAGTCCTTCACTGTTCAGCGTGTATGGGCAGAAGAAGAGGAGTCGGAGGAGGAGGAAATGGAGAGTGAGGCCACTGAGGGGAGTGAATTCTTGCGCGTTGGTACTCTGGCGCATATGGCAGATTTCATGCTAGGCTGCCTATCCCGTGACCCTCGCGTTCAAAGAATTTATTCCAGCACCGATTACTGGGTATTCACCCTCCTGGACCCACGGTACAAGCAAAATCTTTCCACTCTCATCCCTGGAGAGGAAAGGAGTGTGAGAATGCATGAATACCAGCAGGCTCTGGTGCACAAACTGAAACAGTATTTCCCTTCTGACAGCGCTAGCGGCAGAGGGCGTACTTCTGCAGGACAAGTAGCGAGGGAGAGTAGGCAGCTTGTCCAGCACTGGCAGGGGTACGCTTTACAAGGCCTTTGCCAGTTTTATGTCACCCCAGCAAGACACTGTCACCTGTCCCCAGTCTCGGCAGAGTAGGGCTGATCTTTACAGAAAGATGGTGAGGGAGTACGTAGCTGACCATACCATCGTCCTAAATGATCACACAGTTCCCTACATCTACTGGGTTTCAAAGCTGGACATGTGGCACGAACTGGCGCTGAAGGTTCTTGCCTGCCATGTTGTCCGAGCGGGTTTTCAGTGCAGCTGGTGGCATCATCACCGATAAGCGTACACGCCTGTCGACTGACAGCGCAGACAGGCTGACGCTTATCAAGATGAATAAAGCCTGGATTTCTCAGGATTTCCATTCTCCACCAGGTGAAAGAAGCTCAACCTGAATAATGTATGCACTCCTCCTCATTGTCCTCCTTCTCCTCCTCTTTGTACACTAGAGCAGAGGAAACTAGCTATTTTTTGCTAGGGCCAACTGGCTCTAGCTATAGTACTCTATGTATTTAATTTTTCTGGAGGGCCACCCGGTCCCCTGTTTTAAACAATTTTTGGGAGTGCCACATACAGGCACTCAATCTATTTAATTTTGCTGGATGACCGCCTACCTGCTCCTCTGGTTTGAAAACTTTTTTGGACTGCCACATACAGGCACTATCCAAATTAAATTGTCTCCATAGCAGCCTCCACATGTCGTCCTTTTAGCTGCCTCCACACGTTGTCTCCATTGCTACCTCCACACGTCATCGCCATAGCTGCCTCCAAAAGTCGTCCATATAGCTGCCTTCATACATTGTCTCCTTATCAAACGAACTGTGTCAGGCAGAATTTTGGGTTGTTTTCATGGCTTCCACATCAAACTTGTTAACTTTGTCGCCACCCTGCTGTGTAATCCACAAAATATTCTGGCAAACTTTTATCATTTACCAATATTATTTCAGCGCTTCTTGTGAATCTGTTTACATTCCCCTCACCCGCCAAATTTATAAGAACACTACTACACTTGATCGTATACAAAAGGTTCTTAGAAGTGCTGTTTGGGGAGTAGCCGAGAGACAGGGGCTTGGATAGGCGAAAGCTCGCCTGGCAGAGGAGCGCCAGCTCCATCCCAAGATCCAACTAACATAGTTTTAACTGCAGCACCTTTAATCTACTACTACTTCACTGCCTCCATACATTTTTCAGGTGTTTCACCAGATACATAGTGGAACTCGGCCCATCTGTCGCCGACATGCTGGAGACCTGAAGTTGCAATCATAGCAGCGCAATATGGATGCCCCATACTGTCGCTCTTAATCATGGAACCATTTCCGAAAAAACTATTAAAAATAGAACCACTATGCTATTCCATTATTCCTAGGTGAAATATTCAAACGACCCGGCCTGATTTGAAAATTATAATTTTTTCAAAGTAAACGCTTCTGGCCCCCAGGCCCATTTTGGGTGGGGAGGAGCCGAGAGACAGGGGCTTGGACAGGTGAAAGCTCGCCTGGCAGCGGACCGCCAGCTCCATCCCAAGATTAGGCAGCCTCAGAGGCATCCATGCATGCTGCCCCTGCTGTTTCCTGTCCATTTTGCCTCCACGATCCACCACAGCGTCCACCAATGTCTCCATGCGCAACTTTCAACTCTCTATACCCCAGACACTGGAGCACAAGAGGATATGCAGCACATCATCCCCTTATCAAACGAGCTGTGTCAGGCAGAATTTTCAGGTGTTTCACCAGATACATAGTGGAACTCGGCCCATCTGTCGCCGACATGCTGGAGACCAGAAGTTGCAATCATAGCAGTGCAATATGAATGCCCCATACTGTCGCTCTTAATCATGGAAGTCGTCTCCATGGCTGCCTCCACATGTTGTCCCCTTATCAAAAGAGCTGTGTCAGGCTCATTTTTCGGGTGTCTCACCAGATACGTTATGGAACTTGGTCACTATGTCACCACCATGCTGTGTTATTGACTAAATATACCGTCAACCTTTTGTTCACATAGGAAATCATTTCAGTGCTTCTTGCTCACCTCCTTTGGTGAAGCCTGAGTCCATTTAGGGTATGTCGCCATGACACTCTCTAGCCTGCCACTGCTGCCGCTGCCTCTGCATGCCATCCCCTATAGTGTCAGGGTCAATTATTGCATGTTTTATATGCTATCTAGCCTCATTCGGTCACTCTGTCTTGGCCATGCTGTTGCCCATAATTTTGGCATAATGGTGCGATTAAGCAGCCTCAGAGGCATCCATGCATGCTGCCCCTGCTGTTTCCTGTCCATTTCCGTGGTGTTTCCATCCTTTTCTGAGGTTCCCAGGTGTTTGGCCAAGCTTCCCTGTGCAGAGCCTTGGTCCCCTAGAAAAATGCTCAAGTCTCCCATTGACTTCAATGGGGCTCGTTATTCGAGACGAGTACTCGAGCATCGGGAAAAGTTCGCCTCGAATTACGAGTACCCGAGCATTTTAGTGCTCGCTCATCTCTAGCTGTGACCAATGCATTTCTGACGAGAGGCATAACTACAGCGGTAGCAGCCATAGCAGCCTCTATATGGCCCGCAGTGTCAGGGGGCACCATCGTCCGACCTGACACAATAAAGAATGGAGGATCTGCACCATTATATCTATATTGTACTGCACAAGTATAACATAATATGTATATAATGTATACTGTGATGTATATACAGTATGCAGTATCTGTGATTTGTATATGCATGAAAATATGTAGGGAACCTAGCACAACCTAAACTGTATACAATGTCTATCGGCACATATATAGCAATATATGAACTGGAAAGAAAAAAGAGGAATGTGCCGTATGACAATACAAGAGTAAACCTTTATTCAAATACAAAACAAAGCAAATCTCCCAGCATAGGGATGATAGAAGACATAAAAACATTTAAAAATGTACCAAGTACATATCAAACCATATAGTTGGTACTGCCAGGTAAGGCAGTCCAACAAACCATTTCCTCCACCGACAAAAAGGAGGTATAAGAACCACCCTTGATGGTATATAGGTCAAGATTTATGGTACTTACCCATTTATGACCAATAACCTTACTTCCACCACCCAAAGAACTGCGGAGATACAGCATATGGTCGACCAAATGTGGGAATTTGACTCCGATCCTGGAATCTTCCTCTATCTCTCCTATTTTGGATGCCCCATCTGAGCCCTGAGAAGAATTTTACATCCACGAAGCTCCACCAATTTACCTTTTCAAATATATGCAGTTGCATCAGCTCCTGACATGGACTTACCCCCACTAACTAAATGGAACACAGGGATCAAGCTAAATAGCACTGTATCACTTCTATACTGTGATTTTGGGCAAATCTTACTGCCATATAATATGTTAAACCCTCTGGGATAGGGATGATGAACCTCTTTTAACATTATGACCTGTTGTCTTCTATACTCAACATATGATATCGACCCCCATTGGGTGCCCCCCGTCGTGCTTTCTTTCCTATACGAATATGTATATTTTTTAAGAGGGAAGGGGGGCCCCATGCAGTAGCCTGCTAGGGGGCCCTGTCTCTCCTAGTTACACCACTGTTTCTGACAATGTATCCTATTTGGGGGATTCATGTTTCATACTATGTACAACATAAACCATTTATAAAATACATTTACAGGAACCAATTATATATACACCTGTTTACCAAAGCAGCTTACATAATATCATAGTAACAAATAAATAAATGTATAAATAATAAAATTCATATGGTCTACATACTGGAACTCATAAACACAACCTCATAATAATCACTTTTTAAAATTGGTGGATTAATTTGAATGTGACCTCCTAATGCTGCAAATTCAACAAATTACTATTTTCAGTTCTTTAGAGCTTATAAAGTGCTTGGCAGCTCTGCTGTGCATAATAATTTGGAACTGTGCATTTTGATTTTTTTATGCAGGCTTTTAGAACATTTGTGGCAGTTTTACGATTTGTCCCACAAAGCAGCGTGGCCTTGAGAAAGAGGCATGGACTTTGGATAAGGGGCGTGGCCTTGTGGAAATTAGTGTGCAACACACACTGTGACAGTGTGAAAGTCCATAGTCTAACCAGTTCCAGAAGACCAAGCAATTTAGAATTACATCCCTAAAAGACAAACAAAAGTTCTCCTGTCATTCACTAAACTACACTGTTCTGAAGAGATGCAACCATGACTAAACAGTGCTTTCCACAACTGGTAATCTGTTCCTTATGGTAAAGAAATATTAGTTTGGCTTGAATCCCACATGTCATTAGGCTTACTGATAGTTAGCTTTATGATAAGGGAAGATGCCTTACCTCACAAGCTCCCATCCAGGAAAACGTATTCACATATTCAACAGAATGATAAAGAAAGGTTTTTCCAGGAACGTCTTTGTTGTTCCTCTACAGTTTAAACACAATTTGAGAAGAATTTTCTTCATGGTCAGTGTTCAGTTATCTGGAAAGGACATCTGCTTTGAAGTTGATCAGCAGGGTGTAAATGAAGTTCAAAATCAAATCTGGCCAACGAGCATGGCAGCGTGCCAAAGCCCTATCGCATATCCGTTTTTATAGAAATGCATGCTATCAGTAACCAGCACACAGTTAGGCCCCTTCTACACTTGTGTTTTTCACACACGTGTTCTGCGCGTGCTTTTGACGCGCAGAACTTGCATTGCACCTTTACCCATTGTAGTCATTGGGCTTTTTCAGACTTGCATTTTTTTCAATCACACATGCACATTTTTTTAACGCGTGTTTAAATATCAAAATTCTATACTTTTGCAAGTCATGCGCGTGAAAAACGCACCATGCAAGTCTATGGAGATGCATCAAAAACGCATTGCACTCTGAGACACACGCAAGTCCAATGCAAGTGCAATGCGTTTTTCACTGATCAATTGCCATAGAAAAGACAGACGTCAGTCCTGAGTCCTTTTCACGCGTGTTATCTGCGTGTGAAAAACGCATTGAAATTTAATTGAAAATGCATTGAAAAAGTTAATGAAAAACTGAGACACTGAACAAACTCTGACTGAAAACTGATTGAACTCTGATGAAAAATTTCAATTTTTCACTGACCAAACCCTGATCGCATCCTGATTCGGCTCTGACATGATCTGTAACACGAGTGTGGATGGAGCCTTATTGTTTAAATGCAAACCACTGGGTGCAGGTTACCAATTGCATCAGGCCATGGCACCTGGCCCCTGTGATCTTTGATTCCACTTTTTTTTTGTATCATTCTTTTTATTGAACAAAGTATGAAACAAATACAGGTTTTGACATTGTAAGGGAACAGAAGTCAGACAAATAACCCCTAGTGTACTCAGATATAGTAAACTTCTTGTAAAAGTATATGTCAATTTAACATTTTTGATGTAGTTTTAGTATAGGTATTACATCTAAGTAATTTAACATTATCATAGTAAGGTGCAATTATGAAATAAGTCCATCTCAACGCTTGAGACAGCTTCATATCTAACATCCGCGTGTAGACTTATAGTCCCCTTTTGTTGTTGGGGGGGGGGATACACCCCATCACTTAGGAGGGAGGGAGGGAAGATATAGGGAAGGAGGGGAGACTAATATCAGTAAAAGAGAGACTCTGTATCTAGATAATTTACGTGAAGGAGAGAAAGTCCTGGGATTTTCTAAAGTCAAGCCATGGCCCCCAGGTTTTTATTTGTTGTTCGGTTGTGTGATAAGTTTCAGCTGTGAGCTCTTCCATCCTATGTAAAAGTGAAATCTCTAAGAGGAGGTCAGAGCTAGATGGGACCCTAGTGGATTTCCATAAGCGTGGTATCAGTAACCTGGCAGCTATTAATACGAAACCCAAGAGTGACTTTTTAGCTTTCTGAGTAGAGATCGGGAGAATGTTTAGCAGAAGGATACCTGTTAGTGTCGAGATCAACCTAATAACCCTGGACCAATGTGGCCTTAACAAGGGACATCCCCACCAAATATGGGTCATAGTTCCTGGAGCCTGTTTGCAACGCCAGCACACGTCGGGGCAGGAAGGCTCTATGTAGTTTCGCAGGGCTCCAATACCAGCGTGACAATATTTTGAAGTCTGATTCTTGTGCCTTACCCGATAGGGAAAGCCTGTGACAAAGCTCAAAAGATTTAGACCATTCCTCTTCGGACCGTGTTTTGCCTAATTCGAGCTACCAAGTCTTGAAATATGAAAAATCAGAGAGCGCCCATTTGTCCAACAGCAAGTCATAAATTGCAGATATAGAGTGTGGGATAGGAGACTGTGATGTGCACAATTGCTCAAACGGAGTCAAGGGTCTGTGCAGTTTCAGGTTGCCCTTGTTGGCGTTATAAAAGTGTTTCAGTTGCAAGTACTCCCATCTCACTCTACAAGTGTGCAAGTGTCTGACTCTAAAACTTCCTCAATGGGGAGAAGACCTGTGTTATTTAGGAGTTTGGCAAAAGTTAGGGTTTATCACGTCTCAGAGGGTGGAGGAACTGACTGAGGCATCCTGGCGGGAAGTCGGGGTTATCAACCGCTGGTGTCCGAGGCCCATCAGTGGAGAACAGTTGCATGGTCTCACTCATTCTTTTGACTAGTCTAAGGACGTGGGAAGTTATGTAAGGCGTTTTGGATAAGTGGAAGCTTTGGTGTACGTATGTAGCCATCCATGGTAATATGGTCAAAGGGACCGGGAATAGAGTATTTTCAAGGTTCACCCATAGTTTTCCTTTCCCGGCATGGAACCAGTCTAAGATACGAGCCAATGTTGCTGCGGTATAGTAACCCTTAAATTCGGGTAAGCCTAAGCTTCCCTGGTGTTTCCTACATATCAAAATCAGTCTGGATATTCTGGGGGGAGCTTCCCGAAGAACTGACCTGCTAATGCAAGAGGGATCGTTTGGAATAGGATAGGATTGTCATTTTGATGCAGCTAAGGCGCCCCATCCACGTCAGCTGTTTCGAAGACCAGTTTTTCAGGTCATCCTGCAAGTTCTGTAGGAAACGCCCAAAGTTGCGTGTATAGGTCGTGTCTAGGTCTGCTGGAGTTCTGTTACCCAGGTATACTATGTCTTCAGTAGACCAGGAAAAGGGATAGTCTTTTTTTAGAGAGTCAATGGTGGAATGGGGAAGACCTATTCACATGGCGACGCTTTTAGTAATATTAACTTTGTGATTACTGTAGAAGTCAAAGGCATTGAGGGTTTCCATCAGAGGCGGAAGAGAGGTTTTGGGGTTAGTAATGTATAGAAGAACGTCCTCAGCAAACGCAGAGCATTTATACGTTTGATCCCCTACGGTAATTCCCGAGATGGCATCGTTTGTACGTATTGCTTTTAGCAGATGTTCGATTACAATTGCGTATAATAGGGGGGAGAGGGGACACCCCTGTCTCTTTCCATTACAAATGGTAAAGGCAGGAGAAAGGGAACCATTACTGTTGAGACTATCCCTATTTGCGCCTGTGGAGAAGCATATAGTGTCTTGATACGTGCTAAAGTAGCTGGTCCCATGCCTATTTGCTGTAGAGTCGCCTCTAGGAAACTTCAGTCCACCCTATCAAATGCTTTCTGGGCATCCAAAGAGAGAAGTAAGAGTGGTATGGAGTTGGATTTCACATGGTGCAGCAAGGAAAAGGACTTCAGAGTGTTGTCCCTTGCCTCCCGCGTTGGTATAAATCCCACTTGGTCAGGATGAACTAGGGATCCCATGAGGCGAGCCAGTCTACAGGTGAGTAATTTGGCGTATATTTTCGCGTCCACATTGATTAGTGAGATCGGCCTGTAACTAGGGCAAAGTTGGGGATCTTTGCCATCTTTGGGAATCACTGTATTGTGGGCATATAGAAAGGAAGGAGGAAAGAGGTTGTTGTCAGAAATGGAGTTAAATGCTGCAAGCATGTTGGCGGAAAGGTCCTCAGATAGAGTTTTATACATTGCCGCTGTGTAACCATCGGGGCCCGGGCTTTTACTGGAGGGGAAAAGTTTAATCACTTGTTTAAGCTCCTCAGGAGAGAAGGGGAGTTCTAGTCGTTCTGCTTCCTCATCTGGTATTGTGGGCAATGCTGTCTTCTTTACGTACTGTGAGAGTGAGAGGTTAATCTGGGGTGGATGGAAAGCCGCGATGGTGGTGGAAGGTTATATAACGGCTTGTAGTACTCAGGAAAAGCCTCAGCAATTTCCTCAGTTTTGTGCACTTGGGTACCATTTTGTGATTTGATGGAAGGGATGTATGTTGAGACCCTGGCGTCCCTAAGAGCTCTAGCCAGAAGTCTACCAGGCTTATTGCCCCATTCATATAGTGAGCGAGCGTAGAGGTGCTTCAGTCTCTTCTGACCCGCCTCCAGTAAGGAATTAAGCTCTTGCCGAGTGGCGGTGAGATCTCGCAGGGTTGCTTCCTGGAGTGTCTTTTGAGCTTCAAGTTTCTGGAGGTTGGTGAGAAGAGAAGAGATTTTGTATCCCCTCTCCCATTTTAGTCTAGCCCCATGTCTCATTAAAACTTCCCTGAGCTCACATTTCAAAGCCTCCCACTTAAGAGCTTCAGAGGAGAAGGTATGTCTCTGGTCGCTTCTGTTGCAGGAGACCTAATGTGCATAAACATAGTCCGTCTGTCAGTAATGATTCGTTCAGTCTCCAACTGAATGGGCGTCGCTTCTGTTGCAGGAGACCTAATGTGCATGAAATGGGGGCATGGTCTGATAGGTATATAGATCCTATTTCAGATTCTTGAACCTGTGAAAGGAGGTGGTGTTGGATCAATCCTACCATATGTATTGTGCACCATGGATAGGAAAGAATAATCTCTTTCGGTCGGGTGATTCAATCTCCACACGTCACATAACTGCAGAGCTTTCTTGATTCTATTTAGTTTGTTGTATGATATAGAGGACTTCCCCAAAGAGGTGTCAAGGAGTCGGTTGAGAGCAAGATTCAGATCTCCGCGCAATATCAGTAACCCCCTGGCAAAAGTACAGAGTTCATCAAGCACTCTTACCAGAAAGGAAGTCTGTTCCGAGTTAGGGGCGTAAACATTTGCTATTGTATACATTGCTCCCTGTAGTTCACATTTCAAGAATAAAAATCTAGCCTCTGGGTCGGACTTAGTTTCGAGTACCTTGCGCTGTGCAGATTTATGAAAAAATATTGACACACCCCTTGATTTCCCCTGTGGATTAGTGCAGTGATGGGACACAGGGCAATAGCGACTTTTGCATGAGTGGGTCTGGGTAGAGCTAAAGTGAGTCTCCTGTATGCATAGGACCGCTTTCTATGAAAGTTATACATAATCCGAGACCGTTTTTCAGGAATATTGAGCCCTTTAGCATTAAATGAGCAGATTTTTAGTGGTACAGCCATTGTGGAGTTTTAGCACCACTAACTTATGCTGGTATCAGGGAGTGAGAGTGGGGGCTTAAAGGGAAGGCACAAGGGAAGGAAGGGGGAAGGGTATCCCTAATGAAGAAGAGGTCTTATACAAATGCAATAAGTATAACTAGCTATCTAGTAGATAGCAACTATATTAATTGTAGCAAAAGATCTGATGTGCAACAAGCACTAATAAACCTAGGTGCTTTACCAAGGTTTCACCTATTGGTGGTGAGTGACAGCGCAACACAGGCCGTATTCCAGAATAAATGTGTAATTCGGTCAATATGAGCAAAGAGTACCTGCATATGTAAGTCATGTTAAAAGCGCTAAACATGGTAGGGAACTAAGAACCATTTGTAGTTACAAAACATAACAATCATAGGGAATAGACAGTTGCATATTAAAGTATCCACTCATTATTCTATGGAAAGAAAGAACCATCTATAGCTAGAGTGTCCTGTTAAAGATAAAGGAAGGTCATTCAGGCAATCTCACCACTCTTGGCGCTGATGCACGTAGACTTAGTCCTCCTGGGATTCTTCAGTGAAGAGACGACGTCGCGTCTGCTGTCTGCGGGGTCTGGGTGATATTCCGTGCTGGTTTCGGGAGTTGCCCCATGATGAGACCCCTGGATTAGGCCTGAATACTGTTAAGTTTGGAGCGTCCCAGGGAAGGGATAGGGGTGGTAGATTTAGATCCTGTAGGAAGGCCGGAAGATCTTCTAGATGTGTAAGGGTTGACTGAGTGTCACCTGAACGGGCATACAAGGCAAAGGGGAAACCCCATCTATATGACATACCCTTTTCTTGGAGCTGTGAGAGGAGCGGTCTCACTGCCGCAGTGTGCACCAGGAAATGTCTGGAAACAGGCTGATCTTAGCACCATCAAAGTCCAGTTCTCCCTTTACTCTTGCTCTTTGCATAATTCGCTCCTTTAGGCTGTAGAAATGTATCCTGCAAATCACATCCCTTGGTCTGGAGGGTCGGCACTCCTAGCTCTCAGCGCTCTATGTGCACGGTCCATTTCTATAGGTTTATCAACAGGGCGTTCAAGGAGCATGTCACGGGCACCCCCGCGATCCATACCACGGATCACGGGTGCACCCGTGCCTCCGTTGCGGGCACCCCCGCGATCCATATCGCGGATCGCGGGTGCACCCGTGCCTCTCTCCGCTGCCCCGGTCCCGCTCCTGTGCACTCACCTCTCCTGGCTCCCGCTCCCGTCCGGACTAGGTCTCGCGCGCGGCCCTGCTCCCTAGGGCGCGTGCGCGGCACTGTCTCAAGATTTAAAGGGCCAGCGCACAGGTGATTAGTATTGGTCATTTCCTGTCTTGTATATAACCCTTTGTTTCCCATCATTCCCTGCCTCTTAGCCTTAGAGAAAGCTTCCAAGCGAGTATTCCTGTGTTCCTGCGTTCCAGTGTATTCCTGTGTGTTCCCGTTCCTGAGTCCTGTATTGCCGTGTTACCTGTGTTCCTCCCTGTTGCTGTGTGCCTGTGTTCCCGTTCCCACCTGCCTGGACCTCCTGTTGCTGACCCCGGACTTGAACCTGACGTTGCATCTCTGCCGCCTGCCCTGACCCTGTGCCTGGACCTGACTACGAGTTTGTCATCCGCTAAGGTACCTCGACCTCGGCTGCCACCGTGGGCTAGTCACACCTGGGAACGACCTAGTGGTATCCTGCCGCAGCAAGTCCAACTCGCTTTGCGGCGGGCTCTGGTGAATACCAGGTGCCGCTTGGCTCCGGTTCCGGGTGTTGGCTAGTTACATCTCCCGCGGTGGTCCAGAGGATCCACTAATCCTAACAGAGCATATTAAATATTCCTGTTAGAGTGGCGACTAGATCCGGTTGATGTGTGGCTTTAGGGAGACCCCTAACTCTTATATTGTTGCAGTGGTTCCTGTTTTCAATGTCATCAATATGTGCCACTAGTTGGCGTTGTTGAGCCGTCTGACCTTTCAGCTTTTCTTGTAGTACAGTAACTGCAGAAGTAATCTCAGTCTTAAACATTTCAAGAGCTAATTTACACTTTCATGTAAATTAGTTATGTCTTCTCTCACCACTTGCAATTCCCTGTCCCAAGCTCCACGAAGTTCCACCGCTAGATTGTCCATATCCCTCTTAGAAGGGAGTAATGCAAGTAGGGCTAGTAATTCAGGGTGACCTATCAAAGTGAGTACGGCTTCCTCGGGGGGGGGGGGGGGGTCTGGAGGCATGCTGGAATGAGCCCCAGGTTAATGGTTGCACCGTAGAAGTGCTAGCATCGGGTGGCTGTTGTGAGGTAAAGTTGTTAGGTGAGAAGGTGGGTGCCTCTGCATTAAGAGCCTGACTCCCCTCTGCCCTTTTCTGGGCTATTCTTGCTGTTGGGCATTCTCTTTGCCCCTGCTGACGAAGCTGGCATGGAAGTCGGGATGTTGTGCTGGGAATGCCCTGGAGGTGTCCCACTGATGGTGCTGGGTCTAGTGCCCATCCCCCGGCTTCCCTCAGGTGTCAGGGAGGGAACCGGAGATGAAGTCCCTGGGAGCCGCGCCTGTGTCTGGGAGCTCGGGGCAGCCGGTGTATGTGGCGCTTGGGTTGGGAGAGGGCTTGCTCTTCTATTCTCCTTACCCCTCCGCTGTTCCAGTGGTGAGTGGTGTTGCCGCGAGTGTGGAGCCGCACTTGGCAAAGATGGCGACGGGTCCTTTCCGGGGATAAGGAGCGCTGCTGGAGAGGTGAGAAGAAGTTGCGCATCGGTGTTGCAGACACCGATCTGCTCTGGAGGCGTTTGGAAACCCTGTTGGCCCGTTTTCCCCATAGATTGGGCTGTAGTCGTCCCTAAAGCATCAGCTCTTTAAATTACAATTCTGTCCTAAGACAGAGTGATGCCTTCTTGGTCAGGCCTAAAACTTAACTTTTAATGATTCTAAAGTAAAAACTGTAACTAGTCTAAATTCACACACATCTTAAAACTGCAAGCCGGGGTTGCAATTGTAGCGTTGTGTCGCTTGAAAGGTAAGTATCTACTCAGGATATACTTCGTATTGATCGATCCCTGCAGTGATCGTACTCATTTGCAACCACACACTTTGCGCTTAAAACACACACTCTAGCCCCCCCGACATGTTTCGCCGGTTAAACCAGCGTCATCAGGGGATTGGGTCTACTGGTTTGTGGGAGGAGCTAAGGCAGGTATAAATGACTTCTAGGTGGGACTTCATGTTGTTTGTCATTGCTGTGTCCTGGTAACCCTTACCGACAGATATGTTGGCCAATGGGTACCAAGTATATGTATCACACCCTTCCAGTTAGGCAGGAAGTGACCTGATAACTATGGGACCGTGTCACGATTGGTCAAATGGTCTATTAACCCTTTGTGTTTGTTTTCGACATCATCCAATCAGATTACCTAATCGTAGGTCCAAGTGTATTATGGGTACATACCTCAATTGGTCCTCCACCGCGCATCATCTATTTGCGCCTTATACTGTTGGTGAAGGCAATAGCCTATGAGGACGCGATCTGCCGATAGTCGTGACACTCGCAGTCAGCGGCTCTCGCGAGAGTCGTACACTGACATGACCTTGTTTACTTACCATTGAGGACTTGCGCATGCGCACGGAGATAGAAGTATTTACGCAACCCTATTCGTCAACACTGGATGTCACTACTCACTAGCCATCAAATTCATTAACATGAGTAGGTAATCATTGCTAGTATGAATGTATATGAGTTGTATGTGAATAATAATGATGACTTAGATGTTTTAAAGGGATGAATATACTTTAGTTATTGGGTATTCGATTGGGCCATGGTAAGTATATTAGTTGTCTAGGACTATTATGACAGTAGTTATCAGTGTCAATGCTCGTATATACATTCTGCCAATAGGAAGGGACAGGATTTTTTATATATACATATACATTGTTCGTATGTGTGATTAATATACCAACCAAAAACTCTCTTGAGTCCTCAAAATTTTTTATGGGTGTAGTATGGTTGCACGTGCGCTGCCCACTGGTGTGACTTTTGTCATTGTTGTGCCATCATTACTATTGCTCCCAAAATTGTGTGATTCTTGATCATCAGGTGAGTAGTTAAACTTGTCTTGATTATACCAACGTTTTACTGCCAACAAATTAAATTGATCTACAGAAATGCAGAATAGGAGAAACCTTCATTCAGGCCTCCAGGGCTCAGAGTGTTTAATTGGTGAATCCATTTGGCTTCAGTTTGAAGTAACTTCCGATCGATGTTACCACCTCTGGGTCCCAAAGTGACTCTACATAGACCCCAGAATTTAAAGAGGTTTGGATCGCCTCGATGGAATTCTCACATGTGCCTTGCTATGGGCACATCAGCATTGGTACGTATCGAACTCAAGTGTTGCGAGATTCGGCGTCTGAATTCTTGTGTGGTCTTTCCCACATATAACTTGGGACAAGGGCAGGATGCTACATATATGATGTTGCTACTTCTGCAGTTTATGAATTGTGTATATCATCAAGTGGGTTCTTAAATGATCTGATTTTGAGCACTTGGGGACAGAAGGTACATCGCCCACAGAGAAAAGACCCCTTGATCTCAGATCCTAGCCAGTTGCTTCGTCTTTCCTCAACTGGAAGGTAACTCTTGACTATATAGTCTCTCAGGTTCTTGCTGCATCTATACGTGACGCTTGGTTTTTCGGTAAGTACTAGGCTTAGATCGGGGTCAGATTTAAATATATTCCAATGCCTCTGTAAGATTCGTGTAACTTCAGATGCATACCCGTCATAAGTACCGATGCATCGGATGATTTTTTTAGAGGGTTTCTTGAGATTGGTGTCTCTCAACAGTTCTTCACGAGAGGTATGTACTGCCCTACGGTAGGCCTCCTGTAAAGGCTTTTTTGGATATCCGCGCTTCTGTAATTCCAAGTACAGGTGGTCCCCTACTTAAGAACACTCGACTTACATACGACCCCTAGTTACAAACGGACCCCTGGATATAGGTAATTTACTGTACCTTAGTCCTAGGCTACAATAATCAGCTATAACAGTTATCAGAGGTGTCTGTAATGAAGCTTTAGTGTTAATATTGATTCTTATGACAACCCAACATTTTTAAAATCCAATTGTCACAAAGACCAAAAAAGTTCTGGCTGGGATTACAATGATTAAATATACAGTTCCGACTTACATACAAACTCAACTTAAGAACAAACCTACAGACCCTATCTTGTATGTAACCCGGGGACTGCCTGTATAAGTTATCACATTCCTGTTGGAATGGTATCTCTGCAGAACAGTTCCTTCTGGCCCTAAGATATTGACCTATAGGTATGCTCTTTTTAAATGGCATTGGATGCCAGATATCCCAATGCAGAAGGTTATTGGTTGCCGTTGGTTTCCTATAGATTTGGGTGCAAACACGGCCACCAGAGTCCAGGGAAATGGTTAGATCCAAAAAATTGAGACTTTGTGTGTGGATTTCATGTGTAAATCTCATGCCCACCTTGTTAGTGTTGAGGTGAGTAACGAAATTACCAAATTGTGTCACATCTCCTTCCCAAAAGATCGGCACATCATCGATGTACCTCCCCCAGAATGAAATGTGTTTATTAAAGTGATCACTGATGTCGATAAAAACGTGTTGTGCTTCCCACCACCCTTAGAAGAGATTTGCGTAATTAGGGGCACATGATGTGCCCATGGCTGTGCCGTTGATCTGTAAATAATAAGTGCCGTCAAATAAGAAATAAAGGTGTGTCAAAACAAACTCCAAAAGTGACAAAACAAATTCATTGTGTTCGTGAAATTGGATCCCCTTTGTGGAAAGAAAATATCTGACTGCTTGGAGTCCCAATTTATGTTCAATATTTGTATACAACGGCTCTACATCGAGGCTTGCAATCATGGTATTTGCCAGGAACTCCATATCTTGAACTCTGGTGACCGTATCCTTAGTATCGCTTAAAAAGGATGGTAGCGATTCTACGAATGGGGCTAACACTGTGTCCACATAGATACTAGGATTTTGTGTCAAATTTTCTTTACCGGATATTATAGGTCTGCCGGGTATTGGAACTACTCCCTTATGTACTTTGGGCAGGGCGTACATTGTGGCCACAGTTGGTGTGCTGTTCATCAGGAAATTTTTTTCTTCTAACGAGATGAGGTCTAGAGTGAAGGCTCTACTAAGAATTAAAGGGATATTCTCGTCTGGGCACTCACATTCAGTTTAATTAATCTGCCATATGTAAACATTTCTTCAATTAGATGTTATTAAAAAAAATGTTCCTGTGTGAAGATAATTTCTCATAAATGTAGCCATGTTGTCCCTTAGAAACAAGATAGCTTTCTCAGATACGACCACATCTGCTGGAGTGAGTGCACAAAGAAACAAAAGGTTATTGTATATAAAATGTCCGGGAGTTACTACATGTCTCACAACCGTCCTGTGGTAATGATTGCTGAATCCTGGTGGTCCGACAGGACTCAAAAGCGCAAGTCTGGCCATCGCTGCCAGAGTGTGATGTGGTCGTAAACGAGGAAGCTATCTGGTTTCTAAGGGACAACATGGCTACTATTTTTGTAATCGTCTCGGTCCATGACCACTATGTTTCCGCCTTTATCAGACGGTTTGTATATTAACCGCTCATTTTTTTGGAATTCATCTAATGCTATTCTCTCACCATCAGAGAGATTGGAACAAATCCTATGTTTGGAAGGACGTATCCTTCTTATGTCTTTAGTAATCATACCCACGAAAGTTTCAATTGCCGCTGTGCAAAGGAAGGTGTCCCTGTCCCTGCTACGTTGAGGATCGGATTCTTTGTTAAGGTGACATTTGTGTAGGGCTAGTTTACGAGCAAACAAATTTACGTCTTTTACCCATTCAAAAGCATTGAATGGGGAAACTGGTGAGAACGAGAGACCTCTCGCTAGTAATGTAAGTTGTGCCTCTGATAGCGCGCATTCTGAAAGATTGATGATTTTTAGAGACGAATCCTCCTCATAACTACACTCGGGTAGAGGTTTATGTATTATTGTTTCAGCGGGCCTCGGATCAACGGGCCCTGCGAGCCTAAAAAAGGAGGGTACAGGGAGATTGGGGTGGCAGAATATACGTTTGCTCCAATGGTGGTGGTCGAATTTTAACAGAGGTAAACTTGGTGCATTCGAGCTGTATAAATTGGTTACCATTGTAGGCTGAGTTGGTACTAGGGTGGTAGTTACAGAGCAAATAGAAGAAGATGTATTGGTAGATGAGCCATTGGTGTTTTGGAGGCATATTGATTCACCACCAAGTGCTCTTAGAGGGGGCATATAGGAATCAGATTTTTGTGGATTGGCAGCCTTATATTTCTGGTAGGGTTTGCGTTGTAAATTCTTTCTTTTTGTACCCCCTTTTTGCATCAGCTCTGCACGGAGCTCAGTTCAGCCACGTCCGCTCGCCATCTTGGCTGGCTCCGCCCCCTGATTCCACTTTTAAACGGAATCAAAGGCTATATGTGACCAAATCCTGAGGCTCGCACCTATAAAACCCTGCTCCTTATACATGCCTTCCACTGAGGGGCATCTCCTTTGGCTGAATCTCAAATCTGTGCCAGCTGTCGTAAAAGCTGGGATAAGTTTGAGCTGTAATCTATGCTACTTTCAGAGGAACATTAACAGTCAGGCTGTAGTAGGCCCTTTACCCTCATGCTATGCCTTAGACACTGGTGTGCAGGTTGCAGATGTTCCAAAAGTTTAACTCCATTATCATCCCTGTGTTTAACCCCTTACCGACATATGACGTAATACTACATCACATGACGGGTGCGGGTGCATGGAGAGGGCTCACGGTCTGAGCCATGGTATATATTACAATGAGCTACTGGCTCATTGTATCGAAAGTGCAGAAACCAGACAGCCTTGGGTTTCCGGCATTGGAAGGATTAATACACGCGATTGGTGCAAGCACCGACCGGGGTATTAGCAGTGGGGGTTTGCTGCAATATGCCTAGGCTAGGAATTTCAAATGGCCCTGGAAAAAACTGTAAAAGCGGCCCCATTTTATGGGCGGAGTCAATACAAGTGGGTGTGGTCAGACAATGTGGGTGGGGTTATAACTGACAAATTGTTGGTAGATGTTGGTACATATAGAATAGCGCATTTAACCCTGCTTCTATATAAAAAATTAAAAATGAATCTATTAAAATTCTTTCTCCCATATACAAGCTAACTTCTATAATCCTTCCCCCTGTGTACAAGAATATAACTTCTATAATCCTGCCCCCTATGTACAAGAATATAACTACTATAAAACTGCCCCCTTATGTAGAAGATTATAATTACTATAATATTACCCCCTTTGTACAAGATTATAACTACTATAATACTACACATATACACAGAAACGAACATGAAAAAAAATCTGTATTTGTTATATACGGCTACATAAAAAACACATGAGAGATCCATACCTATTGCATCCAGTGACATCGGGTGACATATCCTCGGATTGTACTCGTTCCTCATCTTCTGCATTAGTTCCACCATCACCTTGTCTCTTCCCCCAGGTACACAGCATTCCTGCAAAGTTTACCACACAGACATCTTATGTTCTGTACTTTCCCATTATCCCTTAACTGTCCCTTCTTCTGCTGCCACCAATACTGTGCCCAAAATACTATAATAGAGCCCCCTGAAATATTAGTACCACACAAATAGTGCCCCATAATGTAACATACTATAATGGTAGGGGTATTTTATTTCTTCTTTCTCTCCTTTCTTAATATTTTGCCCAAGTCAAAAAATTAATGCCCACAGCCTGCCCCAAACATAGAATTATTGGCCCTAGCCTGCCCCAGACATAGAATTAATGCCCACATCGTGCCCCAGACATAGGATTATTGGCCCCAGCCTGCCCCCGACATAGAATTAATAGCACCAGTCTACCACAGACATAGAATTATTGGCCCCAGCCTGCCCAAGACATAGAATTAATGGCCACAGCATACCCCGACATAGAATTAAGGTACTGTTCACTAATTAATACATTATCTAAGAGATTGTAGGTAGGGATTGCGGACCAGCCCCGGACTGGCCAAAGAAAAAACAGTCATCACTGAGACTCCCACCGATCAGCAAGTTAGGCCCTGTACATAGAACCAGCATCAGGACTCTAAGCAGTGCAGCTGGAAGGAAGAGAGGAGCCTGGTAAGGATTTATTTTTTGTGGGGGGCTTTTTTGTCAGTTATTAGAGGTCTCCTGTATTGAAGTCAGCTCTGGGGATCTCTGATATTATGTGTCTACTCTGGGGCTCTCCACTATTAAATGGTATTCTCTGGGGGGGGGGGTCTCCAGTTTTATTATTCTGCTCTGGGGGTCTCCAGCAATAGTGGCTGCTCTGGTGACTCCGCTATAAATATCTGCTGTGCATTGTCTCCAGTACTAAAATAAATGAAGTGAATGTCTCAGCCTGTGTCTTGAGTCAGCAACAGACCATCGCTTTGAGCAAAGGTTTAAATTATGTACCCACAACCAGATTCAACCTGTACTATATATTCAAAGGTTATACTTATGTGTCGCACTTCTCCACCTCTATTAGAGCTACACACAGTCACGGACCGATCCACAGATTGAAACGGAGAAATATATATTTTACGACCGGAGCTCTCCTCTGTTTTCTTATTTACTTCACAAGCGAATATTCCACAAAGTTCACCCTTGCGCTTTTTGTGCAACTACGGTATATCCTGGTTCTCGCAATCACTGCCCATCACAGTGTAATCACTAGGAGAGACACACAATCGACATAGGGTAATACTTCCTTGATATTTAAAACTTTTTAATAAAATTGTACTCCCAAACAATGGTTAAAAATGTGCATATCTCAAACAATTCGGGACGCCAGTATTGCATGTCCGCCCGACCCTGGGTTTCGCCTTCTTTGGCTTCTTCCGGGGCATTACTGACGTTAACCCATAGTCCCTCTATTTAATTTCTCCATGAACAATAATATCAATTTATGCATGTATCAAATTACAATCCATATTAAGATAACATTGGGACAACGTTGCTGTAATTTTTACTCCGAAAAACTGTGAGCTTCATATGGTTGTACCTCACCATAGGGGAGGTAACGTTTTTTCAAAACATCTATTCATTTACTACATCTAAGCATTTACTACATCCTCATTCATTCACAAAATTCTAAACCTCGTTGTAGAAGTTCTACTAATCACATTTGAGCTGTCTAATGCTCCGCTCCACCCACCTATCGAGTTAAGTATTCAACATTATTTATTAATCACCACACGCTATCACATCCTATCATAGTAAGTGCAACATATTCTCTTCTAGTCAATAGTGAATAGAGTCGGCTTACTCTACCAAGAGGATAATATATATATAGTCCACACTAGATTCTTTCTATTACCTCAAGTTAAGAAGCATTGTATTAACACTCTAGACCAATATTTGTATTAAACCAACCAGCCATATGTCTAACAGGGGTTTGTTTGTAAACACCTACTATCTCCGCATTACACTAATAAATCAAATATTACCTATTTTAAAAAACATTTAAGTGCAAAATCTATATTTGGTCCTCCCGGTGTTAATGTACCCAATTTGTGAATCCAATAACCCTCTCTTCTACTAAGTTTTAAATTTATTTGTTCCCCTCGCCAATATGGTACAACTTTCTCAATAGCTAAAAAACGCAAATCTTTAACCCCTTAAGGACGCAGGTTTTTTCCGCTCATTTCTCGCTCTCCAACTTCAAAAATCCATAACTTTTTAATTTTTACGTGTACAGACCTGTGTGAGGGCTTATTTTGTGCGTAACAAATTTTACTTTCCCGGAATGTTATTTATTTTAACATGCCGTGTACTGCGAAGCTGAAAATAAAATTCCAAATGTGGAAAAATTGAAAAAAAAACCGCACGTTCTTGTGGGCTCAGTTTTTTCGACTTTGACTGTGCACTCAAAATAACACCTCAGCTTCATTCTGTGGCTCGGTGCAATCGCGGTGATATCAAATTTATATAGGTTTTATTGTGCTTTAATACATTTTCAAAAATTAAACTAATGTGTACAAAAAAGAAAAAAATTTTTTTGCCATCTTCTGACGCTAATAACTTTTTCATACTTTGGTGCACGGAGATGTATGAGGTGTCATTTTTTGTGAAATGAGCTGATGTTTTCATTGCCTACATTCTGAGGACTGTGCAACATTTTGATCATTTTTTCATTTAATTTTTTATGTGATGTAAAATGGTGTGGCATTTCGGACATTTGGGCGCCATTTCCCGCCTCGGAGGTCACCGCTGGCCGTAACCGTTTTTATATTTTGATAGATCTGGCATTTTGGGACACGGCGATACCGAATATGTTTGTGATTTTTACTGTTTATTATGTTTTATATCAGTTCTAGGGAAAGGGGGGTGATTTGAATTTTTAATATTTTATTAATTTTTTTTATTTTTTAAATTTTTTTTTTCTTTTTTTTCCCACTATTTCTTAGACCATCTAG
Source organism: Engystomops pustulosus (assembly GCF_040894005.1). NCBI lineage: Eukaryota > Metazoa > Chordata > Amphibia > Anura > Leptodactylidae > Engystomops > Engystomops pustulosus. The sequence goes on from NC_092413.1 coordinate 67,382,592, forward strand.
GGTACATTAACCCTAGATGGTCAGATCGCTCCTGCCATATACTGCAATACTTCTGTATTGCAATATATGGCATTTTTGCAGCACATTCATTACAATGAGCCACTGGCTCATTGTAACGAATCTCCAGAAGCCATGTAGCCTCGTGTCAAACGAAGACCCGAGGCTACCATGGCGCCGCCGTCTTTTAAACGCCGCCGGCGACTTTGCAATATGCAAAAACCCCCACCCTTGTATGAAGAGGACTCAGCCCGTGAGCCCTCTTCATACACTCCTTATACCTCTGCGCCATAGAGCTAAGGCTCTAGAGCGTTAAGGGGTAATGTTGGAGTTATAGAATTTCTTAAAATGTGCCAAAACTCTATGGTTATTAATCCCCTTTTTGATATTGCGGCAATGCTCTGCGATTCTAGTTTTTAACTTCCGACCAGTCCTACCTACATATCCTAAGCTACATGGGCATAGTAAGACATAAATAACATTGGTAGTATTACAATTAGAGATGGGCGAATCGATTCTAATGATTCTAACTTCGGTTAGAATTTCAGGAAAAATTCGATTCGCCATGAAGCCGAAAGTTTATGCTGATTCGTGGGAACGAAGTTAGTTTTTTTTCCCCTCATGTTTCTGCTAAATGGGCGCGAGAACAACGTGTTACATATGGCAGAGAACTCTAGGAAGGAGAAAGGAAGACCCCGATGACATCTGCAGACCTGTAAGCCAATCAGCGACCGGCAGGCTTATATGATGTCACACAGCCCTATAAAACCCAGCACTTCACACTTCATGTTGTAGCGTCCAGCTGCTGCTATTGTACTGTGCGATACTTGCTGCAATCCCTCGCTGTTCTCTAAGGGGGTTCTATATACCCCAAATAGCAGTTCTATTTAGTGACAAAATGGAATAGGAAGAAATCTGTTTGACTTTCATGCATCTGCAGTAGCGATTGTTGGACCAATCCCTGGTTGTTCTTTAACCCCTTAACGACTTGGCCTTTTTTAGTTTTTTCACTTCCATTTTTAACTCACCAACTTCAAAAATCTATAACTTTTTTATTTTTCCAGGTAAAGAGCTGTGTTATGGCTTATTTTCTGCGTAAGAAATTGCACTTCATAGTGACGGTATTTAATATTCCATGGCGTGTACTGGGAAGCGGGAAAAAAATTCCAAATGAAGTGAAAATGGTGAAAAACCACATATGCGACGTATACTTGTGGGCTTGGATTCTACAGATTTCACTCTGCATCCCAAATGACATGTCTACTTTATTCTTTGGGTCGGTACGATCACGTGGATACCAAATTTGAATAGGTTTTATAATGTTTTCATACATTTAAAAAAATTAAAACCTCCTGTACAAAGTATTTTTATTTTGCCATCTTCTGGCGCCAAACACTTTTTCATACTTTAGTGTACAGAGCTGTCGGTAGTGTCATTTTTTGTGATTTTTGATGGCGTTTTCATTGCTATAATTTTTGGGACTGTGCAACCTTTTGATCACTTTTTATGAATTTTTTTATATTTTTCAAAATGGCGACTTTGGACGCTATTTTCTGTTACGGGGTTAAACGTAGTGAAAAAACTTTATTATATTTTTATAGATCAGGCATTTTCGGACGCGGCGATACCTAATGTGATTTTTACTGTTTATTTATATTTATATCAGTTCTAGGGAAAGGGGGCGATTTGAATTTTTAAGTTCTTTTATGATAATTATTTTTTTAAACTTTTTTTTATTTTTACTTTTACTATTTTTAAGACACTCTTTAGGGTACTCTAACCCTAGGTTGTCTGATCGATCCTATCATATACTGCCATACTACAGTATGGCAGTATATGTGGATTTTACTCCCCATTCATTACAATGTGCAATTAGCACATTGTAATGCATGGTTAAAACGAAGTAGCCTCGGGTATTCGAAACACCCGAGACTACCATGGTGTCGGATCCCCGTTCCCCGTGACATCATCGGGGAGCGACGATCCGCGACAAGATGGCGGCGCCCATGCGGCGATCCATGTGAAAACACCCACAATCGGTGTTACCGGTATGCATTTGCTGCAATATGCAGCAAAGACTTACTGGCTAAGGAGAGAGCTCGGCCCGCGAGCCCTCTCCATGCACCGGGACCCGGCGTGCGCCGTACTAGTACGGCGCACGTCAGGAAGGGGTTAAGGGGGATCTGTATACCCCAAATAGCAGTTCTATTTAGTGACAAAATCGAATAGGGAGAAATCTGTTTGACATTCATGCATCTGCAGTAGTGAGCTGTCAGTTGTGGGGTATCTGTATAACGCACATTGCAATACCTTTTGGGGGCTCTAGTTTACAGCCAGATTTACGTGTCAAATCCACATAGTTTATACAGTGATTTTCGCTAAAATTACACTGTCAGTTGTGGGGTATCTTTATAACGCACATTGCAATACCTTTTGGGGGCTCTAGTTTACAGCCAGATTTACGTGTCAAATCCACATAGTTTATACAGTGATTTTCGCTGAAATTACACTGTCAGTTGTGCGGTATCTGTATAACGCACATTGCAATACCTTTTGGGGGCTCTAGTTTACAGCCAGATTTACGTCTCAAAACCACATAGTTTATACAGTGATTTTCGCTGAAATTACACTGTCAGTTGTGGGGTATCTGTATAACGCACATTGCAATACCTTTTCGGGGCTCTAGTTTACAGCCAGATTTACGTGTCAAATCCACGTAGTTTATAAACCACTATGTCAGACAGAAAGGTGGCAGGTGGAGCAGGCAGAGGTGGCAGCACAGGGGTGACTCTGTGAGGCCAGAACTGCCGTTGTCATCTAATGTGTTGATCAACAACCCAAAGGTTGTTGAATGGTTGACTAGGTCATCCAATTCCTCAAATATAATATCTGACAACCCCAGCCAAGAGTCCGTAGGTTGCTCTGATACAACAATTAGTTGGCATGGCCCAGGAGCAGGTCAGCGGGCCTCACCTGTCCTCAACCAGGCTCTGTCCTGTTCCTTTCCCGCAGCCAGAGAGCTGCTAGGTGGTTTGGGCTCAGCGCCACTATTCAGCGAGGATGAAGTGTTTGAGGACAGTCAGCAGCTGCTTTGCAGTGAAGAGGTGGGGCAGACTTCCACTGCTTCCTGCAGTAGGCAGGCTGTGCATACTGACACCGGTGAGGAGAGTAGCAGTGACTGAGAAGCGCAAATTGACAATGATGTAGCCGATCGCACTTGGGAGCCGGGTGTAGCAGGGGATTCATCATCGTCGGGCGAATAGAGTGTCAGCTTGCGGAGCAGGCAGCAAGTTGCTACTGTGGCTGTGAGTCAGCAGGGTGGCAGCAGTGCGAGGACAGGAGCCAAACGTCCGCGGGGTACAAATCCCGATTCGCAGGCCCAAATAAGCAGTGGCACAGGGGCTCAGCGAGGCAGCAGCGGTAGTAGTCGCTCAGTGCAGAGTGTTGGCGGTAAAATTACCACCTCAGCGGTGTGGCAGTTTTTTGTAAAGATACCAGAGTAGCCGAGTGTGGGTATATGTCATATCTGCGGGCAGAAAGTGAAGCGTGGCCAGGGAGCTAACCTTGGCACCACGGCCTTGCGCCAACACAAGCAGCGTCACCATCCAAAGGCCTGGGAGAAACGGGTGTCAGATGCGGTCCATCCTGCAGGCGCAGCAACAGCAGCAGCACCTAGTGGCACACATGCTGTTTCAGCAAGTCAAGGCTCCAGTACCTCTGCCGAAGGGAGCTGTTTGTCTTTGACATCATCTCCCGGTCCAGATGCTCCTGCTCCTCGCTACGCATGGCGCCAGCAGTCGTTGAATGAGGCGATTACAAAAAGACAACTCTATGCGTCCAGCCATCCTAAGGTGCAGAAGCTGACCGTGCTCTTGTCAAAGTTGTTGGTACTGCAGTGTCTCCCTTTCCAAGTTGTGGACTCTGTACCCTTCGGAGAACTAATGGCTTGTGCCGAACCGAGGTGGAGAGTTCCAAGCCGCAATTTTTTTTCCAAAAAGGCTGTGCCAGCCCTTCACCAATATGTACAACAGAAGGTGGGCCAGTCCTTGAGCTTATCAGTTTCTTCCAAGGTGCACGGCAGCGGGGACGTGTGGAGCTGTAATTATGGTCAGGGCCAGTATATGTCCTTTACGGCCCACTGGGTGAATGTACTTCCCGCCCAGCCACACCAACAACTTCCACAAGAGACGGCGCTTTCTCCTCCACGTTGTCAAACTGCTGCTCCTGCGCCAGTGTCTGCCTCCTTCTCCACCACCACCTCAGCCTCCACAAGTGCTGTTTCATCATACCATATGTGCAGGGGACAGCAGTGTCACGCAGTTCTACACCTGGTTTGCCTGGGCGAACGAAGACACACAGGGGAGGAACTGCTCTGCGTCAAGAAGAAATCAATATGTGGCGTTCTCCGCGACAACAAAAAATCGGAACCATGGTGACAGACAATGGGAAGAACATGGTGTCCGCGCTTGACATAGGAGTGATGGTCCATGCGCCCTGCATGGCGTACGTGTTCGAACTGGTAGTCAACAAGTTCCTGAAGTCTTACACCCATCTGCAAGACATTATAAAAATGGCCAGGACACTGTGCACTCACTTCAGCCATTCTTACAAAGCCAAGCACACCCTCCTCGAGTGCAGCGCCAGAACGGCCTGCCCCAACATAGTCTGATATGCGATGTTTCCACCCGTTGCAATTTCAGCCTCCATATGTTAGACCGCCTGTATGAACAGAGAAAAGCCATTAATGATTTTTTGATGATGCAAGCGGACCGTAGTACTCACCTGTATAACTTTGATGTCAGCCGCTGGCAGCTCATGCATGACACCTGCCTTTTGCTCAGGCCTTTTGAAGAGGCCACATTATTTTTCAGTCACCAGGGCAGTGGGATGAATAACGTCATTCCACTGCTTCATGTCCTGGAACTCATGCTGCAAAATCTGTCTGGTCAGGGCACTGGAGAAGTGGAGACTACATCTCATGGCCACATGGGTCTGGTGGGGGCTGAATTGGAGGAGGAGGACATTGGAGCACAAGCAGTCTGGTGCAATTTGTGGTTTTTCTACTCAGGTGACAGGAGAGGAGGAGCAGGAGCATCCGGAGGAGGTAGAAGACGAGGCAGATGATCCAGAAGCACCGTGGCAGTATACTGTGGATATGGAGACCGGGAGTCCCTCAGAGTCACTTGCACAGAAGGCCCGCAGCATGCTGCTTTGCCTAACTAGTGACAGTCGAATAGGCAACATCCGGCATAGGGATGACTTTTGGCTGCTGTGGGGAGCTGGGGGGGTAGGAGCAGTAGCAGTTCCATCAACAGTCGCTTAAGTCTGGATTCCTTAATGAGCAATTTCCTTCACCCGCCTAGTGAGGAGGGTAGCCGCCACCAGCAGCAGCTGCAGGCCATGAAGCAGACCCTGCACCAGCAGGTGGTGGCCTACTTGGACAGCACTTTACCACCTGAGGTAGAGGTTCCCATGGACTACTGGGCAGCAAAACTTGATGCGTGGCTGCAACTTGCGGAGTTTGCAGTAGAGAAGCTGTTCTGCCCGGCCAGTAGTGTGGCATCAGAGCGGGTGTTCAGTGCACCGGGGGCCATTGTTACCCCCAGGAGAACCCGCTTGTCCACCCATAATGTGGAGAGACTGACCTTTGTCAAGATGAATTAGGCTTGGATCGGCCAGGATTTCAACTCAACAATGCCTAATGCATCAGATTAGATCAGCCATGATGCCTCCTCCAAATGAGTTGGGGTTTTAACTACCTGCCTCAGCTACTATTCTGATGCTACCACCCGCCTGATGCCATACATCTGCTGCTAGTTGCACCATCTGCCTCCTACCATCTTTACCAGGGACTGGAATTGTCCGCCACCTCCACACTATATCATTGTGCCACTCTGCAGGCTCCTGCTGCTGCTGCTTCTGATGCCACCTTCACACTACATCATTGTGCCACTCTGCGGGCTCCTGCTGCTGCTTCTGATGCCACCTTCACACTATATTACCACTAAACAAGGCACTGGTTTGGCCACACCTGGAATATGCTGTCCAGTTCTGGGCACCGGTCCATAAAAAGGATGCCCTGGAGCTGGAGAGGGTTCAACATAAAGCCACAAAAATGATAAGGGGTATGGAGGGTCTTAGTTATGAGGAAATATTAAAACAACTAGATTTATTTAGTCTGGAAAAAAGACAACTATGAGGGGACATGATTAATTTATATAAATATATGAATGGTCCATACAAAAAATATGGTGGTAAGTTGTTTCAAAATAAATCAAATCAAAAGTCGAGGGGGCACTGTCTCCGTTTGGAGAAATCAAGGTTTAATCACCGGAGGCGACAGGGCTTTTTTACTATGAGAACTGTCAGTCTGTGGAATAGCCTGCCTCAGGCGCTGGTCACAGCAGGGACAGCGGAGAGTTTCAAGAAGGGTCTAGATGCCTTTTTAAACCTAAATAACATTGATTGTTATGTTACATAGAATTGTTTCCCCCAAATCCCTTCCTCATCCAATCCCTTCACTTCCTTGGTTGAACTTTATGGAGAAGTGTCTTTTTTCAACCGTATAAACTATGAAACTATGAAACTATATGATTGTGCCACTCTGAGGGCTCCTGCTGCTGCTTCTGATGCCGCCTTCACACTATATGATTGTGCCACTCTGCGGGTTCATGCTACTGCTGCTTTTGATGCCACCAACACACTATATCATTGTGCCACTCTGCCGCTCTTGCTGCTTCTGATGCCACCTTCACACTATATCATTGTGCCACTCTGCGGACTTCTGCTGCTTCTGATGCCACCAACACACTATATCATTGTGCCACTTTGTGGGCTCCTCCTGCTGCTGCTGCTGCTACTGATGCCACCTTAACACTATATCATTGTGCCACTCTGCAGGCTCCTGCTGCTTCTGATGCTACTGATGCTACCTTCACACTGTATCATTGTGCTTTTCTGCGGGCTCCTGCTGCTGCTTTTGATGCCACCAACACACTATATCATTGTGCCACGCTGCCGCTCTTACTTCTTCTGATGCCACCTTCACACTATATCATTGTGCCACTCTGCAGGCTCCTGCTGCTTCTGATGCCACTTTCACACTATTTTATTGTGCCACTCTGTGGGCTCCTCCTGCTGCTGCTGCTTCTGATGCCACCTTCACACTATATCATTGTGCCACTCTGCAGGCTCCTGCTGCTGCTACTGATGCTACCTTCACACTATATCATTGTGCCACTCTGCAGTCTTCTGCTGCTTCTGATGCCACCTTCACACTATATCATTGTGTCACTCTGCAGGCACCTGCTGCTTCTGATGCCACCTTCACACTATATCATTGTGCCACTCTGTGGCTTTCCCTGTTGCTGCCACCATGTTGCTGAATATATGAAAAGAAGAAAAAGAGAACAACTGGAGGACGGTGCCTCGTGTGATACCGTCACGTTAGCGGTGTCTATAGTAAGCAATATTGCTCACCTGTTTACCACTTGGTGGTATGCAATGTACAATCCAAAGGAATGGTTGGTTTTCCCCTTCATTTCATCTGTCAGAAGGATGAAAAGCTTCAGGATTGATAGCCAAAAGCAGGAGTGGATACAGAAAACAGAGGACATCCATTTGCTGCTCATCTCTATTCTGTTTTTTGCTTTAGCAATACTGATGGATTTTTGAACAACTGAAAGAGGACACTGACACGTGAAAAGAAGGGCAAAATGATCAGTTACGTCAGTGCAAAATTACTGCCAACATCCTCTGCACTCTTTTGGGGGGCTTTCCACATGTATCCGCGTTTAACAGAACAGGTTCTGTCGTAATCTATGGAATCATCTGATGTCAGTGTAAAAAGAGTGCCATCTTTGATGTTATAGTGGGATCTTGGCCCTCAGCTCGGTCCTTTCAAGCTGGCACAGACGTTACCTTGTCAGGCTGCGTTCCCGCTTTGCTTATTTGGGGAAGTTGGCCTATGTAAATGCACATGGAAGTGAAGAGTGAAGCGATTCTAAGAGCTGCGGCTGTCATGTGCATGTCATAATAAAACACACCATTGTTTGAAGACCAAACCATTGCTCCCTATGCATATTTAAGCATGGCACAATGTTCTACAACACCCTACAGGCTCTCTGCAGCCAGGAAATGCCTGTTTTTTAACGTGATTTGTTTTGATTCGATTTGGGTCAAATCAAATTTTTTTAAAAAATTTGGCGAATCGGGACGAAACGAATTTTATCAAATCTAATTACAATTCATATCTTGTGTAATTTCTTTACCAAATCACTTATTGGTACTATGTTTTTTCATACTCTGTTGTGTTTCCCTACATGCCTTGGACTTCCCACAGTATAAGAATTTTTTCTCCTCGTTCTTCCTAAAGTTTCCATTATCTTCTTTTATATAGCTATTGGTAAGGATGTCTTTTAAGGACGGGGCTTTGCAAAAGACAGTCCTAGGTCTTTTTGCTAGATTTAGTCGCTTTAGTATATGCTTATATATTTCCTTATTATCGAATTGACCCTAAATGCCTCTTTCACATACATTGTGAGAAATAGTGGATCAATTGTGTTCTCACCGGTACATATTTTCTCATTATTTTCTTTTTCCATAAATAGGTTTTCAGAATATCCTCTCTCTCTGAATCTTTCTTTTATAATCTCAATTTGCTCTTTTTTGTCCTGTTCCTTCATACAATTTCTTTCTATTCTTTTAATCTGCCCCCTGGGGATGTTTTCAATCCAGGGTCGATGATGACAGCTACTGTATTCTGTAAAGCTATTCACATCGACTGGCTTGAAATAGTTCTTACTCATAATTTTATGCCCCTGCTGGAACAATTCTAAATCTAAAAAATATAGAGAATTTTCATTTCTTTCATATGTAAATTTCAGATTATACTATCGTATTAATATATTTTATGAAATCCTTTAACTCCTCACTAGTACCTTTCCAGATTATGACACAATCATCTATATAAAGTTTGAATAATAAAATATTTTCTCTAATCTTATTGGAGGAATCAAAAATGAACTCCTCTTCCCATTTTTCCATGTACAGGTTGGCGAACGGCGGGGCAAACTTCACCCCCATGGCCGTCCCGCCAACTTGTACATAGAACCCATCGTCAAACCAAAAATAGTCATGTTCGAGGCAAAATTTAATAGCCTCAAGTAGGAAATATCGTTTCTGCCATCCAATCTCCGGAGTCCCTTCTAATCTCTATTTAATGGCTCTAATCCCCAGCTTTTGTGGTATGGACATATATAACGATGATACATCGCATGAGCAGAGTAAGATATCCTGATCTGCGCCTACATCAAAAATTTTTAAAATATCAATTAGATGTTGAGAGTCTCTTAAATAAGATTTCATCCTCTTTGTGAGGGGTTGAAGTTGGATATCGATGTATTCACTCAACCGACACGTAATAGGTCTAATACCAGTCTTCCAGGGGGATTTTGGGAGTCCTTATGGACCTTCAGTAAATAATATATGACAGGTATCCTCGGTGTATGAATGTTAAGATAGGTGAAGTCTCTTTCATTGATAATATCAAAATCTTTCCCCCATTCAAGGAGTTTAAGCAAGTCCTCTTTATATTCCTCTGTAGAGTCACTTTTCAATTAATTATATGTACTGGTATCCCTTAATTGTCTATACATTTCCCGATTATAGTCCACTCTGTTTAATATAACTACCCCCCCCCCCCTTTATCCGCACTATTAATAATGATGTTTTTATTCTCTTTCAGTTCTTTTAGAGCTATCCTCTCTTCCTTCGTTAAATTGTCAATCCAATTTTTATTTCCCAAATTCTTGAAGTCCCTGAGCACTAAACACTTAAAAGTATTGATACAATTGTTATTACCCCTAGGTGGTGGCATGAAGTCAGATTTACTTTTCAATGTCGTATATTTTTGTGTATCTAAATTGGTGAGATTTTTATTCAAAAAGTATTTTTTTAGAGCAATGTTCCTAATATATTTGTTATCTATATATGTCTGGAATTTATCCATTTTCACTTCTGGAGCATATTTCAATCCCTTATTTAACAATTTGATATGGTCATCGTTTAATGTGAATGAGCTGAGGTTACAAATTCCTGAACTGTCTTAATCTCTTTTGTCCTTTTCACCTCCATTCTGTTTCCTCCTTCTTCTCCCCCCTCGTCTAACTTTCTTTTGCCCATCCTCATATTGTCCAAATGTTCGTTTCCAATTTTTTGATGGGGAAAATTTTGTTTGTTTAGATTAGGGCGTGAATCTGTTATATGTACTGTATCCACCTCCCCGAAAGTCTCGAGAGTAATCTGAATTTCGATCTCTGATACCCATCCCACTTTGTCTTGGGGTATGTCTGTTATATTGAAAATAACCCCTTTGCCTATCATTAAAAGGTCTCATAGCACCATAATCTGTTCATTCCTGGTGAAATCCCCCTCTATTATATCTAGTTTGTCTGTTGTCTCGATGTTCCCTAGTATAGCCCAGAGTCCATTTGTTAGATTGGGGATCATATCCCAAATATTCCCTTTTTCCAAAATTCGGATGGTTTCTCCCTGTACTCATATCTCCTCTCTTATCATTTTTTTGGTCTGCATAGTATACCATTCTCTATTCTATTCCAGAGTTTTTCACATCAGTTTCGATGGCTGTCTTTAACTCCAAATTTTCACTTATTTTTTTATTCCATCTATATACAGTATTGTTGGCATAATCTTTTTTGAATTTGTACATCTTTTTTCAATTTTCTAGTTTTGACTTCCTGTTCAGCTTTTTTATATTTCTTTGACAAGTATTGGAGAGTTCTACATAGTCCCCCAACCCTTTAAAAGGTTCTAACTTATTTCTAAATCCCTCTATACTTTTATTGATACCATCGAGTTTCAACTTCTATTATGAACCTCATTATATTGAAATAACATTGGTTAAGCAATTTTTCCCAAGCTCTATGTTCTTGTACATCATTAATATCAGTTTTTAGCGGCAATTGCCACCTTAAACCCTCTGGAACCATTAATTCCTTGAGGAAATTTTCTAATGATGCTACATCCCAAAGCATATTTAAATCCTTAATCATCAAGAATTCCAAACTTCTGTAAATACATATCTAACAGCATATATGAATACCCCACCTTAAACCTCCCCCCCATTCCCCTGCCCCCTCCCTTTTCTAATGTAAAAAAATATTTTGATAATACAAGTATTGTATCTATGTTGCATGCAGGTACTCCAGCCACACAGGATCGCAAACAAAAAATATTTCCACTGGTGCATATGCATTATCTATAAATACTCAACCAACCATCCCCTCCCCCCTCCCCTAATCCCCCCCTCCCCATTATCAACCTTATTAGATACCCACACAAAGTCACACAGTGTAAATATTTCCAATAGTATATATACATATATATATAGATGCTCAACCTAGGACCCCACCAACCGCTCCCTCCCCCCTCCCCCCAATCCCCCCCTCCCTATTATCAAACTTTTTAGATACCCACGCTAAGTCACGCAGTGAAATATCTCGAATAGTATATATACATTACATATAGATGTTCAACCTACAACCCCCTCTTCACCCTCTCCAACCTAAGACCCCACCAACCACTGTTAGATATGTATTTACACGCAATGTATATGTATTAACGGAGTTGTTGTATTACATGTTTTTGCGTACAAAAAAAAAAGAATTCCAAACTTCTAAAGTTGCTCTCTAAATCATCTGTTTGGAGACTAGACTCCACTTGATTTTGAAAGAAGTTTGGAAATTCTGATAGATTAGTATTTCTGAAGTCAAAAACATCAATTTTCTTTAGTTGTTAACGCACAATTAATGTATATACAATGTTTACGTCTTATAAACAATTGGTTTTCAACAAAAGATTAGAAACACGTGAGGTAAGGTGCAAACATTATGGATCAACTTAAATAAATGGTTATGGTTATATGTCACACTTCTCCATCTCTATTAGAGCTACACACAGTCACAGAACGATCCACAAGGTCCCAGATTGAAATGAAGAAATATATATTTTACGACCGGAGCTCTCCTCTGTTTGCTTATGTACTTCACAAGCGAATATTCCACAAAGTTCCTCTCAAAGGGTTTTCATCTCCACAGGCACTGTAGCGCCCCAAATTGTTTTGAGATATGTGCATTTTTAACCATTGTTTGTGAGTACAATTTTATTAAAAAGTTTTAACTACCAAGGAAGTACTACCCTATGCCAATTGTGTGTCTCTCCTAGTGATTACACTGTGATTGATGGGCAGTGATTGCAAGAAGGAGGATATACCCTGTTTCCCCAAAAATAAGGCAGTGTCTTATATTAATTTTTGCTCCTAAAGAGGTACTAGGTCTTATTTTCAGGGGATGTCTTATATTTCCATGAACAAAAATTTACATTTATCGTGGAACAAAAAATCTACTTCTCTAACATCCTTATGACTCTCCAAACTCTGAATTTCATGCTGTCTTTCTTGTGACTCAATTTCTATTAGAATCATTGGCCCCAATCTCTCATGTTTAGTAAAAGCACTTTCCATAAATGTCCCCTTCTTATCCTGGTAGCTGCTAGGATCACATTTGCAGCACAACAGCCAGTGATTTAATTCCATAAATTCTTACCCATGTCACAACATTTTGCAGCATCTAAAAGATTTATTAATACTAATGTACAGCGTGGGGGGAGCTGCTGGAATGGAGGCTGCTAGGTCTTATTTTCAGGGGAGGCCTGAAGGGTGATAGTCTGCACGGTGACCTATTCACATCGGAGAGTTGTAAGGACAGTGCCTGTGGAGATGAAAAACCTTTGAGAGGAACTTTGTGGAATATTCGCTTGTAAAGTAAATAAGCAAACAGAGGAGAGCTCCCGTCATAAAATATATATTTCTGCTGGACAGATTTACAAGATTCCTGACACTGAAAAGACATTTTTTACAAACTTGTGCTGAGAATTTGGAAAGAGCACATTTATATAAATCTGTGCAAGCTGCCAATAATGAATATGAAGACCTTATGTTTAATTAACATCCAATCTATTATCCCATGCAGTCTCGTACTAGTGAAATGGATCATTTCCAAATACTAGTGGAAAAAGAATTAAAAACATTATATTACATTACAAAAATAAAAAATATAGAGAAAACATGGGATATAAGGGAATTGAAGGCTAATCTGTATTTTACTATACGTCCAGCGGACAAAGAGGGGTGCTATTGTTGTGCTTGACAGTGACTTATACCAACTATGTATTCTTAATATGCTTGAGGATCATCAGGTATACAAAAGATTTTGTATATGTATCTATATGTTAAATCTAAAATGTCTACGTTTTTTTTTTTTTTTTTTTTTATTAAGTTTTCAAGAAGGTAAAAGGATCAGGGGAAGGGGAAACACATGGAGAAAGGAATCATGGATACAACAATTGTACCCAATATGGGGGAGGGGGTTATAAATAAAGGTATCAACCAATTCCAGCTTGGAGAGAAAATACACAACAATAGAAATTCAATAAATCATCATGCAGTAATACTGTCATTATCCATAATATCCTTACTAGCCCTCCGTTTTTTAATCCTTTACCTAAAGTGACTCCGGATTAGATGGGGAATAAGGAGATGGAAGTGGAGAGTCAGAAGAAGTAGAAAGGGAAAGGTAGCAAGAAAGTGGAAGGAAAAGATCGAAAAAGGGGTGAAAGAAAGGAAAGAGCCATGCTTCCCCTCTGCCCGGTGTTCAGAGCTCTGTAAGTTCACTGTCCAAATCCTGGACTGTACTGGTAACGAGGAGAGGTCACAAAGGTCGACCAATGAAACCAAGTCTTCTGAGAGCGAGCGGCTCTCTTAGGGTCTGTGTTCAAGAGGCTCTCCATCCGCCGCAACTACCTGACACAACTCTAGTGCAGAGAGGGAGGATCAGTGGAACGCCAGCAAGCTGGGATGCAAGCCTTTGGTGCGTTAAGGAGATGGCACAACAGGGAATTTCTGTACGTGACAATGTAAATCTCATGATGACGGAGCGGGATTCAAGCGGGATCATCCTGCAACTCTCTGCCTGTCAACTCGCAAATTACCTCCAGCACCGCCATCCAGTAAGGAGCAAGAGAGGGGCGGCTCCAAAAACATGTAGGGGTGTGCCCTCCTCTTTACCACAGCGCCAACAGTTTGGGGAGACCTCGGGGAACGTTTTATGGAGGACATAAGGCACCCTGTACCATATGGTCAGTAACTTATAATTTGTCTCCTGATAGATCGTGCTTATCGAAGATTTGTGTGCTAGCTCAAAAATCTTTTCCCTTTCCTCAGTAGAGAGATTCAGTTCCATATCTCATTCCCATTTGGCCATAAAGGAAGGGATGTGGTCCTGCGGGGGAGATATCAGGAGACTATATGACAAGGAGAGAGTACCCCTGATCTGGCCTCTCTGCGTGCATGCACCTTCAAAGCCTGTCAGGGACCTGCTGAAGTCAGGAGGTGGTGCAATAGGTCCCAAATAGTGTGATAGTTGGAGAAATTGCCACATATGTGCTCATGGAAGATCCAGCGGGGAGAGCAGATCATCCCTCTCTTCCAATTCCCATCCACCAGAAAATTACGCGCTCTAAAATGGCCAGCTTTGACCCAACACTTGAAAACCGGCAATGTAATCCCTGGGGGGAAAGCATAGTTACCCAAGATTGGTGTGAGTGGGGGGTCGGTGAGGGATATCTCTGCCCTTGACCTACATTGTTTGAAAGCCAATAAAGTGGCATAAATGGTAGGGTGAGCGGACAGTGCTTGCCACTGCCTTTTCTCTACCCACGGGAGGCAGGAGAGTGGGACATAGGTGAAATGTTGTTCAATTGAAACCCAGGCTTTTGTAGTCTCATGTCTGCACCAGTCAACAATCCTGCTGAGGTGAGAGGCCCAGTACTATTGAGAAATATAAGTGCTACACCACCCTCCCTCTTTGGCATGTGCAAGATCCTTTTCTGTAATCTTGGGGGTTTATCGGCCCAAGTGAAGGTCGAAAATAGTCGTTGCACAAAAGTTAGAAAACTAGCCGGGATTCTAATTGGCAGGGCCTGGAAGGGCAAATCCCTTTTAATGGCCTGCAAAAGTGGGGGAAAGTTTAGGTGGTAGGTTTGGTCCGGGTCAGCTGGGAGATGTATGCCCAAGTATTTTATAGAGGAAGAAGCCCACTTGAAATGTTTAGTGGTGGGGCTTCTGATTTTTACATGTTAATTTTGAAATTACAAAGCCTCCTGAAAATATCCAATTCTTTAAGGAGGTTGGGGATGGACACCTGGGGGGGGGGGGCGTGGAAAGGAAAAATAACAAATCGTCAGCATAGGCTGCCACTTTAACTTCTTTTCCATTCACTGTCACCCAGGATATATCCAGATTATTCCTTAGCCATTAAAGTAGGGGTTCCATTGTGAGGGCAAATATGAGAGGGGAAAGCGGGCATCCCTGGCGTGTTATCTTTCTGATGGGGAAGGAGTCAGAGAAAAGGCCATTCACCCTCACCGACGCCGTAGGCAGGAGTATAGTGCACCAATCCACCTCAACATGTGTGTGCCCAACTCCATATGCTTCATGACTCTGTCAAAAGCCTTTTCGGCATCGGTAGCAAGAATAACTGTAGGGAGGGCCGATGTCTTAATAAAATGGACCATATTCAATGCCTTCATGGTGCTGTCCCTGGCTTCCCATGAAGGCACGAACCCTGTTTGATCAAGATGGACAAAGCTTGGCAATAAAGGGGCTGAGCAAAGGCCTGTGCTAGCTAGAGGCCGATAAGGGGGTCTGTGGGGTTGTAGCTGATATATGGCAGTGTAAAAATATTTCATTTAATTTTAGAAATCCCCATGCCCGTCAGGTGTGGAATGTAATTAATTGCTCTCTGGGTCCTGAGGGCGTTGGCCAAGACTTTACCTGTCTTGTTACCACTTTCATGGAAAACCCTTCTGCATTTAGTCAGAGATTCTTGTGTCTTCACCAGGTAAAGGTTACGAAGTTTCTCCTGGAGGGAGATAAGCAGGTCCCTAGTGGCCGGGGTCTGTATCTCTTTGTGGCGGTGCTCTACTTCCCTAATCTGGGACAGGAGGGCAGTGGCCTGTGTGTACCTTTCCCACTTCAACCTACCACCCATGCGCATGAAGACTTCTCTGATGACGCATTTGTGCACCTCCCAACAGGTCAGAGGGCTAGTGATGGAATTGGCATTTATAGCAAAGTAATGATTAAGTTCCCTTACCACCTCCTGGACATGTAAAAGGGAGTGGTTAAGGATCAATCTCCCCATTGAGCTCCAATCCTCTGAATATCCATGGTAGCAATACGGGAAGCAGCGGGTGGAGAGCCTCTGAATCCTGTCCTTGCGGAAATGCACCTCCTGAAGGATGACCATCTGTGCTCTCAGTCTCCACAAGCCCTCTGTAGCATCTGTCACTTCTCATGGGTACAACGGCCTCTGACATTGAAAGAGACAATTTTTACGTTAGGATCCATTACACCAGCTCACAGTAAAAGGAGAGATGAGACTGAAGCAGGGGGGAGGCACGGAAGGGCGGGGGAAGGAAGAAAGCAAAGGACAAAGAAGTCTTAGTAGGAAGAGAATTTAATGAGAAAGAAAGAGCGGGTTGTAGAGTATAGAAGTCTCTAGAAGGGACACTAGGTCTCAAAACTCAATCTAAAGGGGAAATAAGAAAGGTTTTCTGGTATCTGCTCAAAGCAGTCAACACCTGGGGAGTCCCTAATGGGGAGTTTAGTAAGGCAATACAGACAGAGGAGACAACCGCCCCGGACGTATCTGAGAATGATGCCGCACACCAGCCACACCTCCAGACCTTAACGCCTACAGGTCACTTGTCTTCGGACTGGGTGCATCCGCAGCATGCTTAGCTACAAGGGAGTGGTGTATGAGGAATGCCGAGAGGGGCCAGTTAAGTATTGTAGTGACCTCGGCCAGACCACCTTAGGGAGTGTCAGTCCTATGTTCAGCCAAGGCTTTTAGGTACCTCTCTGGAACTTGACTCCCAACCTGGGACTGCACAAAAATATGTGAAATATCGACTACTCACTATGACAACTTTCAACTAAACCTGGCGAGGAGGCCCTTGGCAACCTTGTAACTAGCTGTAATTTAAGTCAGCTGCCCTAGAGCATAACTAACAAGCAAAAACAGAAATGGCTCAGAGACCCTGTTAGGGGCAAGAGAAATGCACTGTCCAAGTCCAAGATATCAAGCAATAAACCAGATAAAGTGTTTGGTCAGTAAGCTCATCTTCAGCGATAGATCAACGGTCATCTGGATGCCCCCTCCTACTAAAATGTCTAAAATATTGGATTGGGGTTTAGAACTAAATATTCTTAATGCTAAGGAAGTGAACTTTGTGTTACCCGAGCATTCTATTATCGGTATTATGCATGCTTTCTCAAAGGTGCAAAAGCAGAATTTCCCACTTTCTTTTCGTCCTATTATTTCTTGGGTAGGATCGTTAAGTGAAAATTTGTGTTCATGGGTTAATGATTATCTACAACCTATCATAAAAAAGTTACCAGGAAACTTACTGGACACTAAAGAAGGTTTGATTAATATGGAAAAAAAATAAGTGGGAACCAGGTTTTTCCTGGCTATTTTGTGATGTGCTATCCCTGTATTCCTCATGATAAGGCCTTGTCACATAATATGAGCAAGTATACAGACTACTCATCACAGCTGAAAGAATTTATTTTGTCTGTTGTACATTTTTTATTAACAAATAATTTCTTTTTCATTTCATTGTGACTTTTTTCTTCAGCTACAGGGATTTCCAATGGGGGCATGTTTCTCCCCCTTTGGCCAATCTTATGTGGCCTGGTGGGAGGAACATGTCTCATGATGCACACAATCCATATACAGTATACCATACATACAGTGGTATGGTAGTTATATCAACTATATCACTGTATACATGGTCGGGTCCTTCTTGTATGGTTTCAGAATTTTTAAATTACATCAATAATAAAGATTTTGGCTTACAGTTTACTCATGAAATACATGGCAATGGCATTTTTGGATATAGAATAAAGATTTTGGCTTACAGTTTACTCATGAAATACATGAGATGGTGACATATAGAGATGAGCGAGCACTAAAATGCTCGGGTACTCGTTATTCGAGACGAACTTTTCCGATGCTCGAGTGCTCCTCTCGAATAACGAGCCCCATTGAAGTCAATGGGAGACTCGAGCATTTTTCAAGGGGACCAAGGCTCTGCACAGGGAAGCTTGGCCAAACACCTGGGAACCTCAGAAAAGGATGGAAACACCACGGAAATGGACAGGAAACAGCAGGGGCAGCATGCATGGATGCCTCTGAGGCTGCTTAATCGCACCATTATGCCAAAATTATGGGCAACAGCATGGCCATGACAGAGTGACAGAATGAAGCTAGATAGCATCTAAAACATCCAATAATTGACCCTGACACTATAGGGGACGGCATGCAGAGGCAGCGGCAGCAGGCTAGAGAGTGTCATGGCGACATACCCTAAATGGACTCAGGCTTCAAACCAATGGGTGGCAGAGAGGAACCAAAGGAGGTGAGCAAGAAGCGCTCAAATAATATCGGTACATGATAAAAATTCTGCCTGCCACAGGCGAGCTTTCGCCAATCCAAGCCCCTGTCTCTAGGCTACTCCCCAAACAGCAGTGTAGTAGCGTTCTTATAAGTTTAGGATATGGCGGTTGAGGGGAATGTAAACAGATGCGCAAGAAGCGCTGAAATAATATCGGTAAATGATAAAAGTTTGCCAGTATATTTTGTGGATTACACAGCAGGGTGGCGACAAAGTTAACAAGTTTGATGTGGAAGCCATGAAAACAACCCAAAATTCTGCCTGACACAGCTCGTTTGATAAGGGGACCATATATGGAGGCAGTGAACTAGTAGTAGATTAAAGGTGCTGCAGTTAAAACTATGTTAGTTGGATCTTGGGATGGAGCTGGCGCTCCGCTTCCAGGCGAGCTTTCGCCAATCCAAGCCCCTGTCTCTAGGCTACTCCCCAAACAGCACTTCTAAGAACCTTTTGTATAAGATCAAGTGTAGTAGCGTTCTTATAAGTTTGGGATATAGCGGGTGAGGGGAATGTAAACAGATGCGCAAGAAGCGCTGAAATAATATCGGTAAATGATAAAAGTTTGCCAGTATATTTTGGGGATTACACAGCAGGGTGGCGACAAAGTTAACAAGTTTGATGTGGAATGCCCTGTAATAGCTCTTGGGCGGTGTGCCTTTTATCGCCTAGGCTCAGCAGTTTGAGCACCGCCTGCTGTCGCTTAGCGACGGCACTGCTACTGTGCCTAGAGCTACCGACTGATGGCGCCATGGGCACGGATGGTAATTCGGAGGAGGAGGAGGTGGAGGAGGGGTGGGAGGAGGAGGAGGTATAGTAGGCCTTTGAGACCTGGACCGAGGTAGGCCCCGCAATCCTCTGCGTCGGCAGTATATGACCAGCCCCAGGGTCAGACTCGGTCCCAGCCTGCACCAAGTTAAGTGTAGTAGCGTTCTTATAAGTTTGGGATATGGCGGGTGAGGGGAATGTAAACAGATGCGCAAGAAGCGCTGAAATAATATCCCTAAATGGTAAAAGTTTGCCAGTATATTTTGTGGATAACACAGCAGGGTGGCGACAAAGTTAACATCTTTGATGTGGAATCCATGAAAACAACCCAAATTTCTGCCTGACACACCTCGTTTGATAAGGAGACGATGTATGGAGGCAGCTATATGGACGACTTTTGGAGGTAGCAATGGAGACAACGTGTGGAGGCTGCTATGGAGACAATTTAATTTGGATAGTGCCTGTATGTGGCAGTCCAAAAAAGTTTTCAAACCAGAGGAGCAGGTAGGTGGCCCTCCAGAAAAATGAAATAGATTGAGTGCCTGTATGTGGCAGTCCAAAAAAGTTTTCAAACCAGAGGAGCAGGTAGATGGCCCTCCAGAAAAATTGAATAGATTGAGTGCCTGTATGTGGCACTCCCAAAAATTGTTTAAAACAGAGGACCGGGTAGGTGGCCCTCCAGAAAAATTAAATGCATAAAGTACTATAGCTAGAGCCAGTGGGCCCTGTCAAAAAACAGCCAGTTTCCTCTGCTTTAGTGTACAAAGAGGAGGAGAAGGAGGAAAATGAGGAGGAGGAGGAGTGCATAAATTATTCAGGTTGAGCTTCCTTCACCTGGTGGAGATTGGAAATTATGAGAAATCCAGGCTTTATTCATCTTAATAAGCGTCAGCCTGTCAGCGCTGTCAGTCGACAGGCGTGTACGCTTATCGGTGATGATGCCACCAGCTGCACTGAAAACCCGCTCGGACAAGACGCTAGCGGCAGGGCAGGCAAGAACCTCCAAGGCGTACAGCGCCAGTTCGTGCCACATGTCCAGCTTTGAAACCCAGTAGTTGTAGGGAGCTGTGTGATCATTTAGGACGATGGTATGGTCAGCTATGTTCTCCCTCACCATCTTTCTGTAAAGATCAGCCCTACTCTGCCGAGACTGGGGACAGGTGACAGTGTCTTGCTGGGGTGACATAAAGCTGGCAAAAGCCTTGTAAAGCGTACCCTTGCCAGTGCTGGACAAGCTGCCTGCTCGCCTACTCTTCCTCGCTACTTGTCCCGCAGAACTACGCACTCTGCCGCTAGCGCTGTCAGAAGGGAAATACTGTTTCAGCTTGTGCACCAGGGCCTGCTGGTATTCATGCATTCTCACACTCCTTTCCTCTCCAGGGATGAGAGTGGAAAGATTTTGCTTGTACCGTGGGTCCAGGAGAGTGAATACCCAGTAATTGGTGCTGGAATAAATTCTTTGAACGCGAGGGTCACGGGATAGGCAGCCTAGCATGAAATCTGCCATATGCGCCAGAGTCCCAACTCTCAAGAATTCACTCCCCTCACTGGCCTGACTGTCCATCTCCTCCTCCAACTCCTCCAACTCCTCTTCTTCTGCCCATACACGCTGAACAGTGAAGGTCTGAGCAATGCTCCCCTCTTGTGTCTCGCCAACATTCTCCTCCTCTTCCTCCTCATCCTCCTCCACCTCCTCCAATATGCGCTGAGAAACAGACCTGAGGGTGCTTTGGCTATCAACAAGGGAATCTTCTTCCCCCGTCTCTTGTGACGAGCGCAAAGCTTCCGACTTCATGCTGATCAGAGAGTTTTTCAACAGGCCAAGCAGCGGGATGGTGAGGCTGATGATGGCGGCATCGCCACTGACCATCTGTGTTGACTCCTCAAAGTTACTCAGCACCTCACAGATATCAGACATCTACGTCCACTCCTCATTGTAGACTTGAGGAAGCTGACTGACCTGACTACCAGTTCTGGTGGAAGTTGACATCTGGCAGTCTACAATCGCTCTGCGCTGCTGGTAAACTCTGGATAACATGGTTAATGTTGAATTCCACCTCGTGGGCACGTCGCACAACAGTCGGTGAGCGGGCAGTTGGAGGCGGAGCTGCGCTGCCCTGAGAGTGGCAGCATCTGTGCTGGACTTCCTGAAATGCGCACAGATGCGGCGCACCTTCGTGAGCAAATCAGACAGATTGGGGTATGTCTTGAGGAAACGCTGAACTATCAGATTTATCAGATCAGTCTGCGCCGTGATGCCCTGTAATAGTTCTTGGGCGGTGTGCCTTTTATCGCCTAGGCTCAGCAGTTTGAGCACCGCCTGCTGTCGCTTAGCGACGGCACTGCTGCTGTGCCTAGAGCTAGCGACTGATGGCGCCATGCCCACGGATGGTAGTTCGGAGGAGGAGGTGGAGGAGGGGTGGGAGGAGGAGGAGGCATAGTAGGCCTGAAAGACCTGGACCGAGGTAGGCCCCGCAATCCTCGGCGTCGGCAGTATATGACCAGCCCCAGGGTCAGACTCGGTCCCAGCCTCCACCAAGTTAACCCAATGTGCCGTCAGCGATATATAGTGGCCCTGCCCGGCAGCACTCGTCCACGTGTCCGTGGTCAGGTGGACCTTGTCAGAAACGGCGTTGGTCAGGGCACGGATGATGTTGTCTGACACGTGCTGGTGCAGGGCTGGGACGGCACATCGGGAAAAGTAGTGGCGGCTGGGGACCGAATACCGAGGGGCGGGCGGCCGCCGCCATGAGGTTGCGAAAGGCCTCGGTCTCTACTAGCCTATAGGGCAGCATCTCCAGGCTAAGCAATCTGGAGATGTGGACATTAAGGGCTTGGGCGTGCGGGTGGGTTGCACTATATTTGCGTTTCTGCTCCAGCGTCTGGGGTATGGAGAGCGGAACGCTGGTGGATGCTGTGGAGGATCGTGGAGGCGACGATGGGGTTTTTGTGCCAGGGTCCTGGGCAGGGGGCTGACTATCAGCTGACACAGGGGAAGGAGCAGTGGTGTGCACGGCCGGAGGTGAACGGGCTTGGTGCCACTGAGTGGGGTGTTTAGCATTCATATGCCTGCGCATACTGGTGGTAGTTAAGCTAGTAGTGGTGGAACCCCTGCTGATCCTGGTTTGGCAAAGGTTGCACACCACAGTCCGTCGGTCATCCGGTGTTTCCTTAAAGAACCTCCAGACTTCTGAAAATCTAGCCCTAGCCGCGGGAGCCCTCGCCACGGGAGCTTCACTACGTGACACATTTGGCGCTGATGCACCTGCTCTGGCCCTGCCTCTCTGTCTGGCCCCACCACTGCCTCTTCCAACCTGTTCTGGTCGAGGACTCTCCTCCGTCTCAGAAGCACTGTGTTCACCCGGCCTCTCAACCCAGCTTAGGTCTCCTCATCGTCGGACACCTCTTTACACACTTCTTCCACTACGTCAAGAAGGTCATCATCACCCACAGACTGCGACTGGTGGAAAACCTGGGCATCGGAAAATTGCTCAGCAGCAACCGGACAAGTGGTTTGTGACTGTGGGAAGGGTCCAGAAAACAGTTCCTCAGAGTATGCCGGTTCAAATGCCAAATTTTCCTGGGAGGGGGCAGACTGGGGGGGAGGAGGCTGAGGTGCAGGAGCTGGAGGAGTGCCGATTTCGGTGACATGGGTGGACTGCGTGGAAGACTGACTGGTGGACAAATTGCTCGAGGCATTGTCGGCAATCCACAACATCACCTGTTCGCACTGTTCTGGCCTCAACAGTGCTCTACCACGAGTCCCAGTAACTTCAGACATGAACCTAGGGAGTGTAGCTCTGCGGCGTTCCCCTGCTCCCTCATCAGCAGGTGGTGTCTCACCCCGCCCAGGACCTCTGACCCCTGCAGTAGTTGGACGCCCACGTCCCCGCCCTCGTCCTCTACCCCTAGCCCTTGGGTTAAACATTTTGAAAATGAAAGTTTTTTAACTTTTTTTTGTGTTTTTTTGTGTTTTTTAGTTTTTAAAACCAAACGATGCTATCCTATTGCTATGGCTATTTTCTAGCCAAGTATGAAAGCACACTGATGAGATGACGCTGAGTTATGAAAAAATAAACGTAAAATAAAAAGAAACTGGCAGACTGTGCCTAATTGAAATCCAACCCCTAATAAATTTTCCCACTTCGGTCTTTGAGATGGATATGTGCGTCACTAAGCGCTAAACACAGCGGTCGCAAGTCTCACTACAAATTCCTCACAATTTGCTAGTAGATGCACTGCAGCAAGGACAGCCACCAGCAGATCAACCAGAAATAAAATATATAACGCTATTGTAGGCGTAAGTAAGCCGTTTGGATTCTCCTATGGCTATTTTCTAGCCAAGTATGAAAGCACACTGCTATGCCAGATGAAATGACGCTGAGTTATGAAAAAATAAACGTAAAATAAAAAGTAAATGGCAGACTGTGCCTAATTGAAATCAAACCCCTAATAAATTTTCCCACTTTGGTGTTTGAGGTGGATATGTGTGTCACTAAGAGCTAAACACAACGGTAGCAAGTCCCCCTGCAAATTCCTCACAATATGGTACTAGCTGCAAATAAAAAAAAAAAAAAGTATAACGTTATTGTAGCCCTAAGAAGGGCTGTTGGGTTCTTGTAGAATCACTCCTGCCTAACAGTAAGCTAATAGAACACCCTAACGCTTTCCCTGACCAGCAGCAGCTCTCTCCCTAGCGGCATCCAGACACAGAATGATCCGAGCAGCGCGGGCAGCGGCTAGTCTATCCCAGGGTCACCTGATCTGGCCAGCCAACCACTGCTATCGACGTGTAAGGGTACCACGTCATGCTGGGTGGAGTGCAGAGTCTCCTGGCTTGTGATTGGCTCTGTTTCTGGCCGCCAAAAAGCAAAACGGCGGGAGCTGCCATTTTCTCGAGCGGGCGAAGTATTCGTCCGAGCAACGAGCAGTTTCGAGTACGCTAATGCTCGAACGAGCATCAAGCTCGGACGAGTATGTTCGCTCATCTCTAGTGACATACTGTCAGGGAAGGTTATATCTAAATTGTATCGTAAGCCAGTGAGTGGGAACACCCTACTTTATGCAGATAGTTGTCATCCACACTATATCAGAGACAATTTACCAGTTGGCGAGTTTATACGAGCACGACGTTGTTGCAGTAGAGAGGATGACTTTATAACTGAAAGTGCAACAATTTCAGACTGAAAAATAGAGGATATTTGTCAGCAAACATCCAAAGTGCGTTTAATACTGCTAAAAACAGGGATAGAAAAGCTCTTTGGGATGTTAGCAATAAAGGTAGCCACCACCAGTAGGGAATGGAGCAGACCCTGCACCACTAGGTAGTGGCCTACTTGGACAGCACTCTACCTCCCCAGCTAGATGATCCCCTGGACTACTGGGCAGCGAAACTTGATGTGTGGCCGCAACTTGCAGAGTTTGCAGTAGAGAATAGTGATGGGTATTCCGGCTCTTCTTAGTGAGCTGAGCCTTATGAGCCATCTCACTAAGAAGAGCCGGCTCTTCTGGCTGCTGAACGGCTCCCTATTAAAAATATAATAGGGAGCCGCAAGCCAGTAAGTCACCGGACACCACACCACTTTTAACCCGATTTAATTGGGTTACAGTGGTCGTGGTGAGCCGGTTAGGGTTGGGATTTAGTGAGCCATCTCTTCACTGAAGGGAGCCTGCTTAGGTCGTTCGCGAACAACACATCACTAGTACAGAAGCTGTCCTACCCGGCCAGTAGTGTGGCATCAGAGCGGGTGTTCAGTGCAGCGGGGGCCATTGTTACCTCAACCACCAGAACCCACCACCAGAATTTGTCATTGTGCCACTCTCTGACCTAATGATGCCGCCACCTCCACACTCATTCTGCAACTCTGTGGCTTATGATGTTGCTGCCACCTCCATAATTTGTCATTGTTCTACTCATGCTGCTGCCAACTGACCACTGTGTTTCTCGCACACCCTGTGATTTCCATAATGCTGTTTTCACCCTACACCACTCTATGACGTTGCCACTATGTTTGCTTTTCCTCTTCATTTCATTTCAGAAGGAATGAAAAGCTCCAGGATTGATAGCCAAAAGCAGGAGTGGATACAGAACACAGATGACATGCAAATATCCCATTTACTGGTCATCTCTGTTTTGGATCAATACTGATGGATTATTGACCAATTGAAAGTGGACACTGATGGATGAAAAGAAGGGCAAAATGATAAGTGACGTCAATATAAAATTACTGCCGACGCCCTCTACACTCTTTTGGGGGGTTTCTACATGTATCTGCGTTTAGCACAATAGGTTCTGTTGTAATCTATGGAATCATCTGATGTTATAGTGGGATCTTGGCCATCAGCTCAGTCCTTTCAAGCTAGCACAGACGTTACCTTGTCAGGCTCATTTCCGCTTCACTTATTTGGTCAACTTTGCCCCTGTAAGTGACAATAGAATTGAAGAGTGGCGGCTATCATCATGTGCTTGTCATACTAAAACACAGCATTGTTTGAAGACCAAACCATGCTCCCTATGCATGTTTGAACATGACACAACCTTCTACAACACCCTACAGGCTCTCTGCAGCCAGGAAATACCTTTTCTTAACATGATTCGCCATGATTCGATTCAGGTCGAATCAAATTTTGTCAGAAAATTTGGCCATCTCTAATGTTTATTATCTGGTTTGTGCACTCGGTTTGTAGTCTGTTTTCTGGTCTATTAGCTAGTGTAGACATGCAGTATTGAGATCCTGTGATATACAGCTTTCTTCGCCAGTCCTTGAACTGATAAATGTTGTGCCTGCCTTAGAGTCCATTCCAAGTAAGTTGAAGGGGCTTTTATACATAGTTCTGTTACAAAGTCTCTATGACCCTTTCTGATTTCTTACTTTGACTTGAAAGAAATCTTGATGGAAAGCAGAATGGCTTAAAGTTACACATTACTGTAGAGCAACCGTGATGCAGGCACAAGTGTTTCTCATGTCTCTTCCATGACTTTCATGAACTTTGTCATTCTTTAAAAAGAGGCGTGTCACATTTTTTCTTCTCTTTTCTGATCTTTAAGACACAACAACAGGCTTGTCCTATTTGCATGAAGGGTGGAGAATGTAGCCAAAGATATTTTACTGTCGTCACTGGCAGCTGTAATGTAAAGAGCTGTATTACCCTAGTCTTAGCAGTACATTTTTACTGGGATTTTCTTGTCCTCTTTTTTGTTTTGTGCTGAGGACAAAAATAATATGCATGGGGATGCAATTTTAACAAACCAAACATAGTTGTTGGGAGAATTTTCAAATGAAGAATGTCTAACTGAAAAAAAATATTAAAAAAAAAAAATTGGAAAAAAATTAATCCAGTGAAAAACCCTGACTAGTGAACAGTGAACAGCTGTTTGAGGCTCTGCTCCAACTAATCAGGACTAAAAAAATTTACATCCAGCTCACTGCCCACAATGCAAGGGGAATGCTGAGACAGAATAACAGCTTGTAAATTCAAAGGTAGCCTTTCAGGCTTATTAGCATACTTTTAAAAGTTGATAGCAGAAGGAAAGGGGGCATAGATAACAAATAAAAGAAGATTACCACAGTCAAAGTGCCCGGATCTATGAGTAAGTGTCCCTGATTTATCAAGCTTAAATTATTGATGGTAGTTTTCCTTCAAAGGAATTCTACCATCAAAATCAGGCATGTATAAACCAGAGACACCTACTCATAGATGCAGGCACTGTGACTGTGAAAATCTTCATATATGTGTTATCCTTGGCCTCCTTCCTTCTAAAATAAACTTTTAAAATTATGCTAATGAGCCCAAGAGGCTTCTGGGGATGTTTTAGAGCCCCTTAGTGATGTATTTTCCCTGGTCCTTACAGTGAGCAACTCTGTGACTTATGATGTTGCTGCCACCTCCATAATTTGTCATTGTTCTACTCATGCTGCTGCCAACTGACCACTGTGTTTCTCGCACACCCTGTGATTTCCATAATGCTGTTTTCACCCTACACCACTCTATGACGTTGCCACTATGTTTGCTTTTCCTCTTCATTTCATTTCAGAAGGAATGAAAAGCTCCAGGATTGATAGCCAAAAGCAGGAGTGGATACAGAACACAGAGGACATGCAAATATCCCATTTACTGGTCATCTCTGTTTTGGATCAATACTGATGGATTATTGACCAATTGAAAGTGGACACTGATGGATGAAAAGAAGGGCAAAATGATAAGTGACGTCAATATAAAATTACTGCCGACGCCCTCTACACTCTTTTCTAAAATAAACTTTAAAAATTATGCTAATGAGCCCAAGAGGCTTCTGGGGATGTTTTAGAGCCCCTTAGTGATGTATTTTCCCTGGTCCTTACAGTGAGCAGGACATGTTTTATCATCCCCCTGCTTCCACCTTATTCCAGTGTAATCTAGCAGCAAGATGTACAGACCTGCCTGCTCTGCTCATTGTAACAACCAGTTAAAAGACATCAAAGAGGGGCTCTGGAACCCCACCACCACCAAAGCCCCTAAGGCTCATTACCATAGTTTTAAAATGTTATTTTAGAAGGAAGGAGACCATGGATAACACATATAAAATATTACCACACATGACACTTCCTGAAACATTTTGTGCAAAAGTTGAGTAGCTCTATAAAATCTATTTAAAAGTTGTAGTTCTCTTGGAGGCACTGAAGAGGGCAGAGATATGAGATAACATCAAAATCTTCTCCCATGTCCTATTCACACTGGTGTGGAAAGGGCAGTGTGCATCCAGAGGAGAACCACAAAGACATGAGGCCTGTGAAGGATCTACAAGAGGAGAATAGAAAACAAAAAGAAAAATGGAGACACAGAGGGTGGCGCCTCAGATGATATTTTCTAGAGGGTTTTATTCAAAGTTAGGTTAAATACTATGTGGGAGATTTATCATTTTTCCTATTCAGCTTTTTGGCATATAATTGTCGCAAATTTTTGCGCAAACATTGTTTTTGCGGATTTTTTTTGCAAGAAAAAAACGCAACTCTAAAGTCACGCAATGGCGGAAAAAAACACCACAGAGTCTGCAACACCACATTTATAAACGGAGAATTTTCAAAGGAAAACAAATTTTATCACTTAACTACACCACATAGGAGGTGGTGTATGTGGGTCCATTGCTACTACAGGGGGGAGATTTATCTCAAACTTGCTGAATTTTGGAGTTTTTACTCAATTTTATGTTTGAGGTATCTGAGAATTTCCTGTAGAAAAACAACGCGAACAGGCAGAAATTGAGCAGATGTTAACCCATTATCACAGACGCTAGTTTTCAGCTCAATGACCAAACTCGATTTTTCAAATCTGACATGTGTCCCGATAGTTGTTTATAACTTCGGAACGCTTTAACATATCCAGGTGATTTTTGAGAGTGTTTTCTCGTGACACATTCAACTTCACGTCAGTTGTAAAATTTAAGTGATAAGTTTTGCGTTTCGTTCTGAAAAAAAGTTAAAATATGGCAAACGTACTTAAAAATTCTTCATTTTCCAAATTTGAAATGTTCTGCTTTCCAGACAGCAAGTAAAACTACCCAAAAAGCTTGATAATTAACATTTACGGAATGTCAGCTTTATGTTGAGATGATATTTTATGTGTCCTCTAATTTTTCTAGGATGTTATGAGGCTTAGAACTTTAGGTGCCATTTTTCTCATTTTCATGAAAATTGCCAAAACACATGTTTTGAGGGACAACTCAGCTTTCAAGTGACTTTGAAAGGCCTAAATAATATTAAAACCCACTATAAAAACTTAATCCTTTAAAATATGCAAAACAACTTCTATTAAGTCTAATAACCCTTTAAGTGTTTCACATGGGTTAAAAGGATATGGACTTGCGATTTAGAAACTTTAGAATTTTTTCGGGAAAATACATTCACTCACATTTTCATAATAAATTAAATGATGAAAAGCTCTGCAACATTTGATGCACAATTTCTACTGAGTGTACGGCCAGGCATAGAATGAAAGCAGCGCCATTCACAGCAGATTTGTATTGTCACATTGTACAAGCTATACATTTTCATTTTTTTGGTAATGTGAACATATGAGGGCTTATTATTTATCGGATGAGATACAATGTATAGATAATTCATGATATTTTATTAACTATTTCAAGGGGTACACAAACAAAAACATCAATTTTTTCTGTATTTTTCTGTTGTCAGACCTCGTTGAGGGCTTATTTTTTGTGAAAAGAGTTGTTCTTCTCAGTTGTATCATATTAGGGAACGTAGCTTATTTTAATCACTTTTTAGAACATTTATTGTAAAGGTGTTTGATGAAAAATTGTATATTGCGGGAAGATTTTCATGTTTTTTTACGTTGTTCACTGAGCGGGTTCAATATTGATTTAGATTTATTGTACAAATTAATACAGATGCGGTGATACAAAATATATACATTTTTTTGTGTTTTATATACTTTATTTGCATTATATGTGTAACTGGGGAGATTATGGGACTTTTGGGACTTATTTTATTTAATTATTATTTTAAAATGATTTCATCTTTTTTTTTTTCTTTTTTTTTACATACTCTGTTGCTCAGTTACATAAAGCCGGGTCCCGCCAGGAGGTGGAACCTGGCGTGAAGGAGAGCCGACAGCCTTGCGGCACTCGCCAGGCCCCAGGGCTGTGGCAGGAGGGGGATGTGATCCACAGGGTACACGCTTAAAGGCACCGGTCATGCTTGACCACAGCCTTTAAAGGCTTTAAAGATACCCCGGATCTGAGTTTTTCCGACTCCGGGTATTAGTGCTGGGTCTATGATCTGATATCACAGCCCAAGACTGCTTCTGACGCATCCCAATTTAGATATCACCTTTGCTTTATGGCAAGGTGCTCCATAATGCTGGAAAAGGCATTGTTGATCACCAAACTGCTCTTGGACGGTTGGCAGAAGTTGCTTTTGGAGGACATTCTGGTACCATTCTTTATTCATGGATGTGTTTTTAGGCATGACTGTGAGAGAGCCGATTCCCTTTGCTGAGAAGCAGCCCCACACATGAATGGTTGCAGGATACTTTACAGATGGCATGAGACAAGACTGATGGTATCACTCACCTTGTCTTCTCCGAACAAACTGTTGTTCAGGTGTTCTAAACAAACCTGAAAAAATTGCATTCAGAGAAAATGACTTTACCTCAGTCCTCAGCAGTACACTCCCTGTACCTTTTGAAAAATATAAGTCTGTCCCTGATGTTTTTCTGGAGAGAAGTGGTTTCTTTGCAGCCCTCCTTGACACCAGGTCTTGCTCCAAGAGTCTCTGCCTCACAGTGCGTGCAGATGCACTCAAACCTGCCTGTTGCCATTCCTGAGCAAGCTCTGCACTGCTGGTAGCCTGATCCCTAACCTGAAACACTTGTAAGAGCCGGTCCTGGCGCTTGGAGCCCTGGAGCCTTTTTGGCAACAATGGAAACTCTCTCCTTGAATTCCTTGATGATGCGATAGATTGTTGACTGAGATGCAATCTTTCTAGCTGCAATAATGTTGGGCCAGTTTTGTGCAGTGCAATGATGGCTGCATGTGTTTCTTTAGAGATAACCATGGAGTATATGCAAATTGCCATTATAAAACCTGATGCAGTAGACTTTGTAAAAATTAACATATTTATCGTTCTCAAAACATTTGGCCATGACTGTACTGTACTTGTATTTATATGCTGTTTGTCCGCATATGGCACTGTATGTGTGCAACATCCCTGACAATGCGCATGGCAGATGGGTGGTTGGGAATAAGCCCCTTGTACCATTCAGTACACCAAGAGGTAATATGCAGCGGTAGATTCTGCCTGGACAAGCAAGGGTTAAATATGTATTTGATATTGTTATCATCCAATGATGTTCCACCTTTGTAACTGGAGTGTGATTGAAGAGTGAGACCATCTGACCAGGGATTAACAAAACCCTTAGTCAGGGAGGGGTTAGAGGTCTTGAGTTCCAGAAACTTCTTAGAGCACAAGCTTCTTGGAACCCAAATCTCCTAGAGAGCACATCTCTTAGAGTCCAGCTACTGATATAGTAGCATAGCTCTTTACGGCAAGCTCTCTTACCAGAGAGGTCTCAGAGCACATGCTCTGACCACAGGCCTCCTAGGCCTCAGCTCTCACTATAGAGCTTACAGAGTGTCAGTGCACCACTAGCACAGACACACAGAAGACCCAGGAGAATCCCAGCCTGCATCTGCAACCAGGCTGGTGACCAAACTCCTGTGGTTCACTCTCCATGAGCACTTCCAGTACTTCGGATCCTTCCCAGTAATATGGCCATTTGTACAGAATCGTTTAGGCCGTTGCCTGCTGTTCGAATAAAGAACTGTAAGTTATTTTTGCACAACGTTGCCTACGTCTGGTCCCTGCTACGGCTGTCACCATCAAGGGCACCCCCATCTATCATCCAGGGACTCATACTACAGACACTAAGGGGTTGCCCCAGGGAGAACCCGTACATCAACCTCTCCCTTATGTAATTTCTTGCACACACCACCCACTGGAGACCTGCCAGGCTGTGGGACAGCCCTCCGGTTCCTATTCCAAGCACTGCGACACTAGCATGCCTAGGCCACAACCACCAGCCACTCCGGTATTCTGGGCCCTGGCTGCCTTCAGGCCCAAGTGGGGGATGTTGCATGTGTGTTTATATGTATTGTGTACATGCTCTAGTTGTGCGGGTATGTGAGTTTATAAATGTGTATATGAATGAATAACTATGTTTATGTATCTAGGTATATAAATGTGTGTGTATATAGGAGTGCAAAATGTATATTTTTAAGCAGGAACGGGGCCCGATTTAGAAGACTGCTATGGGGCCCTGCTTCTCCTAGTTACACACCTGAATATTAATACTGTCCCGTTCCCTTATATACAGTAGTAGTACTGTGCTGGGCCCATATTTACAGGATAAGAGTAGTAGTAGTACTGTGCAGGGCCCATATGTACAAGTATAAAATAGTATAGTACTAGGCCAATAGTGGACAGGAGTAATAGTACTATGCCCATGTATACAGACTAAGAATAGTAGTACAGTGCTGTACCCATATGTACAGGATAGTGTCCGGATCCAGGGGTAGTGGACCCACTGTACCACTGTGGATGATGACACATGGGACCGGAGTCTAAGTGGTACCCTGTTTTCACCAGAGCCCTTTGGCTAATTTTTTTTAAATTAATGACCTCATAAAGGGTATACACAGCAGAGTTTCAATATTTGCAGATTGTATTAATTTCTTTACGCAGCTTAATATAGAGGCCAATAGTATTACATTACAGAGGGAAGCAGGAGGAATGGGTGGAGAAATGGCTAATAACGTTTAATGTGGATAAATGTAAGGTTATGCACTTGGGCAAAGGAAACAAAAGTTATGTTCAAACCAATCAATTTACTTGGTAAAACCGCTGCTGGAAAAGTCTAAGTGGTATTGCTAGATGGTACACTTAATTTTAGTGACCAGTGCCAGGCAGCTGCTAATAAAGCAAATGAATTTATGGGATGTATCAAGAGGGGAATTGATTTGCCCTTAGACAAATCACTGGTCCCCACATGGAATATTGTGTACAGTTTTGGGCACAAGTGTATAGAAAGCACATAGAAGAACTGAAAAAAGTGCAGAGGAGAGCAACTGTCAGGCTTCTGGGGTAGTGAATACCATGGACCACCGCGGACTATGACATAAGCCGACACCTGGGACCGGAATCTAAGTGGCACCCGGCCTTCACCAGAGCCCGCTGCAAAGAAAATTGGTCTTGCTGCAGCATGGTGTAGGAGAGATGAGGTTACACCTAAATGTATTACCTTATGTCAATTTGGTTCCTTCATGTGGTGTTCCATCATTTTTGCAAAGTGACATAAGGTAATACATTTAGGTGTAACCTCATCTCTGCTGTACCATGCTGCAGCAAGAACACCACACCACATGACAGAATCATAGTTGTGCCCCTGAAATCATAAACATGTTAGTTGTGTCCCAATGCCTGATCTATTAAATACCTAACCTAACAAATAGAAAAAAAAAAAGTCTGATTCACCACTTTCTTACCCAAAACATTATGCACAGTCCCCAGTATGGTAGCAATAAAATTTGTCCCTCATAAAATAACACTTTACTGTATATACACAGAAGATTTTTTTAAATATATGAATCTGAATATGGTAAAACAACAATCTTTTTCAATAGATTTAAATTTTATTTTAATGGTCTTAA
Organism: Engystomops pustulosus; assembly: GCF_040894005.1. Taxonomy (NCBI): domain Eukaryota; kingdom Metazoa; phylum Chordata; class Amphibia; order Anura; family Leptodactylidae; genus Engystomops; species Engystomops pustulosus. Next base: position 67,416,154 of record NC_092413.1, read on the forward strand.
AACATAACAAACATAACAAACATAACATTTATGGGACAGAACTGACCCAAGGAATAAAGGGGAAGTGTCATCTGAACCAAACTATGAAAGCTAGAAACAGCGCAAAATGTCAGAAATGCTTTTTTGTGAATTTTACTGCATTGCCAGTACATTACATTGAATATTAAAGGAAACCCCCATGAGGATTCTACTATCCTCAGTAGATTTGATGATTGGATTTGTTTGCCCTAATCTGTAATTTAATGATCTTGGAACTAGAGATAAGCGAACATACTCGTCCGAACTTGATGCTCGTTCGAGCATTAGCTTACTCGAAACTGCTCGTTGCTGGGACGCGTATTTCGCCAGCTCGAAAAAATGGCATCTCCCGCCGTTTTGCTTTTTGGCGGCCAGAAACAGAGCCAATCACAAGCCAGGAGACTCTGCACTCCACCCAGCATGACGTGGTACCCTTACACGTCGATAGCAGTGGTTGGCTGGCCAGATCAGGTGACCCTGGAATAGACTAGCCCCTGCCCGCGCTGCTCGCGTCATTCTCTGTATAGATGCCGCTAGGGAGAGCTGCTGCTGGTCAGGGAAAGCGTTAGGGTGTTCTATTAGAATAGTGTTAGGCAGAAGTGATTCTACAAGAACCCAACAGCCCTTCTTAGGGCTACAATAACGTTATATTTTACTTTTTTTTATTTGCTTGTGGCTGGGCTTGCTGGCACTAGTAGTGCAGCTAGTACCATATTGTGAGGAATTTTCAGGGAGACTTGCGACCGTTGTATTTAGCTCTTAGTGACACACATATCCACCTCAAACACCGAAGTGGGACAATTTATTAGGGGTTTGATTTGAATTAGGCACAGTCTGCTCATTTATTTTTTTTTACGTTTATTTTTTTTTATAACTCAAAGTCATCAGGCACAGCACAAAATCCAGTTGTGTGCTGTCAGTGTAGGTTAGAAACAAGCCATAGCAATAGGATAGCATAGTTTTGTTTAAAAAAAAATTAAATAAAAAAAACACAAAAAAATCAAAAAACAAAAAAAATTTACAGTTTACACTTTAATTTTGAAAATGTTAATGTTAATTTTGAAATGAGGGCGTGGACGTGGGCGTCCAACTACTGCAGGGGTCAGAGGCCGTGGTCCTGGGCGGGGTGAGACACCACCTGCTGATGAAGGAGCAGAGGAACGCCGCAGAGCTACACTCCCTAGGTCCATGTCTCAAGTTACTGGGACTTGTGGTAGAGCACTGTTGAGGCCAGAACAGTGCGAACAGGTGATGTCGTGGATTGCGGACAATGCTTCTAGCCATTTGTCCACCAGTCAGTCTTCCATGCAGTCCACCCATGTCACCGAAATCAGCACTCCTCCACCTCAGCCTCCTTCCCCCCCAGTCCCCACCCCCCAGCAAAATTTGGCATTTGAACCAGCATTCTCTGAGGAACTGTTTTCTGGACCCTTCCCACAGTCACAAACCACTTGTCCGGTTGCTGCTGAGCTATTTTCCGATGCCCATGTTTTCCACCGGTCGCAGGCTGTGGGTGATGATGACATTATTGACGTAGTGGAAGAAGTGTGTAAAGAGGTGTCGGACGATGAGGAGACACGGTTGTCAGACAGTGGTGAAGTTGTTGTCAGGGCAGGAAGTCCGTGGGGGGAGCAGACTGAGGGATCGGAGGATGATGAGGTGACAGACCCAAGCTGGGTTGATAGGCCGGGTGAACACAGTGCTTGTGAGACGGAGGCGAATCCCATACCAGGACAGGTTGGAAGAGGCAGTGGTGGGGCCAGACGAAGAGGCAGGGCCAGAGCTGGTGCATCAGCGCCAAATGTTTCACGTAGTCAAGCTCCCGTGGCAAGGGCTAGATTTTCAGAAGTCTGGAGGTTCTTTAAAGAAACACTGGATGACCGACGGACTGTGGTGTGCAACCTGTGCCAAACCAGGATCAGCAGGGGTTCCACCACTACAAGCTTAACTACCACCAGTATGCGCAGGAATATGAATGCTAAACACCCCACTCAATGGCACCAAGCCCGTTCACCTCTGGCCGGACACACCACTGCTCCTTCCCCTGTGTCCTCTGCTAGTCAGCCCCCTGCCCAGGACCCTGGCCCAAACACCTCCCGTGCGAAAACCCCATCTTCGCCTCCACGATCCTCCACAGCATCCACCAGCGTTCAGCTCTCCATACCCCAGACCCTGAAGCGCAAAAGGAAGTATAGTGCAACCCACCCACACGCCCAAGCCCTCAACGTCCACATCTCCAAACTGTTTAGCCTGGAGATGCTGCCCTATAGGCTGGTAGAGACCGAGGCCTTTCGAAACCTCATGGCGGCGGCCGCCCCTCGGTATTCGGTCCCCAGCCGCCACTACTTTTCCCGATGTGCCGTCCCAGCCCTGCACAAGCACGTTTCAGACAACATCATCCGTTCCCTGACCAACGCCGTTTCTGACAAGGTCCACCTGACTACGGACATGTGGACGAGTGCTGCCGGGCAGTGCCACTGTATATTGCTGACGGCACATTGAGCTAACTTGGTGGAGGCTGGGACCGAGTCTGACTCTGGGGCTGGTCATATACTGCCGACGCCGAGGGTTGCGGGGCCTACCTCGGTCCAGGTCTCTCAGGCCTACTATGCCTCCTCCTCCTCCCACCCCTCCTCCACCTCCTCCTCCGAATTACCATCCGTGGGCATGGCACCATCAGTCGGTAGCTCTAGGCACAGCAGCAGTGCCATCGCTAAGCGACAGCAGGCGGTGCTCAAACTGCTGAGCCTAGGCGATAAAAGGCACACCGCCCAAGAGCTATTACAGGGCATCACAGCGCAGACTGATCTGTGGCTGGCACCGCTGAACCTGAAGCCAGGCATTGTTGTGTGTGACAACGGCCGTAACCTGGTGGCGGCTCTGCAACTCGGCAGACTGACACATGTGCCATGCCTGGCCCATGTGTTAAATCTGATAGTTCAGCGTTTCCTCAAGACATACCCCAATCTGTCTGATTTGCTCACGAAGGTGCGCCGCATCTGTACGCATTTCAGGAAGTCCAGCACAGATGCTGCCACTCTCAGGGCAGCGCAGCGCCGCCTCCAAATGCCCGCTCACCGACTGTTGTGCGACGTGCCCATGAGGTGGAATTCAACATTAACCATGTTATCCAGAGTTTACCAGCAGCACAGAGCGATTGTAGACTGCCAGATGTCAACTTCCACCAGAACTGGTAGTCAGGTCAGTCAGCTTCCTCAAGTCTACAATGAGGAGTGGACGTAGATGTCTGATATCTGTCAGGTGCTTAGTAACTTTGAGGAGTCAACACAGATGGTCAGTGGCGATGCCGCCATCATCAGCCTCACCATCCCGCTGCTTGGCCTGTTGAAAAACTCTCTGGTCAGCATGAAGTCGGAAGCTTTGCGCTCGTCACAAGAGATGGGGGAAGAAGATTCCCTTGTTGATAGCCAAAGCACCCTCAGGTCTGTTTCTCAGCGCATATCGGAGGAGGTGGAGGAGGATGAGGAGGAAGAGGAGGAGAATGTTGGCGAGACAGAAGAGGGGACCATTGTTCAGTCCTTCACTGTTCAGCGTGTATGGGCCGAAGAAGAGGAGTTGGAGGAGGAGGAAATGGAGAGTGAGGCCACTGAGGGGAGTGAATTCTTGCGCGTTGGTACTCTGGCGCATATGGAAGATTTCATGCTAGGCTGCCTATCCCGTGACCCTCGCATTCAAAGAGTTTTTTCCAGCACCGATTACTGGGTATTCACACTCCTGGACCCACGGTACAAGCAAAATCTTTCCACTCTCATCCCTGGAAAGGAAAGGAGTGTGAGAATGCATGAATACCAGCAGGCCCTGGTGCACAAGCTAAAACCGTATTTCCCTTCTGACACCGCTAGCGGCAGAGGGCGTACTTCTGCGGGACAAGTAGCGAGGGAGAGTAGGCGAGCAGGCAGCTTGTCCAGCACTGGCAGGGGTATGCTTTACAAGGCCTTTGCCAGTTTTATGTCACCCCAGCAAGACACTGTCACCTGTCCCCAGTCTCAGCAGAGTAGGGCTGATCTTTACAGAAAGATGGTGAGGGAGTACATAGCTGACCATACCATCGTCCTAAATGATCACACAGCTCCCTACAACTACTGGGTTTCAAAGCTGGACATGTGGCACGAACTGGCGCTTGTACGCCTTGGAGGTTCTTGCCTGCCCTGCCGCTAGCGTGTTGCCCGAGCGGGTTTTCAGCGCAGCTGGTGGCATCATCACCGATAAGCGTACACACCTGTCGACTGACAGCGCTGACAGGCTGACGCTTATCAAGATGAATAAAGCCTGGATTTCTCAGGATTTCCATTCTCCACCAGGTGAAAGAAGCTCAACCTAAATAATGTATGCACTCCTCCTCCTCATTGTCCTCCTTCTCCTCCTCTTTGTACACTAAAGCATAGGAAACTGGCTATTTTTTGCCAGGGCCAACTGGCTCTAGCTATAGTGCTCTATGTATTTAATTTTTCTGGAGGACCACCTACCTGCTCCTCTGGTTTGAAAACTTTTTTGGACTGCCACATACAGGCACTATCCAAATTAAATTGTCTCCATAGCAGCCTCCACACGTCGTCTTTTTAGCTGCCTCCACACGTTGTCTCCATTGCTACCTCCACACGTCATCGCCATAGCTGCCTCCAAAAGTCGTCCATATAGCTGCCTCCATACATCGCCTGACGAGCTGTGTCAGGCAGAATTTTCAGTTGTTTCACCAGATACATAGTGGAACTTGGCCCATCTGTCGCCGCCATGCTGGACACCTGAAGTTGCAATCATAGCAGCGCAATATGGATGCCCCATACTGTCGCTCTTAATCATGGAAGTCAAACTCCAAAAAGTCGCACGGCCAGCGACCACAAATACCCTTTAGCCACCAGGGTTACGTGATAAAACTCAACTTTTACTAATTTTTTTGGTTAAGATTTCATAGATAACGAAAACACTATTAAAATTGACAGACAGACAGTAGGGAGGGGTCAATGGGGTGGAATTTTGCTAGGATGCTTCATACGGACTATAGTATAGAGTATAACATCTTCCTATAGAGAGATTGATCAGTTCTCACTCAAAGGTGTTATATGTCACTGTGATAGAAAGATTATTCCAAGAAGCCACCTAGTCTATTCCTATGTCGCGGGTTGCCTCATTTCAGGACCCTCAATATTTCTAGTTGACCCTCACTAGACTGTATATTATTCATTGCCCTATCCTATATACTGTCTGCTGCTTAATTAAAAATTAAACGTGCCGCTCAACCTAGCCCACCCGACATGTTTCGCCAACTGGCGTCATGAGGGGTTTGGGGCTGACTGCTACGCGATCGGCGTGCAGTGCGGGCTTTTATAAACTATCAGTTACTAACTCATCAGGTCACGCCACTCGTCTGTCATGACGTTCTCATATAAATGCAATTGTTAGATAGAATTGGAGTATAAAACTCTGTTAGGGGCTTAAAGATAGGCTAATAAGACCCAGCGCCTCATACCTAAAGCCGGATGGGGGAATGGTCGCTCCCATTCCTCGTCATAATATGTCATCCCCTGTGTCAATGAATCACCGCTTACTAGTTGCGCCTGAGCAGTAGGAAATATCGAGAGGTACAAACGAAAAAGATTTGGCGCATGCGCGCCACATTGGATGTGCGCAAGCGCACTGCAAGCATATGTCCAACGATGCGAAAAAGAGAAGACGCATGGGTAGTGGAACTCCCCTGGGCTGAGCCCTCTCCATAGCCGGTAAGTCTTTGCTGCATATTGCACCGATCGCAGGTGTTTTCACAGCGTGGGCTGCCGGCAAAGCTGCCGGCAGCCTCAAAGAGATAGCGGCACATGGGCGCCACCATCTTACCTGGGATCGCCGCTCCCCGTGACGTCATCGAGGGCGGCGATCCGTCTCCATGGTAGCCTCGGGTCTTCCGAAGACCCGAGGCTATTTCGTTTTAACCCCTTCATTACAATGTGCTGATAGCACATTGTAATGAATGAGGAAAATCCCCATATACTGCCATACTGTACTATGGCAGTATATGATAGGATCGATCAGACAACCTAGGGTTAAAGTACCCTAGGAAGTCTGAAAAATAGTATAAATAAAAAAAAGTTAAAAAAAAAAATAAAAAAACCTAAAATTTCAAATCACCCCCCTTTCCCTAGAACTGACATAAATATAAATAAACAGTAAAAATCATAAACACATTAGGTATCGACGCGTCCGATATCAAAAAAATCTATCAAAATATGATAACGGTTTTTCAATGCGTTTAACCCCGTAACGGAAAATAGCGCCCAAAGTCGAAAATGGCACTTTTTTGCCATTTTGAAAAATATAAAAAAATCTAGAAAAAGTGATCAAAAGGTCGTACTATCCTAAAAATGATATATTTTAAAATATTATCAAATTTCGCAAAAAATGACACCACCAACAGCTCCGTACACCAAACAATAAAAAAATTATTAGCGCCAGAAGTTGGCAAAATCTAAAAAATAATTTTTGTACAGGAGGTTTTCATTTTTGTAAATGTATGAAAACATTATAAAACCTTTATAAATTTGGTATCCACGTAATCGTACCAACCCAAAGAATAAAGTAGACATGTCATTTGGGGCGCTCAGTGAAAGACGTAATATCCAAGCCCACAAGAAAATGGTGCAAATGCGTTTTTTCACCATTTTCATTGCATTTGGAATTTTTTTCCCGCTTTTGAGTACATGGCATGGAATATTTAATAAAATAAAAATTTAAGGTACAGTATGGTAACATTTACAGTAAAATGGACGATGGTAATGTTGTTGTTGTATGCCTTATATGTATGAGCAACAGTTTTCCTGCTTTATACCTGCATGTCATAAGAATTTAAATGAAAAAAAGGACCATGTTAAATTCAAATCTGTTTTTTTTTTTTTTTTTACCGGTGTTTTGTATGCGTTGGAAAAGGGGTAGTCTTATACGGCGAATATATCTTAAACTCTATATTTTAAAGTATGGGGGTCGTCTTATACACCAGGTCGTCTTATACGCTGGAATATACGGTATATTTGAACAAATGTTCTTGGGGGGGGGAGTATATTGTTTTGTATATGAAGTAAGAGGTTTTGACATACTAGAGATAGGACAAAGGGGATCCGTTGAGGCAAAAGAAAAAATTGGTACATTCTAATTTAGTCCTGTCAGCTCGATGTGGTGTTATTCAAGGAAAATTGAATGTATATATAGGCGACTTCTAAGAAGGTCAAATAGATACATAAGAGAGGATAAGTTTAGTAAGTAGATAGGATATATAAGTAAATACAAAGATGTGACAGTTCCCATTATTCTTCATTCTTAACATTTGTCACATATTGTTGTATGTAAATATTGTGGTTACGTATACAGTGCTTATAGAGTGCCTGGAACAGAGTTGATGTCCAGGCTATGCATGGCATCCAATGGGGCGCGCATGCGCCAAATCTTTTTCGTTTGTACCTCTCGATATTTCCTACTGCGCAGGCACAACTAGTAAGCGGTAATTCATTGACACAGGGGATGACATATTATGGCGAGGAATGGGAGCGACCATTCCCCCTACCCCGTATTGGACAATCACTTATCAACATCCGGCTTTAGGTATGAGGCACTGGGTCTTATTAGCCTATCTTTAAGCCCCTAACGGAGTTTTATACTCCAATTCTATCTAACAATTGCATTCATAGGAGAACGTCAAGACAGACGAGTGGCGCGACCTGATGAGTTAGTAACTGATAGTTTATAAAAGCCCACACTGCACGCCGATCGCGTAGCAGTCAGCCCCAAACCCCTGATGACGCCAGATGGCGAAACTTGTCGGGTGGGCTAGGTTGAGTGGCACGATTAATTTTTAATGAAGCAGCAGACAGTATATAGGATAGGGATCTGTATGCCCAAGAATGTAAGAACTTGCTAAACGATGAGTATATGCTCGTTTGAGATCGGATCCCACATCAGATATAAAGAAAAAACTTTCCCACTTAATGCAAGAGGGCATCTCTTTGGGTTTTCTCAATGAGTGTAAAAGAAACATTTATACCGGATTTTCCTAATAATGCCATTTTTTATGCATTACCAAAATACCATAAAGATATATTTCCACCTCCCATGCGCCCTATCATCTCGGGTACAGGATCTCTACTTGAATACACCTCTGTCTGGCTTGATAATATCCTCCAACCCTTTGTCACCAGAACTCCAGCATTTATAAAAGATTCTTTTGAAGTTTTAAAAATCATGGATTCTTTCGTTTGGGAACAAAATTTCTTTTGGGTTACCTGCGATGTAATCTCACTGTACACATCCATTCCTCACAATTTGGCCATTCAAGTAGTACAATATCACCTAAATTTCATATCTCAATTGTAACAATTATAACATACGTTTCACTTATTCCTTTTCAGCCACTTCTATAGCGTTCTTGGATTTATGTTTGATAGGTGTTCCAAAAAATCACAAAGTAGAATGTAACCTTTATGGAAAGCCAACTGCAGGCAACACTTTGTTACACGCCACAAGCTGTCATCCACCGCATGTGGTCAGGAATTTACCTAAGGGAGAATTCATTAGGGCAAAAAGAATTTGTACACAAGAAAAACAATATTTAGAAACCTCCAGCAATATTACCCAACGCTTACACGAAAGAGGATACAATAAAACTCTTATTTCACGTACAAAAGATTCCTTGAGAAACAAATCCAGGTCTCAGTTACTTTATACTGATCGCCCTACTAATACTAAAATACACAGAAAAAACAAAAGTACTGATCAAGTAACTTTCTCCACGGATTATACTTGTCAATTTAATCAAGTAATACACATAATAAAAAAACATCTTCCCATCCTATTCCAGGATCCTATCTTAAATACAATATTAAAATCAGGATGCCGTTTTTCGGCTAGAAATTCAGCTACTCTAGGAGACATACTATCTCCCAATTAGTTTTTTTCTTCACATACAACTCACACATGGTTAAACAGTAAAGGTAGTTTCAAATGTGCTCAACCAAGATGTGGCACATGTAAATACATTTCTAAAACTAAATTTGCATTATCTATACAAAACAACACCAATTACAAAATAAACTTGTTTATAAATTGTAATTCTACATATGTAGTATACTCCATTACCTGTAATAAGTGTTCATTACAATATATAGGTAGTACAAAAAGGGCATTAAAACAGAGAATAGCAGAACATATAGCAGGAGCTCGCTATGATCCATCCATCATGTGTACAGGAAACAATACACGTAACATCTCGGCAGTTTCCAGACACTGTAGGGACTTACATAACGGAGACACCTCACATCTATCAGTAGTGCCCATAGAACGGGTTAACCGCCATAAAAGAGGCGGGGATTAGATCAAGGCTCTCCGTAACTGGGAAGCCTACTGGATACTAACCATGAAAACTAGAATACCGCTAGGTTTAAATTCCAGAAATGATGTAATGTACATTTATTAATTATGTTTTGCTGATGTTGTGTTTTACTCTGTTTTTCGGTGCTTTTCTGTTGCCACACAGCTGCACTTAATCTGTGACGTCCCGCCAACTTTCCTTGCCGCCTACTTCCGTTCCTTTTTCCATATAACTTTTAGCATAGTATGGTGATGTGTTGACTATGATTAAGAACATCATTTAGTTTGAAACGTGTCAGTTTTTGTCATTACCATGGTATCTTTTTAACCAATTTTTTAAAAGCATGAAATAAAATCAAGTTTTACACTTATGTTCTACTATGTTTTCTGCATGGTTGCTGGATTTACCCGCTCTTCCTCTGAACACTTACTGAATCGGCTCAGTTTGTCCGAGCACCGGCTTTCAACACGTGGCTACAAGAAATGGTTGAGCTGAAAAAAACTTTTGTCCAAATAGAGAGCAACAGCATTCATTACATCAGCATATGCAATTGTTGGTATACAGAGCCTCCACCATCAAGGGTCAAAAGGTCCAGGCGATCACAGGATCTTCTGAATTAAATCCATAGAGTCTAGGATATAAGAAGGTAATCCCAGGAAAAGGAACTGTAAGAAAAAATCTAAGTATATACAAGGTTTCTCACAAAGGCCCCCTATTCCATTAGTCTCCCAGGTGGCTGATTTAAGGTCTTATGAATCTTAGGTAATATGTGGTACAACTGGAACATCTACAGACAAAAATTGATCCTCCTTTTTAGAAATTATACCATATCGCAGGACTGATAACAGAGGTAAGGAGGTGTACAATGAAACGAAGGTATTCCAGCACTCAGAATCTTCTTTAAAAAAATATTTAAATTTTTATTTTGTAAATATTAAAATTGCAAGGTCACATCCTGGCATATCATCCAAAAAAAAAAGAGAAAAGTTCTACGCGTTTCTGACTAGTGTGCTTGCGTCCTTATTCATGATCTAAAAAATCATTGTGATCCTCCAGCTCCTGTTTTTCTCCGTCACTGGCAAATATTTACGTCTCCTGGTGGGAACAGGAATTTATCTATTCTGATAATAACCCTTTTCGAGATCTGATATATTTTTTTGGTCGTTATATAGATGATGGTCTGCTTATATGGAGGGGCACCCCTACATCCATATCTGAATTTATTGTGTACATTAATAACAATGATTATAACCTGGAGTTTACACACAATATAGGCACAAATGAGATTACTTTCTTAGATGTGACCCTAAGGGGGGACAATATCACGGGTAACATTGAGTCGGTGTTATACCGAAAAGAAATTAGTGGCAATTCAATTCTTCAAGCCACCAGTTGTCACCCACAACATGTAATTCGCAATCTCCCTGTAGGAGAATTTATTAGAGCAAGAAGAAGTTGTAGCAGTTCTGACACCTTCAGAAAGGAATGCTCTATCATGACAAACAGATTAAAGAACAGAGGATATTCAAACAGGGATATAGCGAGAGCAAAGACTATAGCCAGTGACAGGACTAGGGAGTCTCTCCTTAAAAATCAACATGAGAATAACAGACAGAATCCTACTGCGCAGAAAGTGGTTTTTTCCACAACGTACAGTGAGGATTACAAAGATATTGTCGAAATAATCAAAAAATATCTTCCGGTATTGGAAGCAGATAATAAACTTAAAAATATCCTACGTCCAGGGTGTCAGTTTGTTTCTAGAAGAGCATGCACAATAGGGAATTTAGTTTCACCCTCCACATTTTCTTCTATACCACAGGGCAAAACAAATACATGGCTAGATACAAAAGGCTCTTATGCCTGTGGTGGAAATAGGTGTAATGTATGTAGATTTATGACCAACAAAAAAGTTTTTTCTTCTGATCAAGACAATAAGCCTAGAAATATCAAGTCGTTTATAAATTGCAACACTAAATATGTTGTTTACTTGGCTTATTGTAACATCTGTAGAGTACAGTATATCGGGAGTACTATACGTTCCCTCAAGAAGAGAATTGCAGAACATGTAACTGATGGCTCTAAATTTACAGACAAAAACATTTCCAGTCTCTCCAGACATTTTTATTATACACACAAAGGAGATTTTTCCTCTTTGGAAGTTACCGGCATAGAGAGGGTTACTATCCCAATCAGAGGAGGGAACAGAACACACAAACTGCGCAACCGCGAGATGTTTTGGATTTTAACATTAAATACCCGAATGCCGACAGGTTTAAATAATAAAACAGATACGTTATATCTATATTGAGAATTCCCAAAACACATGTAATGGGGTTTATTACTGGAGTCTTTTGCTCTAACTTTGTGCTATAACGCATCGGCCATTGACCCATGCAGTCATGAATAGGCACATAGTCTAACAGCGTACACAAATATAACGCTGGGTCTATACAATAAGGAGGTTATGGTGTTTTTTGAATAGTGTTAGAATATCTACGTTATAAACAACATGATGAGCTCTGAATATCATAAAATAATCTTCCGTCCATGTGATGTTAACAGTATGTGTTAGCATACATGTTAACATATATGTTAACATATTATATGTTAACATATATTCAAGCGTATTTAGTTCATTTTAGTATATATTTTTTCATGTGGTTGCATTAATAGCAGGTTTGTACACAAAGTAAATTATGTCCGAATGTTTATCTGTATACTTTGATGAACTAGCATGTTTTGTCATGGAATGTATCTCTGCTGCCGTTATGTAAGGGTTAACTGATTACAAGCCAATTCACCTGGTCTTTTTCCTCCTCCTCTTTTTTAAGATGGAGGATCACAATGATTTTTTAGATCATGAATAAGGACGCAAGCACACTAGTCCGAAACGCGTAGATCTTTTCTCTTTTTTTTTTGGATGATATGCCAGGATGTGACCTTGCAATTTTAATATTTACAAAATAAAAATTTAAATATTTTTTTAAAGAAGATTCTGAGTGCTGGAATACCTTCGTTTCATTGTGCATCATTCAGTCAACCGACAGGACTGCCTTTCCGTGCACCGAGAGCTAAGGAGGAATAGGACCTCGTCTACATTGAGGATGCAGCTTATGTGAGTGAGCGGTGGCTTTCTTTCTATTGTTTCCTATTTGTAAGGAGGTGTAATATGTCCTAATGTTCAATTGGTGTTTGACCTCCCTGAAATACAAATTGAAAGACATGGGACAACATAACTCCTTTATCTGCCTCCCTGATGAGAAATTCTTATGTTCTCAATCCTCAATACTTCTGAGTTTGTCGTCCAAGCCTGTTATCTCTGAGCAGTTAATTACTGTCTCAGGGATAATAGTCCAGGCAGAGCTTCAAGACCACAGTGACAGTCACTATCTATATATAATATATTATATATATATATATATATATATATATATATATATATATATATATATATATAAAATAAAAAAATTAAGGGCACTCCAATAGTAGTGGAATAACTCAAGTGGTGTTATATATATATACTTGGACTGGAAAATGCTGTTGAATCAAGGTTTGTTCTAAGTTCTGCAAATATGTTACTTCACAATTTATGTATTGTTTTAGATATAGTGGGTAATCTCTTTACCAGCTATTGGTAGATTGGTTTACATACTATGATAATGTGATCAGACTTGCTCAGTGGGGGGGGGGGGACATTCTTGCATGCATCAAATACCAAGTTTGAGAGATTCTCTTCTCTTCCCTTAGGTTATTCTGGGGTAATACTTTATTGAAATCTATTGTTAGGTAGGATATTTGTTTAGTGCTCACTTATATTATCTCCTAGGATTTCACATGCTGTTTTTGCATCTGCATATGGGTTTATAGAAATAACGTTGCTCGTCTCGGAGCCCACATAGCTTATATTTTGCACCTCGAAAATGGGCAAAATCACGAAAGAAAGGAACAGAGAGATAACCGGGACTCCAAAAACCGGGAAAACGCAGGCAGATTTAGAGAAATACCTGCGTAAGAAGCTGACATCTCCTTCCCGCTCAGCCAAGATGGCGCCCGTCACTGACACAGGAAGCATGAGAGCTGAGAACTCAGACGCAGAGAGCACAGTGGAGCACTCGGACACTGGAGAGGAAGGTACAAACGGGGTTTATTAAATGAATACTTTTTCAAGCCCTCAACCCCATTGCTAAAGACCTAGCTGAAATCAAAATAGACATTAAGCACCTGGGGAATAGGGTGGAACAAATAGAAAACACCCAAACTGAGATCATACACTTCAGCTCTAAAGTGCAAGAATCCCTTTCAATTCACTATAACCTCATAAATGAAGCACTTAATAGAGCGGAGGACATGGAGAACCGCAGCCGCAGACAGAACGTCCGCATACGCGGCCTAGCAGAATCCTTTGCCCATGAAGCTCTTCCCACAGTAGCTAAAGAAATATTTGCTAAGCTACTAGGCCAAGAACGTGCAGAACAAATTCATATTGAGAGAATCCACAGGGCCCTGAAAGCGAAGCCGAAGGGAGAGGAACCGCCGAGAGATGTGATATGCGGCTTACTTCGCTACACTCATGTTGCAACCATATTGAAAGCAGGCAGAGAAGCCGATGTAATCAAATATGAGGACTCAATGATAACTCTTTATCAGGACATAGCACCAGCAACCTTGGCCAAAAGAAGAATCCTCAAACCATTGCCTCTAACCTTCAGTTTAGATGGCTATACCCATTTGGCCTAGCAATCCTGAAAGAGGGGAAACAAATCGTCATCAGGAAACCAGAGGATTTGAAATCAGCTTGGCATAGCACCAATAGACATCCCCTTTTGGTTGCCATCTCACCAGGATCTGCGACTTCCAACCCTACCTGCTGCCCAGCCATGGAACGCGGTGATGAAACACAAGTCTCCTAGAGCAAAGAAACACCCGAAAGAAGGCACTTAGGAACAGATCCGAAAAAGGATTTCGCTACTTCCATTATGTGTCCAGGACTGGGTCAGGAAACTAACTAATCCATGTTGGATGGAAGGGTATTGTATAACAAATGACTTTATGCTGTAATGTTCAAGTTAAAATATTTGCCTCTAATAATTATCTTCATATACCTGGTTGAATAAGAGATAGTCTCCACAGACCTGTTCCTGTGTTAACATGTTGAATTGTTAATCTCTCTCTTTGAATATTGAGGAATATTTCTTTTGAGCCCGTACAAAACCACAAAAGGGCACCGAGACGAGGCCTATGAAAAGGTCATTCTAGACAGTTGGATCCTTCCCCACCCCCCCACTCTCCCCATGCAGAGGAGAGGAGAACGAAGGCCGACATATTAGGGCATCACTGTGTCTCAACTACACCTCATAGGACTGCCCGACAGTTTATTGTTTCACTTTTGCTTTTAGTTTCATGTATTTTAAAGGTTGAAGTTGTTAATGTGGTAATAGATATTAACCAGCCAAATGCAAACCACTCCCCCACAACCCCCAGTGCCATGCCCCATGGCAGACCATATTATATCTTTCTTGGGACAACCTCACAACAGAGACCACCACATCATACCCCCCACCCCACCCCCATTTTTTAATGTTAAACTAATATGACAGACATCAATATTGTTACATACAACGTACGAGGCCTGGGCACCCCACAAAAAAGGAGTAAATTTTCAGAATATTGAAGAAACATAAAACTAAAGTAGCAATGCTTCAGGAAACCCACTTTAAAGCCGGAAAAATACCAAATTTATCCACTAAAGAATTCCAGTGGTGGTATCACAGCCCATTCATAAAGGCATTCAGAGGTGTTAGTATTGCCATTAATAAAAACATACCTTTCACCTTTAGATCAGAAGTCATTGACCCGGAAGGGAGATTCCTATTTGGTAAAGGAACTATAGGCACAGAAATAGTCACATTGGCGAACTTATATGCGCCAAATAAAAATCAACACTTGTGGGTTGCCCAGACTCTGAGCAAACTGAAAATGTTTACAGAAGGTATGCTATTGGTGGGAGGTGACTTGAACATAGCACTTCAACCCGTATTAGACACAACTCACCCAATTATCACCTCAAACAAGAAACTAACACGGATCTCTAAAGCCCTTGCAGAAATAGACTTGATAGATATATGGCGCACATTTAATCCAAACACCAAAGAATATTCTTTTTATTCCACAGCACATAATTCATACCATAGGCTGGAATATTTGCTTAGAATAAGTGAACTAACATATTCCTCAATCCCTGGCTGTTGTCTTTACAGTTGCTTTAGTTACAGGATAGGGTTCAGATTACTCAAGAGGTCCACACACACAAGTATATATTCATAGCTACTTACCTTTGGTAGCTGTACTTAGCCAATCTGCAACCTCTGGAAGGGGTAAAGCGGCTTCGGAGTATATATATGAGGGTTTTCACTACTCTCCCTACATTGTACTAAGGATATATAAACATACTTGTGTAAATGGACAATAGCAAAAGTGAATCTGAGGGATACTCAATACTTACCACCATGAAGCATATAGAGTCTAAGACTGATGTCTCACCCTGTGGGTGCACTGAACCATGATAGGGTGAAAGGCCCTTGGCAGACATTGCTTGTCACCTCTTTGCCGTAGTCCACCCTCCATCCGTGGGGTCCCAGTTTTACTCCAGTCTTGCTTCCTCACCTGTGAAGCCGGTTTCTATAAAGACAGGAGCATAGATAACCCTACTTGGCCAGCGAGGGTGACGGACTGTACTGATACAGGCTCCTTTCCCCTAGGCTTTCTAGTAACCAGTATGGTCACTTCATGTGTTATAGCTTTATAGGTTTTACCTTCTAGTATGGACCTTTATTGTAACACTAAGGCCTCTATCAGCTATTTCAAAGTCTCTTAGTTGTTGATGAACTTACTATATGAGGTTAGAAATCATAAAGAATCCCAAAAGAGTCACATTCTTACCCTCTGCCACGTTACACACCTCCACCAGTGCCTTCACCTCCGCCTCCTGTACAGACAGGTATTTTAGGAGTGGTTCTGCTTTTGTTATCTCATTTTGTGTGACCACTGCATATCTGATGTAGAATTAACCTAATTCCTGGACTCTCAAGCCATCTACAAAAAACTCAAAATGCAGATTAATGATATATTCAGTTTTGACATATTAAAAGGTAACTGGTTCATTTATTATTAAGATAATAGAAAATTTTAAATTCAACCTGTCTACCTCATGTCTCCCCCTTTGAATCTAGCGAAAGTAGTGGAGCTGGATTCAATTTAATACATCATAAAGAGGGCACATTGTAACCAAGGTTTCTAGTCATGAAGAGGTGAAATAGTAACAGGATAGTCCAAAGCTACTACAGAAGCCTTTTATACATAGGCAGCAGTAGGATACAAAACCAAGAAGGGTCCAGGTTGAGTCATGTTACACATGATCAGCACAGCTTCTGGCCTGTTTCTTCTTCTCTTTAAGATGCTTTAAATGAAAACAATAGAAAATGAACAATATACTCCAGAAAAACACAGTATTAGGACCAGAGACTAAAACTACAACTAAGACCCACTCATTTATCGCAAATTGCCAACAGAGAAATTTAATTTGTGATTTGCACTCCCTGCTCTGTCACATCTTTCATTGATTTCAACACCCTGAGGACACCAATAAAGCAGAAAAAAGAAGAAATAGAAGAAAATCCAGATCTGTCCACACCTTCCCACTCCTCCAGTGGTCCCAGGTAGAGCTGTCACTTTAAAATAGCTCTGTGCACAGCAAGTCCTGGGCTGTCTGGAACTGCAGGAAGATACCTGGTGTCATCTCTGGTAAACAGATGCACTTCTCCTGGAGTTTCTTGAAAAGTGAAGATGACACTCTCCCATGGGTACAACAGAAGATGGACCCGGCGCATTACGTGTAGAGATTTATTTAGTATATAAAACAATAAAAGCAAAACGCGTTTCGGACCCGGAACGGATCCTACATCAGTTGCATAAATCTGTTGACATACATGCGGCTTTTTAAAGAGGTGGTTTTGGCGCGGTATGATCACCAGTTATGGAGACCGGGCAGACCAATTAATGGATTGCAGTGATAATCGATAAATATTTACACAAATACAATAAATAAATAAATAATAAAATACACAACTTATATATATGACCTAGGATATGGAGAAATCCTAGTCCGTAGAGACTGGCGAAGGATTAGAGAGGAACTATAAAGATGGCCGATATTGCCGGACACAACTACAACTACGGATGCTGGCAGGGGACAAAAAGGCATTGAATGGATGCGATGTCTGACTACAGTTGCGTTTTGCTTTTATTGTTTTATATACTAAATAAATCTTTACACGTAACGCGCCGGGTCCATCTTCTGTTGTAGCCACGGGAGAGTGTCATCTTCACTTTTCAAGAAACTCCAGGAGAAGTGCATCTGTCTACTATTTTTGGTCGGTGTCCACACCGAAGAATACACTCCCTAGAGGCAGCGCTACGACGTATATTCTTCCATGCCTATATATGAGTTGTGCCATCAGCACAACTCAACAAGGTGAGCATAATAGCCCACATTTTTTATATCTGAATAATTGAAAAAAGGTAATCTGCACATTGAGCGCCCCTTGGCTCTCTCTCGTCCTTCTTCTCTCCTTTATGTCTTCGTTTTGACCACATCTCCATCATCACTTTGACGGGAGCTGTCATCAATTGAGAACTTTGAGGTGGCAAGCCATATGTGACAGAGTGGTCCCGTTATAGTACACACCTTTCTTATTGAGGACTAGCCCAAGACCGAACACCGGAACTGAATAATGGAACGACTCAGGAACAGACAATACAACCGGAAACAGCAGGTAGAAAAAATGACTGCTAATACTTGCTCTAAAAATATTGATCGTATCAACATGGATACAGACACGTTGAATTATGACTTAATGTATAAATTATTTCATGAACTAGAGAATGAAATGAAAAACGAGATGTTTCAAGAAATAGATATTATGTTTTTAGAAATATACAGTTCAGAACACATTGCCCCAAGAGGCCTCAGACTAAATATTCCATCCACTTTTCCAGATGATAATGATTATACTCGAGAGTGGGATTTGATTCTAGATTTGTTTTCGGAAAAATGCATAGACATGATAAAAAACAAAAGGTTAATTATGTACCATAGCAGTAGAAAGAGAATACAATTTCTACTAGAACAACTTAGCAGCTTTGAACCTCATGCTGATTTTCAGACTATTTGTCAGAATATCTCGTTACGATTAAGTAAAGCAGAAGATATAGTAATCAACAAGTAAACTAACAAACTGAAACGAGACAGATTGGACAAATCAAACAATCAATATAGACAACAGAAAGATAAAAAGACCAAAAGTACCATCATTAGAATCAGACAAGGGAAAAGATGGTTCACCATATAGTCATGGAACAAAACACCCTCCACCGAGATCATTTGTAAATCAGAAATACACACGTAAAGAAATTGTGAGACACCAATCCCATTCTAAACACTCTAATTCCACAACCACCCCCCATCTTGGTCAAGCGCATACGTCTCACCAAACATATACCAGACCTACTATAGAGAATGCACACCAAGATACATGTACAATTAATCACCCCAACAAAGAACGCACAGACACTCCAGATCAAACCCCTATGAAGCCAATCACCCTATACTTCCCCATGACCCAAAAAGTAGTCAAAAAAAGGAAAAAAGAAGAAGACGAGGGAAAAGAGGGGGGAAAACCACCAAAAATTTAAACAAATTTAAACTCATCACCCTAAAAAATTTAGAAAAAAACAATCAAATCATAATCAGAGCTGCAGATAAGGGTGGAGGGACCGTGATACAGGACTGGAATGATTGTGAAAAGGAGGCCAATAACATCCTGTAGGACAATCAATATTACAATAGAATTCGGATAGATCCATTTCCCACCATAACCAAGGAATTTAATAATATGATCAAATCAGGATATACCAAAGGTTTCCTAAATAAAAAAGAAAAGAAATTTATCACCATTATCCAACCCAACTAGCCATATTTTTACCATCTCCCAAAAATACACAAGCATCCAACTGCACCACCAGGAAGACCCATTGTTTCCAATGTGAACAGCCTAACAAGTAATTTATCACATTACATAGACCTATACCTACAACCACATGTCACAAACCTACCCAGTTATATTAAAGATTCTGGTGATCTTATTGGGAAACGACAAGAAATTCAATGGAAACAACATTATTGGCTAGCCACCATGGATGTCACTGCACTATACAGTAATATAGACCACTGTATAGGACTAGCCAGTATAGAACACACTCTAGAACAAGACGAAAACATCAAGGAAGATCAAAAAGACTTCCTCTTACAATGCCTACAATTCATATTGCAGAAGAATTACTTCATATATAACGACACAACGTACCATCAAATAAGAGGAACGGCGATGGGGACAAGAGTAGCCCCTTCATACGCCAATCTTTTCATGGGGGCGTTTGAGGACATCTTTATTACCCCTTATGAATTACATAATGGCAGCCTTATCACCTACTTTAGATATATAGACGATCTGTTCTTAATATGGGGAGGGGATCAAACCTCACTTGAAAAATTCTTCAATAAGATCAATAATAATGACTGGGGTATACAGTTGACTCTAAACATACAAAAAGAACAGATCGAGTTCCTGGATTTAATAATCAAACATAATGCAGAAAACATCATTACAGAAACATACTTCAAACCGGTAGATACCAATAGTTATTTAAATTTTCATAGTAACCATCATAAAAAATGGTTACGTAATATACCCTACAGCCAATTTCTTTGATTAAGAAAGAACTGCACAAACAATACCACACATGCAAAACAGGCGAAAATAATAGAAAAGCGCTTTTTAGAAAAAAAAAATATCCGAGAGAAATTGTTACAAATGCAAAACAGAGAGCAAACAAATACACACAACGGGAGTGTTTACAGTCCATGAAGAATACATCGACAGGAGATAAAAAAGAGGACAATCAGATTAGGTTTACCACCTATACAAATGATTTTAAGAAAATTGAAAATATCATTAAAAAACATTGGTACATCTTACTAAATGACCCTTACTTAGAAAAGATCATCCCCAAGAACCCATTGTTCACATACAGAAGGGCCAAAACACTAAAACAGAGACTGGCTCCAAGTGTACCCAAGCAACACAAAAAACAAAAACACAACAGGCAATGATAATACCAATCCAAAAGTGTTTAAATGCAACAGGAAAAGCTGTTTATGCTGCAATTTCATTAAACATAATCAGAACTCCTTCCACTCCTACCAGACAAAAGAATCATTTAGTATCAAAACAAATATGTCCTGCCAATCACGGTTTGTCATCTACCTCATAGATTGCCATTGTGGACTACAATATGTAGGACGCACTACGCAACCACTTCACTGTAGATTTAATCAACACAGGTTCAATATAAGTCATGGTAATAAGAATCATAGCCTTTCCAGACATATGGAATTAAAACATAAAGATGACTTCAAATATAACATTATACCAATAGACCATGTGAACGAGGGGATTCCGAATAGATTTGAGATCTTGAAAAGGAAAGAGATCTTCTGGATCTTAAAACACTTAAACCGCAAGGTCTGAATGAAGCCACAGAGACAATACTAATATGAGGATATATTCCCCACTACCCCTTTAAATATATCCCACTATTAAGACCTAAACCGATGTAGAATCTATTAGCCATTCACTTACCTGTGTCTTTATACTCTTACATCGGTATCAGTTCATACCAGAATGCTTATCCATCTCCTCAAGTCACGTAATTCCCCCACCTAATTAGCATCTGTAGTCAGACATCGCATCCATTCAATGCCTTTTTGTCCCCTGCCAGCATCCGTAGTTGTAGTTGTGTCCGGCAATATCGGCCATCTTTATAGTTCCTCTCTAATCCTTCGCCAGTCTCTACGGACTAGGATTTCTCCATATCCTGCTCCCTACCGTCCAGTCATTTATTCTGCCATCGCATCATAAATTGATTACATTCAGGATGCAATATAAAGGTACCATTGTAAATAGGTCATATATATAAGTTGTGTATTTTATTATTTATTTATTTATTGTATTTGTGTAAATATTTGGAAATTTTATCGATTATCACTGCGATCCATTAATTGGTCTGCCCGGTCTCCATAACTGGTGATCATACCGTGCCAAAACCACCTCTTTAAAAAGCCGCATGTATGTCAACAGATTTATGCAACTGATGAAGGATCCGTTCCGGGTCCGAAACGCGTTTTGCTTTTATTGTTTTATCTACTAATTAAATCTTTACACGTAACGTGCCGGGTCCATCTTCTGTTGTACCCACGGGAGAGTGTCATCTTCACTTTTCAAGAAACTCCAGGAGAAGTGCATCTGTCTACTATTTTTGGTCGGTGTCCACACCGAAGAATACACTCCCTAGAGGCAGCGCTACGACGTATATTCTTCCATGCCTATATATGAGTTGTGCCATCAGCAAGGTGAGCATAATAGCCCACATATTTTTATATCTGAATAATTGAAAAAGGTAATCTGCACATTGAGCGCCCCTTGGCTCTCTCTCGTCCTTCTTCTCTCCTTTATGGTGTCATCTCTGGTGATGGCCTGAGTGCCTACAGAAAGAGCTCTGAGTGCCACCTCTGGCACTAGTGCCATAGGTTAGCCACCACTGACATACAGGGGCAGATTTACTTAACCGGTCCATTCGCTATCTCGCGGCGCGTTCTCTGTGGTGGATTCCGGTCCAGCCGGGATTCACTAAGGTAGTTCCTCCAACGTCCACCAGGTGTCGCTGCTGCACTGAAGTCCGCCCTGGCCCGCCAGAATGCACTGAAGTTCACCAGCCTATACCTGGTGAAGGTAAGCGCGAGTCCTGCAACATTTTTTTTTTTAATGCGGCGGTTGTTCCGAATCCGTCGGGTTTTCATTCGGCCACGCCCCCTGATTTCCATTGAGTGCATGCCAGCGCGATGCGCCACAATCCGATCGCGTGCGCCAAAATCCCAGGGCAATACAGGGAAAATCGGCGCAAATCGGAAATATTCGGGTAACACGTCAGGAAAACGTGAATCGGCCCTTAGTAAATGACCCCCACAGTATACAAATTCCTTAGACCTTATTATAAAGCTATACAGTCATACTGGGGGCACATGCTGAGGGACAGCGTTACTGAGCAGAAGCATCACTAGAGGCACTGACGTAGGAAGCTTCTAGGGGTGTTATAGCTTCTGCCTAAAAAGCTCCTAATAATCTCTTTGTTCCTTTCATGCACCTTAACATTCCAACACTTGTCCCCCTCCCCCCTCCTGTGTTCACTGAGTCCTAGACAAGGGGGGTCAGCTCCCTCCTTCTCCCTGGGCTGTTTGTAGTACTAAGCGTCCCAGCATACCAGTATAACAAAGAAGGAATCTAACACACCATTGTAACATCTAAATTCACTCCATTATCCTACACAAATTGCTAAAACTTTTGACCACACCCTTCAAACTTTAGGTGTATTATAAAGTTTTACACTACATGTCTGATTTTATTAAACATACATCACAAGGTGTCTCAGATTCAAGCCTGCAATGAACAATGTGCACAATTGTGTGCCGGACTTTCCTCACAACTTTGATGAAATACCATTAGCACTATACATGATATAGACAAAACACATATTTATATCTTTGCCATAAACTGCAGGACTGTATGGAATAAACTCATAGAACATCTACAGTATCTGGCAAGTGTCCGCTCAGGGAATCCAATTGTCACTGCACAACCGTCCAGGAGTTCTCCTCACAGAAGTCCAAGATCCATAACAAATATGTTACTACCCAGGGGTTTTTGGACTTTGAAGTTCTGAGAGGTGACTCTTAGTTAAGCAGGCACAGTCTCCCACATTTATTCCCTGGGTACTAAATCTTAGTTGTCCTTTAAAGTTACAGCAATAGCCAAATACAGCTAAATACAGCTGAGCGGACTGTGGGTGCAAATCCAACGATCTTTAGGCAGTGCATTATTCTCCATACCACTGGTCTACTAAAGTATATCAAGTTGAGATGCCCCATACAGGATGAAGATCTGAAGACTATTCCTTTGTTCTGTGGCGAGCCCGCACTTTTTCTATTCTAGTCATGACCAGATATATTCCAGTGTGGGGGTTGGGTCTAGGTGCCACACTGCACATGTCTCCCGCCAGTCTGGGCCTTTGTTTCCATACACTCTGCAATTCATCCACCATTTTAGGGTGGAGGTAGACCTTTTCCTGAATTTTGTCTTCGTCTTTTGTCTGTCCAACGTTTTTGTCCATCATCGTCATAACACTCATACAACACACATTTTCCTATGGTTTCTTTATAACCAGTCTTTGTTCTTTTAAGAACCTTTCCCATTTACTAACATCCAAACAACCATCTTTTGATATACTTGTCCTTTTCAACATTCTCTGACATCCTTTTACAGCCTCTTTTCCCTCTCTCTCTTTCACAATCTATACTGCTGGTTTCCCTCCGAATTGCCTCTCATCCTACCTAGCAATTTTTCCATAATTTCCTACATATCTCTAGTGCCGGCACGCACTCATAGTCTCTCTTCCTTAGGGCAGTTTTAACCACTTTTATTTTATTTTTATTTTTTCCTAAACTTTTGCCCGTCAAGTAAAACTGTCCTCGTCCCCTTCCTTCAAGCAGATTGGGATCCTACCACAAAAAAAAAATTTATAAAGTCTGACTGTCCAAACTCAGTCTCCTTTGTCTCAAGCGAATTAAGATCTACCAACTACTTTTCAAGGCTGACTCTTTAGGTAGGGTCTATTCTAGGATGTTACTTTCCTAAAACCAGTACAGTACAGTATCACAACAAAGCACTATCAAACACACATGATCAAACTCACACAAAACCCATATACACACATCACATGGAGTTTTCAAAATAAAATAACAAGATTCTTTGGACTGGGCAATATAAGCATGCAACTCACCGGACGTGGGACAACCCAAACAAGGAGAGACAGAGCAAATTGTAACAATAAGCTTCTTACCTTTTTGTGTAGATGCATGGTCTGTCTGTCCTGAAAGGATGATCCCCAAATTGTCCGATAGGCATCATGCAAACCCATCCTGGGTTTCGGCACCAATTTTTAGAGAAATATCTCTTATCTCTGATGTGATTGTGTCCAAAACACTGTATAGTACGAGCTGCTCGGTGAACCACTCAGATCCTCATGTGTTTGAGCATTCCACATTTATTTAGGTAGCAGAGAGAGTTTTTATAGCTTCTTGGGACAAAGAAACTTACAGAGCATGCGTCACATTCCAATTGCCTTGAACAGGATATATCAGTGTAAAATGATCTGTGTGCGCGGGGGATGGTACTATGCATAGAGCCAATGTAAAACACATGGGGGGTCATTTACTAAGGGCCCGATTCGCGTTTTCCCAACTTGTTACCCGAATATTTCCGACTTGCCCTGAATTGCCGCGGGATTTTGGCGCATGCGTTCGGATTGTGGCGCATCGGCGCTGGCATGCACGCGATGGAAATCGGGGGCGTGGCCAAACGAAAACCCGCCGCATTTTAAAACAAAAAAATCTGTCGCGGAGCTTGCACTTACCTTCACTCAGCCCGGCTTGGTGAACTCCAGCGTGTTCCGATGCTTTTCAGCGCAGCAGCGCCGCCTGGTGGACAGCGGAGGAACTACCTTAATGAATCCCGGCCGGACCCGAATCCAGCGCAGAGAACGTGCCGCTGGATCGCGAATGGACCAGGTAAGTAAATCTGCCCCATGGTGTGTGAACACAATAGAAAATGTATTCTATTCCCTCACACTATGCACAGAGCTATTTTAAAGTGACAGCGCTATCTAGGACTACTAGAGGAGTGGGTAGGAGTGGACAGATCTGGATTATCATTGTAGCTCCTGCTCCGGCCCTAACAATTTCTCCTGTTTATGGTACCCTGGAGGGAAACTACAATGATCATCTAAATTTCTTCTATTTTCTGCTTTATTGGTGTCCGCAGGGTGCTGATATGAATGACAGCTGTGACAGAGCAGGGAGTATAAATCACAAATGAAATGTTTGTGTTGGTACTTTGCGATAAATAAGTGGGTCACATGGTTGTAGTTTGGGCATTCGGACACTAAAAGGTTCGCCAACACTGGCCTAGATCCACTGCACCCATTGCCCCTCTACTTGCTACTCCTTTGATGCAATCAGTTCAGAGAGCGAAACTCCTCGAAAAAGTGTAAATAGTGTTCCTGCAGCCATGTAATATCATCCTTCACTAGGAAGAGAGAGGCCCAAGCAGTGACTCAGCAATCCCAAGTTCAAAGTCTATATTACCCATGACCAGGTCGACTAGAGAGGTCATGAGGTACAGTAGGGATAACGGTGCACAACTCTAAAACACATTGGGGCACATTTACTAAGGGTCCGAACAGTGCATTTTCATCGTGTTTCGCAAATTTTTTCCGTTTTGCCCTGAATTGCCCCGGGTTTTTGGCACACGAGTTCGGATTGTGTTGCATCGGCGCCGGCTTGCATGCGACACAAATCTGGGGGCGTGGACAACGGACAACCCGACTGATTCGGACAACCGCGGAATTTAAGAAGCAAATTGTGTTGTAAGATCAGCACTTACATGCACCGGGAAGAAGAAGGTGAACTACGGCGGACCTCAACAGGGGGAAGCGACAGATGCAGGAAATTGGACGCACAATCTTTGTGAATCGCGGCAGACCTGAATCCTTGAGGGACAACGCACTGCAGCGATCTCGACGGGTAAGTAGATGCGTCCCACTGAGAGTGGGAAAGTTAGTTTTATTACAGTTTAAATTAGTCCAATGAGGCCAACCCACAAGGGAGAGCAGAGTCTGCATCTGACCTTATGCAAGTGTGACCCAGGCCTTATGAGACTGATGACAGCACCAGTCCAGAACTGTGGTAATGTGGGTAATCTGAAAGAGGGAAGGCAATCTCTCCGTTCAGCTTTCCATCAGAAAGCGGGCGGCAAGTACACCTTGTTTTAGAACTGTGGGAGGAAAATACCAATATTTGATTACGTTTATGGTCCACATGTAATAGAAATTTACAAAATGTGACTCCTATTTAAGCAAGGGCTTATGCTGAGCCATACCGTTTGACTTTTGAAAGTTACATTTAAAGTCAGGGAGCCCTCCATAAGGGGCCATTTCATCTAACAGGCAGGAAAAGGATTCCTGGGAAGATTGAGAGAAAGGAGTTAACTACATGGTCCCTGACCTTGTGAAAACTGGCTCCAGGGAAAGGGCAGATAAAAGAGTGAGAATGGTACATGACAACGCTGCTTCTTATGTAATCCAGAAACTATGAACAGAAGCCAAAGGTGAAGAGTAAAGGGTTTGAATTCATATGAGCATATGTTGTCCTAAACTCCAAAAGCAGTCAGGTATGAAGCAGCACTCCAGCAGATGCAAAGCAGGCAATTTATTCCACTATAGTGATGCCTAGTGACATAGTGATGCATCACTATGGTGGAATAAATTTATGCTTTGCATCTGCTGGAGTGCTGCTTCATACCTGACTGTTTTTGGAGTTTAGGGGTTGATGTCACACCCCTTTAAGAAGACCTGCACCCTACCTTTTAAACTTCATATTGCTGCTCCGTTTATATCCTTATCTGTTGTCCTAAACTCATATTCTGCTGCATCCAAAATGAGAAAGGCCTTCTAACGTGATCAATGCTGCAGGCAGCTTCTGATGTGGTGTCTTCAAAGTCAGTTTGGATGGCCTTGGGCCCCCCTGGAGCTGGGCAACTGCCAATATGATCTTTTGTATTGTCATGGGTGCTCCTGAGACCCATGTCTCGGGTCACAAGCGCAGCCGTGTATCCCCGGGTCCCTCACTGCGGCAGCCACAGGGTCACTCACTAGCCCACTCTCCAGCGACGGCTCCTGTGGTCAGACCCAGGCTTCCCCACCCCCTAGTTTGCGTGTGCTGACTTTGTGAAACTTAAAGGGGCTTTGTGAAATTTAAAGGGCCAGTGCGCTGCTAATTGGCGTAGGTCGGGCGCAGCCCTGATATATAGGCTGCCTTTTCCTTTGTTCCCTGCCAGATCTTTGTGCCCTGTTGCCTGAGAGAAAGCCTATATTGAGACTATTGTGATCTATCCGATGTGACCTCTGCTTCATTTCCTGACCTTGATTCTCTGCCGCCTGTCCTGACCTTTTTCTACGTCCCTTATTTTGATCCTGTGCTGCCTGTCCCGACCTCCTGCCTGACTACGGCTCTGATTTAGCCTGCTGTTTCTACCACAAGCAAGTCGTGCCTGTGGAGCAATCTGGTGGTATTACTCTGCAACATTTCCATCCCACTTTGCATTGGGCTCTGATGAATACAGGGTGCCACGTTCAGGCTCAGCAGCATAACCAGCTTACCAGCATCATCCAGCAGTTATTGGCCATCCAGCACCAGCGACCAGTCCCTGTGCCCTCGTCCGCTACAGCATCTTATGCAGAACCCAGACTGCGTTTGTCTATGCCATCCAAAAATGATGGAGACACCAAATTTTGCAGGGGCTTAATCACCCAGTGCTCACTGCAGATCAAGCTGATGACTACACAGTTCGCCACAGAGAGGTCTAAGGTGGCATTTGTGGTCAGCCTACTCTGCGGAAAATCCTTGGCATGGGCTACCTCTCACTGGTAGAGGAATGACTCGGTCACTGCAAACATCACTGCATTCTTGTTGCTTAATTTCAGTCCATCTTCGAGGAACCAGCTCGGGCATCTTATGTGGAGACCGCCCCCTTATATTTTGCTTCGAGGGGGATTTATCATTTTGCAACTATGTGGTTCAATTCCACCTCTTTCCTCCAAGAACTCTTGGAATGAAGTGGCATTTGCTGCCACCTTTAAGAAAGGACTGGCTAGTCATATCAAAGACTCTCTGTCTGCATGGGACCTGCCATCTTCACTGAATGACCTTATCACCCTGGCCACTCGGATTGACCTCTGGTTCACCAAGTGCCTAGAGGAGCAGTGCATTGAACAAGGGCAGATCAGGGCCCGTTGCCTGCCACGCTTGGCTCCAGTCTTCCAAAGACTGATGGACACTTTGAGTATCTCGTCATGCTGTTTGCACTCTGTAGCGCTCAAGCCGTATTCCAGTATTTCATTAATGACATTCCCATAGAACTCCTGTATACCCGTGGACGATATCTTGGTGTTCTCTGCTGACCTCAAATCCCATCAGGTACATTTACCTCAAGTCCTCAGGCGCCTAAGGGCCAATCGCCTGTATGCCAAGAAGTACCTATTCCGACGAAAGTGTTTTCCTTTCCTCGGGTATATCATCTCTGGCAAGATGGATCCCACGAAATTGTCTGCAGTATTTCAGTGGCCTCGCCCAGTGGGACTTTGTGCCATCTAGAGATTCATGGGCTTCGCTAAATACTACCAGCAGTTCATACAGCATTTTTCCTCCCTTGTATCTCCCATTGTGGTGCTAACCAAGAAAAATGCCAATCCTAAGATTTTGCGGCTAAAGAAGCGTTCTTTCAGCTGAGGTCTGCCTTTGCCTCTGCTCCTGTACTCACTCGGCATGATATGGAGAAACCGTTCCTGCTAGAAGTTGACGCCTCATTGGTAGGAACTTGTTGCCGTTCTAACCCAGAAAGGACCCAAAGACCGAACTCTCAGCTGTGGCTTCTTGTCAAAACCCTTCTCAGACACAGAGATTAACTATTTGGTTATCCCATTGGTGATTGGGAACTTTTGGCCATAAAGCTTGCCTTGGAAGAGTGGCGCTATCTCCTGGAAGGAGCTCGTCATCAGGTCTGGATCTATACTAACCACAGGAATCTGCAGTATCTCCAGACTGTGCAATGCCTCAATGCATGACAGGCCCTCTTTAGACTTAGAAGAGGGTCCCTCTTCTTCTCACCTTTAGACTTCCTGATCGGCTTGTTGTTGCCGCCCCTGTGGATGTATGAAAAAGTCCTCCTGGCAACACATATATCCAACCTACTCTTCAGAAGAGGATTCTATTTTGGGGACATTGCTTTCGTGTGGCTGGGCACTCTGGCCGCTTTCATCTCTCATTTCTACTGGAGGCCAGTTCTGTCAAGGACGTATGAGGCTTTGTGAGTTCCTGCACTTCCTGTGCCCAAAATAAGTTGTCACATCTCCTGCCACTGCCTGAAGCCAGCTGTGCATGGACTCATGTGGCCATGGACTTTGTTACGGATCTTCCACCATCTTCCGGTAATACCGTCATCTGGGTGGTTATAGACCATTTCTCCAAAATGTCTCACTTTGTTCGTCTGGCTGGTCTGCCAGATTTCTTCAGCATATTGTCTCGGAACAAGTGGTCCAATTTGTTTCTAGATTCTGGCCTTCTTTGTGCAACAAACTTCAGGTAAAGCTGGACTTCTCTTCTGCCTATCATCCGCAGTCTAATGGGCAAGTGGAGAGAGTCAATCAAACTCTAAGCTGCTATCTATGGCATTTTGTTTCCACTCAACAGGACGACTGGTCCACCCTGTTACCTTTGGCTTTGTTAAATTTAAAGTCCCAGCGCATCGCTAATTGGCACTGGTCGAGCGCTGCCCTGATATATAGCCTGCCTCTTCCTTTGTTCCCTGCCGGATCTTTGTGCCCTGTTGCCTTAGAGAAAGCCTATATTGAGACTATTGTGATTTTTCTGTTGTGACCTCTGCTTCGTTTCCTGACCTTGATTCTCTGCTGCCTGCCCTGACCTTCTTATACATCCTTAAATCGATCCTGTGCCACCTGTCCTGACCTCCTGCCTGACTATGACTCTGATTCAGACTACCATTTCTGTATCTCACCTTGGCTACTACCGCAAGCCAGTGTATATTCTGTGTTGTGTGAGCACAAAGGGTGAGTCTGTTGTACAAATAATGTGGGACAGATGAAGGTAGCTGCATGCATAGTATGAGTTGCAGAGTAAGTCTGCATTCACACACATGTATGGGGGACTTATATATGGCCGATATATGTCCCCCATACACTTCTATGGGCTCACAGAAGTGTGGCACCGTACCGCTCCGTACCCGGGAAAAAGATAGGACATGTCCTATCTTTTCCCATAATACGCGCCATGCGCCATTTATCCCTATGGAGAAGGGCGGGGTGAGCAGCGCCGTGTGCCCGCCAATCTTCAGAATTTCAGATCGGCTACACACAGAGAGTACTATCACATGACCTCCCTTGGGCCATTACTAATATAGGCCTTGAGTTCTTGCTCAATAGACCCAAAAGGACTGATCACACTTCTCGGCTCCGCAGCCCAAGTGCCCAGCTAGTTAGAGGCCATAACTCATCATGTACCAGATACTATTATGGTATTTAATCCTTCTAGTAGACCTATTGATGGTATTATTGTACAACAGTAACAAATAGTAACGGAAATAGGCATTTATTTATGCGACAAGTTCAACTTTTGTAACATTCTTGAGGTATTTGATTATTTGGCATTCCTAGAAGCGTCCATAATTCTATAAAGTCTATTAATACAAGCTCAGCCTGGGGTTCTGGGTTAATGTTTTGACTCAGCACTACAAAACAACTTTTTGACATGGCTCTCTAGTGATCATTTCCAGCCTAGCTGACCACTGGACCAGGGTGAAGGTAGTCATTGCAAATACCTGTGTCTGGAGAACTATTATCCTGCCACAACCAGCTAACTAACAGCCATCCTTTCCCCCAAGAGATAGAAGTTCTGACCATAGTTTTTGCAGTTTTTTTCCATTTAATATAGGAGAACATCTAAAAAAAATTGCAGGTAGAGGAGGGACGGTTCTACCATCACCATAGATTTTTTTATTTTTTACTGTGAGAGCAGTGAGACTATGGAAATTTCTGCTGCAGGAATTTTAATGTAGGTCTCTTTGTACATGTTCAAGAGAGGCCTGGAGAGGCCACCGCAGCAATGTTCACAGCAGGGCCCTCTTGAAAAAAATAAATCTATACTCACCTCCTTTGCTTCTTCTCCCTGTCCTAGTGTCTCCGTCTTCTCCTCTTCTGGACTGGGCGCATACACCATGACACAGTGGTGTCACTGCCGTGCAACATCATTTTGTAAGGGCCCGTACAGTGGGTTATGTGCATCCAAGCCAGAAGATGGCGGATCAAATAGGGCCCAAGTATAAGGGATTGTGGGCACTGTGAGACCTTCGGCCCTCACTTTTTATTGGAATATGAGGAGCCCTTGAACACAGTCCCACTAGATCCCCCATGATGGCGGCTCTGCATATATGAAAGGTTGCCAGATGTAAGGACAAACTGTCCTTGGTGAAAGGTGTCTTCTCCTCCATTGCATGAAACCTCTTACTCCTAGGCTTCATAGGAACAAAACATTTTGTTAATAGTTTCTGTTTTTGTAAGAAGTGTTGGTTTTTGTAAAAAGTTTATATTTTTGTCCCTGCGTGTGCCCCCATACCACAGCAGCACTTACTTCCCCTGGCTCCAGTGGCGGTCTCTCTGTCTCCAGTGGCGTCGATAATTGGCACTGGCCTGCTATAAGTTCCTGCCCCTTCCTGTGACCCTTGCCCGATCTTCAAGCCATCCCCTGAAGAGAAAGCTCCCCTGTGTATCCTGCGTATCATGCTTTCCATGTGCCAGTCCGTTGCTTTGTTCCTGATCCGTGTGCCAGTCCGTTGCTGTGTTCCTGATCCATATTCCAGCTCCTGCGATTACTGGCGTGAGTCCTAGTGTGCCTACTTGTGCTGTTCTCCTTCTATCACCCCGGATACAGACTGTCTCCTGCATTAGTACCTTGACAGCCACCGTGGGCTAGTCGCACCTGTGGAACAACCTGGTGGTACCCCGGAACTCAGCAAGACCATCCCGCTTTGTGGCAGGTGCTGGTGAAGACCAGGTGCCACTTACACTCCATTCCCAGGTGTCGGCTAGTACTATCTCCCACCGGCACCAGAGCCTAGGCTAAGACTGTCTATGCCTAATAAATACATTGGCAATCCCAAACAGTGCAGAGGATTTATCACCCAGTGCTTGGTGCATATAGAGTTAATGCCATCTCAGTTTGTCAGATAGCTCTCCGGTTTGTCAGATGGCGTTCATCTTCAGCCTCCTCACCGGGTAGGCTCTGGCCTGGGCTACTTCTTTGTGATCCAGTTACGGCCACCCATGTTTGAGAAGCCAGCATGAGCCTACTCGGCCGAAACAGCACATCTGAACCTACGCCAGGGAGACTCATCTCTGGGTGAATATGCTGTCCAGTTCCGCACCTTGGCGTCTGAACTCGGTTGGAACAATGCGGCCTTATGTGCGACTTTTAAGAAAGGACTGTTCTCATGAGTATAACATGCATTGCCTTGCCCATGATCTGCCGGCAACTCTGAATGGTCTTATCACCTTGGCCACCCAGATAGACGTGTGGTTCTTGGAACGAGCTGAAGAGTTGCGGCATGAGTGACCTCTAGTCCAGCTTCCACGTCTGCCTCGGTTGACAGGTTGACAGAGCTCTACTTATGTCTGGGGAACGATCCAAACGTTTCCAAGAAAACCTCTGCCTGTACTTTGCCAGTCCCAAGCACCTCATCGGGATTTGTTCAGTCCGCCCCCAATGTCTGGGAAACACCAGCACCTAGGGCTTTTGGAAGAAGCATCCTTAGGTGTGAATTTAGCTTCTCCACGCCTGACTGTTCCAGTGATCCTCAGTGTCGGTACCATCCTTCCCATGCAATCTCAGCATTTCTGGACTCTGGTTCCGCAGGGAACTTTGTGGATGCCGCCCTGGTCTCCCGGCACCATATTTTGGTGGTTCCACTCAAGTCTCCCCTGGTCATTTCTTCAGTAAGTGGACAGCTTCTTTCCGATCTGGTCCAGTACAATATGGAACCCATCCATCTTCAAGTTGGAGTCCTACACCAGGAAAGACTGGTCTTCTGTGCCCTGCCTTGCTCCACATCAGCTCTTCTCCTGGGTCTTCCTTGGCTTCAACTCCAGGCTCTGGTCCTCAATTTTAAAACTGTTAAGATCCTTCGTTGGGGCCCTGAATGCCAATCTCGATGCATGGTGGCACCACTTCCGGTCCTGACCTCTTCTGCGTCTTCCAAGTCTCTGGAGGGTCTGCCAGCTTGTTACTGGGACTTTGCAGATGTTTCCTCTAAGAAACAAGCAGAGACTTTGCCACCACATCGTCCCTATGATTGCCCTGTGGATCTCCTTCTGGGTGCCACTCCTCCTAGGGGTCGGTACTGATACGAACAAACCTTTTCATCTTGAGGTGGATGCGTCCTCCATAGGAGCTGGAGCGGTGCTCACCCAGAAAGGGCTCAAGGGCCAAACTTCCACATGCGGATTCTTTTCCAAGACTTTTTCCCCTGCTGAAAGTAATTATTCGATTAGAGACAGAGAGCTGTTGACCAGCAAGCTTGCGTTAGACGATTGGCAGTATCTTATGGAGGGTGCTCTCCATCCCCTGAGTCTGTACACTGAACAAAAGAACTTGTTATACCTCCAGACAGTCCAGCGTCTGAATCTCAGTCAAGCCCGGTGGTCATTGTTCTTTTCCCGTTTCGACCTGCTAATCCATTTTCGTCCAGCTGACAAGAATCTCAAGGCTGATGCCCTGTCCCGGGCTTCGGATGTTGTTGGAGAAGAACTGGCTCCTCAGCATATCATTTCTCAGGACCAACTTGTTGTTGTAGCTCCGGTGGATCTTTGGCAGCTACCTCCCGGCATGACATATGTTAGACCTGCTCTCTGGGAGAGGATTTTATCTTGGGGACATTCTTCTCGTGTGGCTGGGCACCCTGGGGTGCAACACACCGTGGCCCTCATCTCCCACTACTACTAGTGGCCAGATCTGGTCAAAGATGTTCCTGGAGTTTGTCAGATCCTGCTCCTCCTGTGCCCGCAACAAAGCCTCTCGCTTCAAACCGGCTGGACTGTTACTGCCGTTGCCGATACCCAGTCGCCCGTGGTCCCATGTGGCAATGGACTTTGTCACCGATCTGCCTGTCTCCTCGGACAGTACTGTCATCTGGGTGGTGACGGACCAGTTTTCAAAGATGTCCCATTTTTTTCCCCTTCCAGGTCATCCGTTTTCCCCAAAGCTTGCTAGTTTATTCTTTAGACACATCTTCCGGCTGCATGGTCTTCCGCTACACATCGTGTCCTATTGAGGAGTCCAGTTTGTATCAAAATTCTGGAATTCCTTATGTAATTAACTGCAGGTCAACATTGATTTTTCTTCTGCCTACCACCCGCAGTCTAATGGTCAAGTGGAGAGGGTGAACCAGACTTTAGGCTGCTATGTACGCCACTTTGTCTCTGCCCATCAGGACAACTCGGCTGACCAACTACCTTGGGCTGAGTTCTCCTACAATTCCATGGACTCAGGGTCTACTGGCTGGGCTCGGTTCTTTGTGGTCTATGGCCGCATTCCTCGCCCTCCTTTGGTGCAGGACCTCAAGTCTATTTGGGACCAGACCCTCCAGTCTCTTCTACGAACACAAAAACCCAGGCTAATAAGAAACATCGAGCTCCTCCTGTTTTCTCTCCTGGTGAAAAAGTATGGTAGTCCTCCAGATCAGTCCAGCTCAAGATACCCAGCTACAAGCTTAGTCCCCGGTTCCTTGGTCCCTTTGAGGTAATGAAGCGCATCAATCAAGTGGCCTACAAGCTCAGTGTTCCTCCATCTATGCGCATCCCTAACTCCTTCGATGTCTCCCTCCTGAAGCCAGTTATCTTGAACCGCTTCTCCCAGCAATCCTCTTAAGGAGGTTCTGGATATGAAGATCGTGAGGGGTAAACGGTTCTTTCTTGTAGACTGGAAGGGGTTCGGGGCTGAGGAGAGATCCCGGGAGCCCAAAGAGAACATTTTGGATCGAACTCTCCTCCAGAGGTTTCTTGGGTTGGGGGGTACTGTCATAGGTGCTCCCGCAATCCCCGTCCTGGAGCGCGTGCCCCCGGACCACGGCAGCACTTACCTCCCCTGGCTACAGTGGCTGTCTGTCTGACTGGCTGTCTGACTGTGGCGGCTTGGTGCACACATCCCCATCTCCTAGGGATGGCTCTCAAAGATTTAAAGGGCCAGCGGGCTGATAATTTACGCTGGCCTGCTATCAGTTCTTGTCACTTCCTGTGACCCTTGTTGGCTCTTCAAGCCATCCCCTGAAGAGAAAGCTCCCCTGTGTATCCTGCGTTCCTGTGTATCCTGAATTATTTTGTATCCTGTGTTCTGTGTGCCAGTCCGTTGCTGTGTTCCTGATCCGTGTGCCAGTCCGTTGCGGTGTTCTTTATCCGTGTGCCAGTCTGTTGCTGTGTTCCTGATCCGTGTGCCAGCTCCTTCAATTACTGACGTGAGTCCTAGTGTGCCGTCTTGTGCTGTTCTCCCGCTATCAACACGGATACAGACTGTATCCTGCATTAGTACCTTGGCAGCCACCGCGGGCTAGTTGCACCTGTGGAACGACCTGGTGGTACAGCAAGACCATCCCACTTTGCGGGGGGCTCTGGTGAAATCCAGGTGCCACTTACACTCCAGTCCCAGCTAGTACCATCTCCCACGGTGGTCCTGACAATAGGATGGATTAGTAAAGGGAGAGTTGACGTTTCATGCAGTTAGCTAGTGTGATAGGCTTGCCAAAGGAGATGGGTTTTAAGAGCACGTTTGAAGCTTTGGAGGGTGTGTATTAGTCTGAGAATCCGGAGAATAGGAGTGACCCAGGTTAAGTCAGAGGAAACTGAGTAGGCAGATGAGGCACAGGACGCAAGGAGTGGTCATAGAAATATATGGGCCACAGCAATTCTTGCCTCACACCCAGCCAGCACTAAATTATTTCAGTCGGCAGTTAAAGAGATGCAAGTCCCTGCCTATGCTTTATTGTCCAAGTATCAGTTGCGATGTACACCTTGCAACTAATGGAATTGCACACCTTATTTTCTCCACAACCTATTGGTGCAAGGCGGGGATGACCTGCCCAGAAAAATAATGACGGCTGGCAATCACATATTGTGGGCAACGAGGAGCCATAAGATTTTTAAAGCGGTCAGATTGGTCCCTTTTCAAAAGCAATCTCATCCATTAAAGGGAACCTGTCACCAAGAGACCCATTTTTAGCACTGCCTCAGTCCCCACAGAGCATAGTACATACACTGCCAAAGTGTTTTTGTATAAGAAATAGGTTTTACAGAAAAAAAGATATGTTATATTGTACCTTTCATTAGCATCTGCTGTGTGACTAGGCAGTTGCCTAATGGGAGGGACTGGAAAGAGCAGTCCCTCCCCAACCTTGGGAAACATGTGATCTTTTCAAATATATGAAATATATAAATGAATAACTCCCCACACTCGTGATTGGCTGTCACCTGGGAGCAGGGGACATCGCTAAGCCAAGTGATGGGTGTTTTAATATATTTGTAAGGGTCACATGGAGGAGCTGTTCCTCAAGGGTGGGGGGTAACTGCTCTTTTCCAGTCCCTCCCATTTGGCAACTGCCTAGTCACACAGCAGATGCTAATGAAAGGTACAATATAACATCTTTTTTTCTGTAAAACCAGTTTTTAATACAAAAACACTATGGCAGCGAATGTACTATGCTCTGTGGGGACTGGGGGAGTGATAAAAATGGGTCTCCTGGTGACAAGTTCCCTTTAAGGACCAGGGCTCATGGGTAAAATGGGACAAACCTATGCTTTTTCTCCATTGTTTGGTGGATAGAAAGCTGAATGCTTCCCTGGGATGGTGTGGACAAGGTTGGTAATTGTTGTGATCTCACATTCTCCCTGGGAGGCAGCGGTAGTCATTTAGTCAACTGAAGCAGCAAAAGGAGCCTCAGTTGTTTCCATGGAAACACCTGAAAATACATGAAAACACCCAAGGCTCCTTTTTCTTGCTTCAGTTGTCTCATTCACCACCACCGCCTTCTGAGTGACAAGGCCAACTGTCTCGCCACAAAGGTAAGATGTCATCCACCACAGCTCATGTTTTGTTTATCGGGGACCTGGTCATACACATGGTGCTCAGATTGTTGCTCGCATCAGGGACCGGCAGCACATGTTTTGTCCTTTGCATATTACTTGAAGGAATTCCACATCCTGGAGATAAGCTGGGTCAGCTTTTACATACTCAGTCCCTGGTCATGGTTGCATTAGAATGTGATGCCATGGGTTTGGGCTGCCCAATGTGCCTTTTCACCCTTCCCCATCTTCGACTGGCTACCTAGGTCTTTGTGACCACCACCTCTTCCTCCAACTATAATTTAATTTGAGCCATGTTGAATCAATGACATCAGCCTTTAGGTCTTATTCCACTTTTAATATCTGCCCTTCTTGTCTGTATCCAGATTGCAGAGTGCCGCAGCAACCATAAAGGCTTCCGATCATGTAATTCGTGATTTTTCTATTACACCCTAGAACAAGGGTTGAAACATCCAGCTCCATAAAAACAGCTTGCTCCTTTATTAATCCATTTGTAGATAAATAGAAAACATCAAGTAAAAAGGTGACACATTCTATAGATGTGTTCTATGTATCTACAAATGAATCAATAAAGGAGGAAGCAGTTTTTTTGGAGCTGGATGTTTCAACTATTTTTCTTTGCTGTCAATATTAGGTTCTGCTGGATAACTTTACACCCGTGCTGTTGGCAAAACAGCAAGTGGCCAATTGGATGAGCTTGAAAGACATTTTCTATAATGTCTTTTACACGCTGCTTGAGAAAGCAAAGCATCTGATCATCGTTATCGATCAACATTATCATTGTTCCCAACCACTGTAATTCCAGTCAATTTATGTGATACTAGTATATACATGATATGCAGCAACTATTTTAATTGTATTACTGTTACAAAACCAGAGCTTGACAAATTGGTGCCAGTCCCCAATGGGGCTCACAATCTAATCAACCTACCAATTTTGGAGTGTGAGAGGAAACCAGAGGACACAAAGGAAGCCCAGGCAAACATGGAGAGAACATACAAACTTAAACCCAGGTCCCCACCGCTGCAAGGCTGTAATGCTAACCACTAAGCCACCGTTACCCATAAAAATAACGGAATACTTGAAAACACTCTTGCCACAGAGCAATAAATGTGCTAACTGTTTGATTATAGTATCATAAAAATATTATATTAGTTGGCATATTAGACTTTATTTGACTTGTACAATTTTTAGGGCTCTTTCATACACCCTTTTATAAATGTTGGGTTTTAGCCCCTTAACCCCTTAGCGCTCAGCACCATACCGTAGTAGTACTGCATGGGCTCCCGCGATTAGTGTTCAGCCCTGTACTAGTACGGCACTAAGCCAATGTTGGTTCGGCTCTGCACCAGAGGTGGGCCGCCATCGGGAGTCACAGGGTGTCAGCAGTAATCTACCGCTAACATCCCAGAGTAACACCCGCGGTCAGAGAAGGCTCCCACCCATTAAATGCCATGGTCAGCCCAACTGCAGCATTTAACTTGCCTTTGGGGGGTCTTTCCCCCAAACCCCCCCCCCCCGCCGTCTTCAAGGGTCTTCATGGGTCTTCATTGTTGCTATGGCAGCCCTGGGGTCTGATCAGCATGAGCTGATACAGCTATTACCCTGCAATACATCAGTTTAGCAGTGTATTATCATGAACAAGACATCAGATAATTGCTTGTTCATGTCCCATGGTGGAACTAACAAAAAAAGTTATTCAATAAAACATAAATTAATAAATCAATTAAAAGTCCCAAAACATATAAAGAGACATATAATGCACAAAAAAACCTCTAAATTATAACACAAAGCCCACATATATAGTATCGCCACATCCGTAACAACAAAACATAATAGTTATTGAATCCATACGATGGCTGTAAAAAAAATGTAAAAAAAACCTGCCAAAAATTATGATTTTTACCGATTTAATCCCACAAAAAATGCTATAAAAAGTGATAAAAAAAACATGTTATCCAGAATGATACTGTTGCAAAGTACAATATGTCCCACAAAAAACAAGCTCTGTAGCCATAAATTAAAAATGTTATGCGACTTGGAAGACGGCAATGCAAAATTGATAGATTTTTTCCACATTAGGGTTTTATTTGGCTAATTTAGTAAAACATAAGAAAAAATATTCAAGTATGCTATCCTGGTAATTGTATCAACCCATAGAATAAAGATAACCAGACGTTTCATAAAGCAGCAGATGTCTGCATTGTCACACCCGGGGGTTGGAGTGTTGAACACAATCTAATACCTGCAGATAAGTCTCCAACACTCACCCATCCAGGATAGACTACATCTGAGTCAGGTTATTGGAGAATGGGATACAAATGAATCACCAATAATTGTATCCAATAAATTAGAAGCTGTGGTGAAGCAATATAACTTATGTAATAAGGATGCATGGTCTCTGCTCCAAGCATGGCTTCCTGGGCCTCTGGCCACACCATTGTCATCTACACACATGGGAAATGATGATAGTGGTGCAGACTTTAGAAGGAAGGAATTGCAGCGTATCATGGGAGGGAGAGACATAAGGGGTGAGAATACCCTGAGAAAACATAGGTTCAGGACAGGTGATGACCCCCTTATTTTCTGTAACAAGTACCTGACCTTATTTAGGAATGTTTACAACTGCCTGGATATGTCTGAGGATGACTCTGATTTCCTCTATTCAATGGCAAATCAGTGTAATGTGGATTATACCACAAGAAATGCCCTGAGAAATGCCACGTCTCTAGAGAACTTTATTAATATACTCAGAGACTGGTGTGAGGAGTCTAACAATAGGGATGAACCATCAGGATATCTGTCTACAGAGTACAGAGCTAGGTGGGCGAGATATGTCAGGTATTGCTATGGATGTGGGAGGCCAGGACATATTAAACGTTTCTGTAATGTAAATAATGAAAACCATGGTACACATTATAATTCATTGCATACAGAAATTGATGCCATTGAGCCCGAGACCGACCAGAACAAAGTGATCACAGAGACATGTGAGGAGGCCATGACACCTCCTGGAAGTAGCCACACAAAGACACGTGAGGAGGACACATCACATGCAAATAAAATCCCCAATACACACAGGGATAAGAAAGAACAGCCTCCCCCTCACTGCAAACAGCACAAGGAAGGTGCTAATGTCCCAGGGTACAATCCATGGGCAGGGCTGGCTATTCTGCAGCTGGTCACAGATCGCTCTCCCCCTGCTAATAAACAGTGCACAGTACAGCAGCATGGCTTATTAATGTGTGGATATACCAATACACATTGTGAATGAATAGATTTGGAATTGTGTTAATGGTATGAATTTCTTGGTTTCTAACTATGTTTTCTTTCTCTCATAGGCTGGATGTCTTTTGTCATATGACTCCAGGACAAAGAAACTAACACTTTGTTTTGTTTCTACAGGTTCCTGTTAGGATTGGGTAACACAAAGGACAGGGGATAGTGTGCCCTGAGCTTGCCCCAACCCCTGTCCCTTCCTATAGCCCCCCCACGCTAAACCATGGGGCGACTACTTGAAGACTCGAAATACACTGCTTAAGTGTGGGAAAGGAAAACACACACAGACTGACAAACATAAAACACAAAAGAATGGTTAACTAGCCGGAGTCACAACGAGAGGGTACGTCAATAGCAAAATCAGTAGGCAAAGAGTCAATGTCAAAAACGAGCCGAGGTCAACAACGATACAGATACAGAGCAAGTCAAACCTAATGCTGAGCGAGTGGAGAAGGGATTTCAAACACTGGCACAGGTGACTAGTGAAGCTGCAATTTATGCAACCAGAACTCCACCTCCAGAACCTGATAGGAGCTGGACAGCTTCTGGGAATTAACCCCTCATGGTACAGAACAACCAGGCATCATGCAGAGGTACCACAAGTCCCAGCTGTTCCGAACACAACTCCTAGACAGCGCGAGATCTTAGCAGCCGCTGCCCGGGACGAGAGGTGGAGTTTGCGCGGATGCGCGCCGGGGGTCGGAGAACGCTGCTGGCACCAGCAGAAGAACCAGAAGTCCCAGCATTCTCCCTAGCGACCCTGACAGTACCCCCCCCCTGACGGGGGGCCTTCGGACCCCTAGATCTTAAAGATGGCTTCTGAGGATAGGCCTGATGAAATAACCTGAGTAACCGCGGAGCATGAACATCCCTAGCCGGAACCCAAGACCTATCCTCAGGACCAAAACCTTTCCAATGGACCAGGTACTGCAGGGAGTTACCTACCCATCTGGAATTCACAACTTTTTCCACCTCGAATTCCAGATTCCCCTCCACAATAGATGGAGAAGGAGGGTCAGGAAGAGGCAAAACAGGCTCAACATAGCGCTTCAGAAGACTCTTATGGAAGGTGTTATGAACCCGCCACCCTGCTGGAAGAGTAATCTTGAAGGAAACCGGGTTAACAATTTCAGTAACAACAAATGGACCTACAAACCTGGGCGCAAACTTCAAAGAGGGGACCTTCAATTTAAGGTTTTTTGTTGATAACCACACTTTATCCCCCACCACAAACGTATCGGAGTTAGTGCGCCTTCTTTCAGCCTGTTGG
This sequence comes from Engystomops pustulosus, assembly GCF_040894005.1. NCBI lineage: Eukaryota > Metazoa > Chordata > Amphibia > Anura > Leptodactylidae > Engystomops > Engystomops pustulosus. The sequence continues at coordinate 67,458,072 of NC_092413.1, forward strand.
ACCATAGAATTTTGTGCCCTCTGAATATTCTCCTGAACTTGCAACCAGAGCGTGTGCAACTTGGATGTAATAGCTTCCGCCCGAGGAATATTAGAGACAGGAACAGAAGAAAAGGAGAAACGAGGATGAAAACCATAATTGCAGAAAAACTGAGAAACCTGAGTGGAAGAACTATAGTGATTAATAATAGCAAATTCTGCCAACGGAAGGAATTTCACCCACTGGTCCTGACTGTCCGAGACAAAGAGTCGCAGACGCCGACGAGAACGACAAATTAACTTCCAGTCTAGAACAAAATGCTCGCCAAAATCTGGAAACAAATTGTACGCCCCTATCTGACACAATATCATCTGGTATACCATGGAGGCGTACAATATTCTGTATAAACAATTCAGCCAATTCTTCAGCTGAAGGTAACTTTTTTAATGGTACAAAGTGTCCCATCTTAGAGAAACGGTCCACTACCACCCAAATCACTGTATAGCCTTGAGATGCTGGCAGATCAGTGACAAAATCCATTGACACTTTAGACCATGGCCTGGTGGGTACTGGAAGCGGAAGAAGAGGCCCCTCAGGACGTCTCCTGGGAGTCTTTCCTCGCGCACAGACCTGACAGGCTTGGACAAATGCGTGCACATCATTAGTCATGTGAGGCTACCAGTAACTTCTCTTTAAGAGATCCAAGGTACTCCGCATTCCCGGATGACCTGCCAATACCGAGCAATGCGTCTCCTCCAACACTCTCAAACGACAAGAAAGAGGAACAAATAATTTGCCTTCCGGAAGGTCTTTAGGTGCAGATCTTTGTCCTGCTAAAATTTGAGAGGAGAGGTGGGAGGAGACAGCTGCCAGCACAACACCTGGAGACAAAATATTACTGTCCGTAGTTTCTGGAAGCTCAAGAGTCCCGAAGCTACGGGACAAGGCATCAGCCTTCACATTTTTTGACCCAGGTCGGTAGGTGACCACAAAATTAAAGCGAGAGAAAAACAAGGCCCACCTAGCCTGACGTGAGTTCAAACGCTTAGCAGTATCCAAATATACCAAGTACTTATGATCCGTGAGCACAGTTATCGGATGAAGAGCTCCCTCCAAAAAGTGTCACCACACTTCAAATGCCCACTTAATGGCAAGGAGCTCTAGATTACCAATATCATAATTCCTCTCACAAGAAGAAAATTTTCTAGAGAAGTATGCACAGGGCCTAAGTTTGGTGAGAGTGGAGGACCCCTGAGACAACACTGCACCTACTCCAACCTCGGAGGCATCTACCTCTACAACAAATGGCTGAGAGAGGTCAGGTTGAACCAAAACTGGGGCTGACGAGAATGCCGCTTTTAGAGTTTCAAACGCAGAGCAAGCGGCAGGGGACCAATTGTTCGGATCAGCACCCTTACGGGTTAGATCCGTGAGGGGTTTGGCAATCACAGAAAAGTTCTTAATAAAGTTGCGATAATAGTTAGCGAAACCTAAAAAACTTTGTTGGGCCTTAAGATTGGTAGGCCGAACCCAGTCCGTGAGCGCCTGAACCTTACTCGGATCCATCTGTACATCAGAGGGAGTAACAACATAACCTAAGAAGGAAACCTTCTGGATGCAAAAAACACACTTTTCCAGCTTAGCGAAGAGGTGGTTTTTGCGCAACCTGGTAAGTACCTGGCGGAGATGTTGCTGGTGAGAAATCATATCAGTAGAGAAAATCAAAATATCGTCCAAACACACCGATATAATCATGAAAAATGGAGTTCATAAACCCTTGAAACACAGCTGGGGCATTACTCAAACCAAAGGGCATAACCAGGTATTCAAAGTGTCCCAAAGGTGTATTAAATGCGGTCTTCCACTCATCCCCTTCCCGGATCCGAATCAGGTTATAAGCCCCTCTAAGATCTAATTTAGAGAAAACTTGGGCCCCAGAAACCTGATTTAAGAGATCCGGGATCAAGGGGAGAGGACCTGAGTTTTTTACCGTTATCTTATTTAATTCTCGATAATCAATACACGGCCGTAAACCACCATCTTTCTTCTCAACAAAAAAGAACCCGGCCCCAGTGGGCGACTCAGAGGGACGGATATGTCCGATTGCCAAACTTTCATCAATATAACTCTTCAGTGACTCCCGTTCTGGTACCGACAGGTTATATATACGACCCTTTGGCAATCTAGCATCAGGAAGATGGTCAATTTTACAATCAAACTCCCTGTGAGGAGGAGGGACTTGGGACAATTGTTTAGAAAACACATCTGAGTAATCAGAGAGAAAACCTGGAAGACTCTGATCTTCCGCCAGTACTGTACATAATGAAACTCTGGTCAGGTGATCCTTACAGTGAGGACCCCAGTGAACCAGCTCCAGAGTTTCCCAATTAATTACCGGATTATGGATCCGGAGCCAGGGCAGACCAAGAATGACATTTTCAGACAAATTTTCCATAACTAGGAAAGAACACCATTCTTCATGCATAGCTCCTACCATAAGCTTTATCTGCGGGGTTCGGAATTTAATCAACCCTGCCTGTAGAGGGGTCAAATCCGCACCCGACATCTGGATAGGAGAGGACAATGGAATCAAAGACATGCAAAACTGAGAGACAAAATTAATTAAATTAGTTGCAGCGCCAGAATCCAAGAAGGCGCGACCAGTACAGGAAACAGATTGAAACTTAACCCGACAAGGTAAATACATTCTAGACACAACTGGGAGTACCTGAGCTCCTAAGCAGTCCCCTCGATTACTGCTTAGGAGCGGAAGTTTTTCCTGCTGCTGCCTCTTGGAACAGGTGTGTATCTGATGATCAGGACTTCCACAGTAGAAACAAAGATGGCGTCTTATTCGATGTTGCTTCCGCTGTGCAGGAGAGATGCTATCCAGCTCCATGGATTCCAATTCTTGACGGCCTGGAGACAGACTGGCCGCTGGCTGACAGTCAGAGGACACCCGAGGTGATTGCCTGGATCTTAGGCGACGATCAACTCGGACGAGCTTCATCTAATGTCTGAGGCTCGGCATAAGCTAAGACTAAGTCCTGTACTCGGTCTGACAGTCCGGACATAAATTGGTCTCTTAGGGCACAGTCGTTCCATTGCGAGTCAGTCACATACTGTCTGAATTGGGCACAATAATCTTCCGCTGTCAATTTTCCCTGACACAGAGATCTAAGGTGGGAAACTGCCAGTGCCCGGCGGTCAGGTTCGTCATAAATCTGGCCTAATGAAGAAAACAAAGCGTCAAGAGAAGAGCGGGATGGAGAGTCAGGTGGGAGAGAAAAGGCCCAATTTTGCGGATCACCGCGCAAAAGAGAAATGACCACGCCCACCCTTTGTGTCTCGGTGCCCGATGAGTGAGGGCGTAAAGAAAAATAAAGTTTACATCCCTCTCTAAATGAAAAAAATTTCTTGCGGTCACCAAAAAACAAGTCAGGGAGAGGAACCTTAGGTTCTGGTGCAGGTGGTGGTGGAGCCTGCGGTGTTGTCTGCCCCAAAACCTGCATTTGAAGACGGGCAGACAGACTCTGAACATGCTGAGTTAAGGTCTGGACCTGAGCGACCACAGCTGACAAAGGCTCCATGGAAGGAGTGAATGTAGCAGGTCATATACAGGATGCAGACCTATGTGTGGGCCAGTGTTTCTGTTAGGATTGGGTAACACAAAGGACAGGGGATAGTGTGCCCAACCCCTGTCCCTTCCTATAGCCCCCCACGCTAAACCATGGGGCGACTACTTGAAGACTCGAAATACACTGCTTAAGTGTGGGAAAGGAAAACACACACAGACTGACAAACATAAAACACAAAAGAATGGTTAACTAGCCGGAGTCACAACGAGAGGGTATGTCAATAGCAAAATCAGTAGGCAAAGAGTCAATGTCAAAAACGAGCCAAGGTCAACAACGATACAGATACAGATACAGAGCAAGTCAAACCTAATGCTGAGCGAGTGGAGAAGGGCTTTCAAACACTGGCACAGGTGACTAGTGAAGCTGCAATTTATGCAGCCAGAACTCCACCTCCAGAACCTGATAGGAGCTGGACAGCTTCTGGGAATTAACCCCTCATGGTACAGAACAACCAGGCATCATGCAGAGGTACCACAAGTCCCAGCAGTTCCGAACACAACTCCTAGACAGCGCGAGATCTTAGCAGCCGCTGCCCGGGACGAGAGGTGGAGTTTGCGCAGATACGCGCCGGGGGTCGGAGAACGCTGCTGGCACCAGCAGAAGAACCAGAAGTCCCAGCATTCTCCCTAGCGACCCTGACAGTTCCATTCTTTGTTTCGAGTATTGTTTGTGTGATAATTGTCATTATGTTTTGTTTTAGGCAACAAGGTGGTTGGCTGAAGAAACAAGTTATTAATATTGACATTTTTGGTTTACAGGTCATAAAAAATGTAGTATGTGAAAGATATTGTTTGTATCATGAATAATGGTTAAAGTTTTATGTTTTTACAAATAAAACCACGTGGTGTAATGAGCTCAAAATTTATGAGGGTTAATTGTTTGCAAACAATTAAAAAACATGAAATAACATCCCATTGTGAGGTGTAGGTCCTTTGTGTAATGTATTTGTTGTTTTTTTTGTGCTATGTCTTTGTTCTTTATCTTGTCCCATAGATGACCTTACTTAATCATTGACAGAAGATGGATTGGAAACTGCCTGCTGTCCCACCCTAAGATGTGTAGACACTGAATTAGCTCTCATTGTTTTTTGTTGTCTGTTTTGTGTTCTGTTAACCCCTTAAGGACGCAGCCTGTTTGCAGGTTAAGGCTCGCAACTTTTTTTTGAAATTTGACCAGTGTCTCTTCCTGTGGTAATAACTTTTCAACGCTTTAAGATATCTCTGTGATTTTGAGATTGTTTTCTCGTGAGACATTGTAGTTTATGTTAGTAGTGTCATTTCGGTGATCCGTTCCTTTTTTGGGGGGTAAAAATTCAAAAATTTAGGAAAAATTTGAAAAAAATGACTATTTTCAAAGTTTCAAATGTTATACTTTTTAGACAAAAAGTGATACCACAAATTTTTTTTGATAGAAACCTTTTGCCATTGGTCTTCTTTTTATATCCATTATTTGTTTTAAGTTTCCATTTTTTTTATGGATGTGAGAAGGTTTGAAGTTTTAGTAGCAACTTCTCAGATTTTCTTGAAATTTGAAAAATGCGAACTTTTTGGTGATCAATTCAGTTTGGAAGTGCTCTATAAAGGCTTATGTACTATATACCCCCACAAGTAACACCATTTTATGAACCTAACATCTCAACCTATTCAAATCAGCATTTAAGAAGTCTGTTAACCCTTTAATTATTTTTCCGGAAGCATATGAAAATGGAGTGGAAATTTTGAAATTTCAATTTTGGATTTCAATCTTTCCAATTTAGCCCTAAAATGGATACATTCAGAAGGAATTTGAGATAAATATATATTCCTAATTTCTTGCCCTGCTTCTTCCGAGTACGGCGATACCAGACATGTGGATGTCAGCTGCTGTTTCCCCGCACAGCGATGTCCAGAACAGAGTTAGCGATACTGGGAATTTGGAAAGCCAATTTGGCTGCAAATATTTTGTGGTGCCACAGTGTAATTGAAGAGCTCCTGAAGTAAAAGTACAATAGAAAACCCCCCAAAATGTCACCATTTCGGAAACTAGACCCCTCAAAGAATTTATCAGTGGTTGTGGTGAGCATTTTAACCCCCGACACGCTGGTCAAAATTTAATGCAAAGTAAATGGTGCAGAGTAAAAATTGCGTTTTTATCTCAAAAATGTCATTTTAGTGCCTCATATACTGTGCCCAACCCATGCCACTTTAGACAAACACCCCAAAAATCATTCTGCGGGTTGTCCCGAGTACGGCAATACCACACATGTGCCAATAATTTACAGGCTGGGCACACAGAAGGGATGAGAATGGAAGGAGTGAAATTTTGATTTTCCAGCTCCGTTTTCACACGTTTGGATTTGGAGTGCCATGTCATGTTGACAGGGCCCGTGAGGTGCCAGTGCAATAGAAACCCCCAATAAATGATACCATTACGGAAACTAGACCCCTCAAAGAATTTATCGGTGGTTGTGGTGAGCATTTTAACCCCCGACACACTGGTCAAAATTTAATGCAAAGTAAATGGTGCAGAGTAAAAATTGCGTTTTTATCTCAAAAATGTCATTTTAGTGCCTCATATACTGTGCCCAACCCATGCCACTTCAGACAAACACCCCAAAAATCATTCTGCGGGTTGTCCCGAGTACGGCAATACCACACATGTGCCAATAATTTACAGGCTGGGCACACAGAAGGGATGAGAACGGAAAGAGTGAAATTTTGATTTTCCAGCTCCGTTTTCACACGTTTGGATTTGGAGTGCCATGTCATGTTGGCAGGGCCTGTGAGGTGCCAATGCAATAGAAACCCCCAATAAATGATACCATTACGGAAACTAGACCCCTCAAAGAATTTATCGGTGGTTGTAGTGAGCATTTTAACCCCCGACACGCTGGTCAAAATTGAATGCAGAGTAAATGGTGCAGAGTAAAAATTGCGTTTTTATCTCAAAAATGTCATTTTAGTGCCTCATATACTGTGCCCAACCCATGCCACTTTAGACAAACACCCCAAAAATCATTCTGCGGGTTGTCCCGAGTACAGCAATACCACACATGTGCCAATAATTTACAGACTGGGCACACAGTAGGGATGAGAACGGAAGGAGTGAAATTTTGATTTTCCAGCTCCGTTTTCACACGTTTGGATTTAGAGTGCCATGTCATGTTGGCAGGGCCTGTGAGGTGCCAGTGCAATAGAAACCCCCAATAAATGATACCATTACGGAAACTAGACCCCTCAAAGAATTTATCGGTGGTTGTGGTGAGCATTTTAACCCCCGACACACTGGTCAAAATTTAATGCAAAGTAAATGGTGCAGAGTAAAAATTGCGTTTTTATCTCAAAAATGTCATTTTAGTGCCTCATATACTGTGCCCAACCCATGCCACTTCAGACAAACACCCCAAAAATCATTCTGCGGGTTGTCCCGAGTACGGCAATACCACACATGTGCCAATAATTTACAGGCTGGGCACACAGAAGGGATGAGAACGGAAGGAGTGAAATTTTGATTTTCCAGCTCCGTTTTCACACGTTTGGATTTGGAGTGCCATGTCATGTTGGCAGGGCCTGTGAGGTGCCAGTGCAATAGAAACCCCCAATAAATGATACCATTACGGAAACTAGACCCCTCAAAGAATTTATCGGTGGTTGTGGTGAGCATTTTAACCCCCGACACGCTGGTCAAAATTGAATGCAGAGTAAATGGTGCAGAGTAAAAATTGCGTTTTTATCTCAAAAATGTCATTTTAGTGCCTCATATACTGTGCCCAACCCATGCCACTTTAGACAAACACCCCAAAAATCATTCTGCGGGTTGTCCCGAGTACAGCAATACCACACATGTGCCAATAATTTACAGACTGGGCACACAGTAGGGATGAGAACGGAAGGAGTGAAATTTTGATTTTCCAGCTCCGTTTTCACACGTTTGGATTTAGAGTGCCATGTCATGTTGGCAGAGCCTGTGAGGTGCCAGTGCAATAGAAACCCCCAATAAATGATACCATTACGGAAACTAGACCCCTCAAAGAATTTATCGGTGGTTGTGGTGAGCATTTTAACCCCCGACACACTGGTCAAAATTTAATGCAAAGTAAATGGTGCAGAGTAAAAATTGCGTTTTTATCTCAAAAATGTCATTTTAGTGCCTCATATACTGTGCCCAACCCATGCCACTTCAGACAAACACCCCAAAAATCATTCTGTGGGTTGTCCCGAGTACGGCAATACCACACATGTGCCAATAATTTACAGGCTGGGCACACAGAAGGGATGAGAACGGAAGGAGTGAAATTTTGATTTTCCAGCTCCGTTTTCACATGTTTGGATTTGGAGTGCCATGTCATGTTGGCAGGGCCTGTGAGGTGCCAGTGCAATAGAAACCCCCAATAAATGATACCATTACGGAAACTAGACCCCTCAAAGAATTTATCGGTGGTTGTGGTGAGCATTTTAACCCCCGACACGCTGGTCAAAATTGAATGCAGAGTAAATGGTGCAGAGTAAAAATTGCGTTTTTATCTCAAAAATGTCATTTTAGTGCCTCATATACTGTGCCCAACCCATGCCACTTTAGACAAACACCCCAAAAATCATTCTGCGGGTTGTCCCGAGTACGGAAATACCACACATGTGCCAATAATTTACAGGCTGGGCACACGGCAGGGGTCAGGAAGAAAGAAGCACAATTTAGGTTTTCAAGCTTCGTTTTCACTAGATTGGTAATGGGGGGTACCCCTGAGGTACCAGTACAATAGAAACCCCCAAGTAGTGAACCCATTTTGGAAAGGGCACCCCTCAAAGAATGTATGTAGGCTTGTATGAGCATTTTAACCCCCAACACGCTGGCCAAAATTGAATGCAAAGTAAAGGGTGCAGAGTAAAAATTGTGTTTTTATCTCAAAAATGTCATTTTAGTGCCTCCTGTACTGTGCCCAACCCATGCCACTTTAGACAAACACCCCAAAAATCATTCTGCGGGTTGTCCCAAATACAGCAATACCACACATGTGCCAATAATTTACAGGCTGGGCACACGGCAGGGGTCAGGAAGAAAGAAGCACAATTTTGGTTTTCAAGCTTCGTTTTCACTAGATTGGTAATGGGGGGTACCCCCGAGGTACCAGTACAATAGAAACCCCCAAGTAGTGAACCCATTTTGGAAAGGGCACCCCTCAAAGAATGTATGTAGGCTTGTATGAGCATTTTAACCCCTAAGGTGCTGGCTAAAATTTAATACAAAGTGAGTAGTGCAGAGAAACAATTGTATTGCAATTTATCAAATATGCCATTGAAGTGACAAAAGTATTTTGCCCAACTCATGCCACTGGGGAAAAACACATCAAAAATCATTCTGCGGGTTACCCCGGTTAGGGCAATACCCCATAGGAGGCAATAATCTGTAGGATGGAGACACGGTAGGGCTCAAAAGGGAATAACTTGTTGGAGCACAGACATTGTACATTTTTTTTTTCTTTTTGGCATCATGAAAGATTTGTAGATGCCAATAGGGGCCAGTACAGTAGAAATCCCTAAGAACTGACCCTATTTTGGAAACTACACCCTTCCATGAATTAATCTAGGGGTATAGTTAGCATTTTAACCCCACAGGTGGACCCCTGAAAAAGTGCATAATGGATAGTGCATAGTAAAAAATATCTATTATGTCATTTTGTGCCCAGCTGCTGCCATGGGAGACAAACACCCTAAAATCATGATGCATGTTTTCCCGGGTAAAGCATACGGGACAGTAATCTACAGGCTGGGCACATGGCAGGGCTTAGAAGGGAAGGTGCGGCATGTGGCATGATGTATAAGCTGTGCGTCAGGGTAGCAACAGAGTACTCTAAAAATCCAGGGATGTATGATAAATTCGGAAGCAATCTTTCATACATAACCCTGGTTTTTCTGGGCATGTCTCACAGTGATGAATGGTGTCCTTCCGAATGCCATTTTTGGAGCACACCCTGCACCTCTTCTGTGTCCTTCCCTTGCTGGCTGTTTGGGGAACTACTCCTGGAAAGTGCTGCCCTGGTACAATACGTGTTGGGGCCTCACTTCCAGATGTGCTAGCACTCCCCCCTTCCTGGTCTCCAAAAAGAAAGTACTTTATTACCACCTCTTGAAATTCCAGGAAAGTTCCCCTCTGGCCGGCATATCGATGCAGCACATAAGCATTATACAATGCCATCTGCATCATGTGCACGGCCAGCTTCTTGTACCACACCCTCGACTTCCGCATGGCATTGTACGGCTGAAGCACCTGGTCAGACAAGTCCACCCCTCCCATGTATTTGTTATAATCTAAAATACAGTCTGGCTTGGGGGTTTCTGTACTGGCACCTCGTACTGGGACAGGGGTGGTGGTGTACTCATGTATTGTGGTTAATACAAGGACTTCTCTCTTGTCCTTGTACTTAACACACAATACAGAGTCGCTGCATAGTGCCCTGCTTTCGTGCGTTTTAAGTTTTTGCCCAAGCAGCGACTTAGGGAGACCTCTCTGATTTCTGCGTACAGTGCCGCATGCCGCAGTATTTCTGGAAGTGAGGTACTTGAACAGGGTGGTGCTGGTGTAGAAATTGTCCAGGTAGAGGTGGTAGCCCTGGTCCAGCAGTGGGTGCACTAAATCCCACACTATCTTCCCTGTAACACCCAGGAAGGGGGGGCATTCTGGGGGCACTATAGTGGAGTCCTTCCCTTCATATATCCTGAATTTGTATGTGTACCCTGATGAACTTTCGCACAGCTTATACATCTTCACACCATACCTTGCCCTCTTATTGGGCAGGTACTGGCGGAAGTGAAGTCTCCCTTTGAATTGTACTAGGGACTCGTCTATGCTTACATGTTTTGCGGGGGTATATGCCTGGGCAAACTTGGCACTAAAATGATCTAATATGGGCCTGACCTTAAATAACCGATCATAACTGGGGTCACCTCTGGGTGGGCACTGTGTGTTGTCAGTGTAGTGCAAAAACTTATGGATGGCTTCAAAGCGCATCCTGCTCATTGCCATGCGGAACATGGGGGTGTGGTACAGAATGTCTGTGCTCCAGTAGTCCCTGATTGAAGGCTTCTTTACTATCCCCATAAGGAGTATTATGCCCCAATACTTGTGCATCTCTGCTGCAGTGACAGGGGTCCACCTGTAGGGTTGTGCATAAAAGGACGTGGGGTTTTGGGCAATATGTTGTGCAGCATAGAGATTGGTCTGGACTACAATTAAATTCAACAGCTCCTCATCAAAAAAAAACTTAAAAAAGTCCACAGCTCTGAGCCCTGTCGTGTCAAAGTTAATTCCAGGATGGCCCAAAAAGTCAGGGACCTGAGGGGTATAATTATCTGGGGCTACCCATGTGGGGTCAGTGGAAGCCCCAGACGCTTCTCCTGCAGAAGTCCCAGAAACTTCTCCTGCAGAAGTCCCAGGCACTTCTCCTGCAGAAGTCCCAGGCACTTCTCCTGCAGAAGTCCCAGGCACTTCTCCTGCAGAAGTCCCTGGAACCCTACGGCGCCTTCTTGGGGGTCCTTCCAGGTCACTGGAAGATGAGCAGGAGGATGATGATAGGTAAAAGGGACCATCATCCCCACTAGCTGACTCGGTGTCAGAGGCAAGCATGTTATATGCCTCCAACACGGTGTACGTCTTCTGAGACATTGCACACAAAAAAAAATAGAGAACTAGAAAAATTAGATAATGTGCACCAAACTACACGGATAAACCGTCTAGCAGGCACACACAAAAAAAAATATAATGCACACCAAACTACACGGACAAGCCGCACAGATGGCACACACAAAAAATAATGTGCACTAAACTACACGGACAAGCCGCACAGATAGCACACAAAAAAAAAAAAAAGATAATGCACACCAAACTACACGGACAAGCCGCACAGATGGCACACACACAAAATAATGTGCACTAAACTACACGGACAAGCCGCACAGATAGCACACAAAAAAAAAAAAGATAATGCGCACCAAACTACACGGACAAGCCGCACAGATGGCACACACCAAAAATAATGCGCACTAAACTACACGGACAAGCCGCACAGATAGCACACAAAAAATAATGCGCACTAAACTACACGGACAAGCCGCACAGATAGCACACAAAAAAAAAAAAGATAATGCACACCAAACCACACGGACCAGCCGCACAGATGGCACACCAAAAATAATGCGCACTAAACTACACGGACAAGCCGCGCAGATAGCACACAAAAAAAAATAATGCGCACTAAACTACACGGAGAAGCCGCACAGATAGCACACAAAAAAAATAATGCGCACTAAACTACACGGACAAGCCGCACAGATAGCACACAAAAAAAAAGATAATGCACACCAAACCACACGGACCAGCCGCACAGATGGCACACACAAAAAGTAGCTACGTACGGGCGCTGTGGAAAAAAATATTACCAGGCACCGAAAAAAAACCTATGTGCACCGCGCAAAAAGGCGCTACAAATGCACCTAGCTTGCCCTAAGACAAACTAACTACCGCTAAGACTGCTAAAGATTCTGTGCAGCGCTATTCACACGGCGCACTGAAAAGTGTGTCCAGTGCAGAACAACGCTAACACAGCGCACTGAAAAGTGCGTTTGGGTTCAGAAGGGACAGACAGGGAAAAACGGAAGACACGTGGGATCACACAAGGCGATCACACAGGGAACACACAGGACACAGGAAAAAACAGATAGGGATGGGAATTTGTAGGGAACAATAGGGATCAGATAAGGATCAGAACACTATTTATAGTGTAAAAGTGTATTTTGGTGCACACAGTAACGCTCTCTCCTCTCTCCAGCGATACCAAACCAAAATGGTGCCGCTGGAGGAAGAGGAAGGGGCTAAAACCACGTTTTTTAGCCCAAAATTGCTGTAATTGGCCAGTCAGGTTTGACTGGCCAATCACGGCGATCGGCGGGCGGGACCGATTTGATTGGTCGGGTGACGGAGACAGGAACTCCTCCTGCCTCTGTCACCCAAATCTCGTCCCGATGTCACCACGTCGCGAGACGTGGTGACAATTCTAAAATCCTATGCGCTCGCGCCGTAGCTGTACTGCGCTGAGCGCTAATCGTCGGAAGCTGCGCAGTACAGCTACGGCGCGGAGCGCTAAGGGGTTAAATGTAGTATATAAACACATTTTTTTTAAGTACCTGGTGCTTAGGAATGATGGATTTTTTTTAAAATTTATTTATTTATTTTTTAATGAAGCAGTTTTTTTCATGATTCAAGTATTATTATTTTTTATGGTGTTTGGTACCATTTTGTGGTACCAAAGGGGCATGGTTTGTAGAGGAAAGTAATACAGTGCCAAAGGGGCAGACTATAGTGAATTTGCATAAACATTTTTGTTTTTTTTATAAGGAAAAAAATAAATAAGGTGGATGAGGATCATTTGATATTTAGCTTTATTTTTTCCATTTAGGCATTAACCAGAGGACCTTCCAAGATTTTTGTATTTTTAAGGAGAAGCTTTTAAAATTAAATAATGTGCCGTCAGGTGAAATAAATTTCAAGGTGATAATTTTTGGTTGTTTTTACTTTGTATAAACACCTGCACTGCTAGCGGAGTAATAATGTACATTACCAGCTGAATAGAAGACAAGTTGTTCCTGGTGTGAGACAAATATTAGTGGTGATCTGTAATGCTAGTTATGAATGTGATTGACTATAAACAAAACAGTCTGAGATACAGTCTGATATGTAGATGTTTGCATATATATATGTATATATATATATATATATATATATATATATATATTTTTTTTTTTTTTTTTATTTAAGGTTTTCTTTGATACATTTGTCTCACTGGCAACTTAATTTAAATTTTCTAAAACAAAAGGGGTGCGGACGCCGCGATGTGAGGAAGCACGCCGCGGCGCTCCTCCCCCAGCCAAGCGCTCCCGCCCCGCAACTTGATAGAGACTCGGCGGTCTCGCGACTAGTCGCAGCGAGGCTGTCTCCGGCACCTGAGATTACCAGGCACCGACATCGGAGCTTCCCTGGACCTAGCCCCAACTGCACCGCACTGCCAGCTGCGCTGTTCTGCCTGCCGCAACACCCCGATAGCCGCACTGCTCCACTGATTATGCCAGGTATGCTGGCACAGGGGGGGGTAGCGTCTCGCCCGTTGTGAGAGGTGAGGGCAGCCGCCTGTCTGGGCCAACGGAATCCCGCGGCACCGAGGCACTGCAGCCGGGTAGGAAGCCAAGAGGGGTAGGAGAGCAAGCTGTGAGCTGCATGGGAGTAGGAGAAGAACCTCGGCTATATGCGCAGATCCTATTAGTCACCGCTACGGGAGTTTGGAGTCAGATAAGTTGCTGTTTCCGGAATATTTCTCCACGTGGAAGACCTGCAGGGATGTTGTGAGGAAGACTGGTGAGATCGTTTGATTGTTTGCTGCTCCCCTGCTTTTGCCCTAGCTTCAACTAACTGATGCTTTCTGCATGCTTTGCAACCCAGCTTTATGATACAGCGTCTTTATTTTTCCACTAACCCCTCGGAAGGCATGACCTAATGGCAGGTGTGCGGTACTAGTGCTCTTGGAGATATGACTTAAAAGTGACATTGGCCAAGTATAGGAAATCCTTTGGCCCATTGGTTCCTTATGTGTCGTCTGAACTAACAATTAACATCTACCCTTGTCTGCCCTCCTGTTGACTGTTATACCTCATAGCAACTAGACCTGAAATCTGGATTGCTGACCTGGTTAACATCGGCAGAAAGGATTTTGAGTCAAAATTTAAAAAACTACCCTGTTGGGGTGAAGCGTACTGGATTGTCGCTGTCTGCTGTTTCACCGTAGTGATAAAATTCTTTTTTTTTTTTTTTCTGTGTGCACTGCTTGAGCTAATACCTAATATTACCCCTTGCCTGTTTCTGTGCTGATGGTTTTCTGTGATAGTAATAAGATTTGATGTCGGTATCTCTAAAGTAGTTAATACTGGTAGACAGGACTCTGAGCGGAAGGGGAAAACTTTACCTTTCTGCAGTATTGAGCAAACTGTATCTGTCTTCTTGCTCTGTTATATTGATTAACTCCCTTTTATTTAAGGGGATTGAGGGTAAAATTTGACATCTGTACCGGCTAGGCCCAGCTGACGGACCCCCAATTGGAGGGCCAAGTTTTTTACTGTAACAGGTATTACAGGAATATCTATCTGTATCGAGGTTTAAGTAACCTCTCTAAAGGAGACGGAACTGAGGAAATTGTAAAAGTGTGTACCAACACCAACACTGTTTAGGGATTACTTCATTTGTTACAGATTAAGCAGGGGTATAACAGCTAGAGTATACGAGAATCAACACTGTATACTAGAAGCTAGACCAGGGGGTATAGGAGGAAAAAGGGAAAGAGAAATGCGTATTGGATTGTCGCTGCTTGCTGTTTTACCATACTGATAAATTCTCTTTTTGTGAGCACTGCCTGAGCTAATACCTAATATTACCCCTTGCCTGCTTCTATGCTGACCGTTATCTGTGATTGTAATAAGATCTGATGTTGGTATCTCTAGAGTAGTAAATATTGGTGGACAGGACTCTGAGCGGAAGTTTAAAACCTCACTTTTCTGCAGTGCTGAGCAAATTCTACCTGTCCTTTTGCCCTATTACATTGATTAACTCCCCTCTGCTCATATAAGGAGATTGAGGGTAAAATTTGACATCTGTATAGGCTAGGCCCAGCTGACGGACCCCCAATTGGAGGTCCTAATTTTTACTGTAACAGGTATTACGGGGATATCTATTTTTATTGAGGTTTAAGTATCCTCCTCGGGTCAGCCGGAACTGAGGAAATTGTAGTAGGAGTGTGTACCAATACTGACACTGTCTAGGGACCACTTCATTTGTTAGAGTAAGCAGGGGTATAGAGTATATGAGAATCAACATTGTATACTAGAAGCCAGACTAGGGCGCATAGGAGGAAAAGGGAAAGAGAGATGCCGCCTAAAGGCATACCCGTAAATACCCGTAAATCCATGGGGTTGGATAAAATGTGGAAGGCATCACCTGTGAAAACCTCTGTTATGGGAAGGAGAAGGGCGAAAGGAAGGTGGTAGAGGACAACCGGGGTGTCTCGGGTTCAAGGTACTCGGCTTTACAGGATGCTGAGACATCCCAAGATACCAGTGGTATCCTGACTGAGATACTCTCCACAGTAAAATAACTAAAAAATACAGTGGACTCCTTGAATGAACAAATGGGAGGGGCCCTGGTGGAGATATCCGTGGTAAAAGATTAGGTAAATAAGTTGAGGGGTCAGTTCAAGAACACAGAAAAGGGATTGAAACTACTAGAACAAGAAGTAAAAGGTGTAAAGGCATCGTTAGAAGACCTTAAAAAAGATAATAGATACCTAAAAGACAAGGTTACCGATTTGGAGAACCGTTCAAGGAGGAGTAACATCAGGATAGTGGGATACCCGGAGGGGGAAAAGGGGACAGATATGGTACAGGAGGTGACTGAATGGTTGGAGGGATTGTTTGGACGAGAAAACTTTTCTTTCTTTTTTGGGTTAGAGAGGGCGAACAGAGTCCCCTTTAAGAAAGGTATACAAGGGGGTCCCCCGAGAGCTATCCTGGCCAAACTTTTTAACTCCCAGGACAGGGATGCAATTATTCGCAAGGCTCGGGAGAAGTCACCATTGATGGTAAACGGGGCACGGGTATCCATATACCCAGACTATGCAAAAGAAACGCAGAGGATAAGAGCCAGCTATAAGGGAGTCAAAAAAAGATTGGCGGAAGCCAATATAAAATTTTCTGTCTTATTCCCAGCCAAGATGAGAATTATTTTTAAGGAGAGAACTTGGTTTTTTGAGAGTCCGGAAGAGGTGTCGGACTTTTTAGAGGCCCAGGGGGTGGAAACCACCTGAGCATGATGAGAGTCTAAGGGCTAAATTTGTGCCGAAGATAACCTGTGCCTTTGGGGGGGGGCGGGGTTGGGGGAGGATGGCGCAAGGAGTTTAAGAGGTCTACGTATAAATTAAGGGTAGGCTATGGGGGAGAGGGAGGGAGGAAGGGAGGGATGGGAGCCGGGGGGGATGGGGGGATGGGGGAGGAGAGGAGAGGAGAGCCGGGGAAAATTGTCATCTTATGTTTCCCTTTTGTAATAATTTTTTTTTTTTCCTACTCCCTTCTTGATCTAATTAAATGGCGGTAAGAATCATGTCATGGAATATCCGTGGATTGAGCGACCGAACTAAAAGGTGCTCAATATTTGATTTAATACAGAAACACCTTCCTGCAGTGATATGCCTACTAGAAACACATCTTACTAAAGAAACAGTTAATAGAGTTAAGAAGAGATGGGCGGGATTAGAGTTTCATTCATTTGGGAACAACTATTCTAGAGGGGTGACAGTATTATTCCATCAAAAGATTAATTTTTCTTTGTTGGGGAAGCTGATTGACCCACAGGGCCGATATGTATTTCTGTATGGAGTCTTAGAGGGACGCAGAGTTATTTTGGCTTTTGTCTATATTCCCCCCCCCCTTTCTCTGTAACCATTCTGGGTGACTTGGTAAAGTTTATCTCGGATAGAGAGGAGTCTCCAGTTTTGGTCATAGGGGACTTCAATATGATACTGGACCCCAAGCTGGATAGATTAAGTGGGTACAAGCAGGAAACACTGAGCCAGACCCAGGGATCCAGGTTGGTAACCTTCTGTGCAGAATTAGGGTGGATGGATGTATGGAGGAATAAGTGTGGTCAGAGGAGGGTGTACTCCTGTATGAGCAAATCATATGGCTCACTATCTAGAATTGATTTATGCTTAGTAAATCAGCTATGTATTCCATTGGTCCATAAGGTTGTTTATGAGCCCATTATCCTCTCAGACCACTCACCAATAGTGGTCACAATCAACGGAAAAGAAGAATCAGTTAGACCTTTCAGACTAAACCCGTATTGGTTGGTGGTCCTAGAGGGACAGCTAGACCTCAAAAAGGAGGTGGAAGAATTTTGGGAAAAGAACGGTAAAGATGGTAATAGGCTAGTGGTATGGGACACCTTTAAGGCCTTTGTCCAGGGTATATATCGAAAAGCGATATGGCTAGCGCGGCAACAGTTTCATAAGCAGGAAGAGCTACACAAACAGAAACTTGTCGAATCGGAGAAGGAACTGGTAGAGGCTCCAACAGAGGAGAATAGAAAGAGAACGCTACGAGCACGACAGGATTATCAAGCCTTCCTGAACAACAAGGCCCAACATAAATCCTTTTTTAGAGGCCAAAAAGGGTTTGTGGAAGGGGGAAAACCCGGTCGCTTTTTAGTAAATAAGATCCAGGACCCCAAGAAGAATAACTATGTGAGTGCAGTGAAGGGGATAGATGGGGTAATCAGAAGATAGTACAACAGTTTGCTCAATTTTACTCAGAGATATATAAATCATCTGACTCCAGTACAGAGGAGGGAATGGATAGTTACTTAAAAGGAATCTGTATCCCCAAACTGACAGACGCCCAGAAGGAATTTTTGGATACCCCCATCACGTTAGAAGAGCTGAAAGATATAGTTCAAAATTGTAGCCGGGATACAGCCCCGGGGTCAGATGGCCTCCCATTCAGCTTTTACAGGAGGAACCCCGAGATTATTTTACCAGGATTATTGAGTGTGTCTATACGCAGACACACTGTAAAGTGCAACCCTCTTATATAACATCCTCTTACACAGTTGGTGTAAAAAAGTATTAGACCCCTTCCTGATATGTTAATGTTTTGGATTTTTGTTGAAATTAAATGATTCACCAGACAAATTCAAATATTAGGAAAACAAGCCACAAGTAAACACAAAATGCAGGTTTTGACCCCCGTGCAGCAGAGATGGGCGAATTTGTTAAAATTCGTTTCGTCCCGATTCAAAACGAATCACGTTGAAAAACAGGCATTTCCTGGCTGCAGAGAGCCTGTAGGGTGTTGTGCCATGCTTAACCCCTTAAAGACCGCTGTATCGGCTTTTTACGGCGGTCATTCCTTTACGGCGGCGCGTCAGAAGAAGATTTCGGGACATCGGGTCAGCATAGTGCCAAGTGCCGGTGTCGGGCTGTGATATCCAAGTCCAGACCCGGCACTAACAAACGAGGATTGGAAAAACTCCAATCCCAGGTGTTTAACACCTTACACGCCGTGGTCAAGCATGCCCGCGGCGTGTAGTGTCCACACTGTGGATCGGACACCTCCGGTGTGCTTACCGGGGGATCCGATCCCTTCTGCCGCAGCCCAGGGTTCCGAAGAGTGACCCTAGGCTGTCAGCTCCTCTCTGTGCCGGGTTCCGCCTCCTGGCAGGACCCGGCTGTGTGTAACTGAGCATGCTAAAAATCCAAAATAAAAATTGATGATGTTGTTTGTGTCCCCCTTGAAATAGTTACTAAAATCTCATGAATAAGCTTTAGACTCCCAAAATGAATTATCTATACATTGTATCTCATCCTGTAAATAATAAACCTCATATGTTCGCATTACCAAAAAAATAAAAATGTATAGGTAGTACAATGTGACAATACAAATCTGCTGTGAATGGCGCCTCCATTCATCCTATGGCCACCCGTGCGCCCATACAGCAGGACACCACCACATATGGGGTATCGCTACACTCGGGAGGAATTGGGCATCAAATGTTGCAGTGCGTTTCATCATCTAATTTATTCTAAAACTGTCAGTTTTGGACTTATAGGGTCAATAGACTT
The DNA here is from genome assembly GCF_040894005.1 of Engystomops pustulosus. Lineage (NCBI taxonomy): Eukaryota > Metazoa > Chordata > Amphibia > Anura > Leptodactylidae > Engystomops > Engystomops pustulosus. The sequence goes on from NC_092413.1 coordinate 67,477,374, forward strand.
AATAGAAGTTGTTTTACACATGGTGAGGACTGACATTTCTATAGTGGGGTCATTTTTGGGGTGTTACTATTATTTAGGCCTTTCAAAGTCACTTGGAAGCTGAGTTGTCCCTCCAAGGCCATTGGATGGTGACGCTGCATGTGTTGGCGAAAGGCCGTGGTGCCAAGGTTAGCTCCCTGGCCACACTTCACTTTCTGCCCGCAGATACGACATATACCTACGTTCGGCTCCTCTGGTGTCTTTACAAAAATCTGCCACACCGCTGAGGTGGTAATTTTACCGCCAACACTCTGCACTGAGCGACTTCCTGTCTGGAAAGCAGAACATTTCAAACTTGGAAAATGAAGAATTTTTACAAACTTTTTACAAACTTTTGCCAGGAAGTCTGCCCCACCTCTTCACTGCAAACCAGCTGCTGACTGTCCTCAAAACTTCGTCCTCGCTGAAAGTGGCGCTGAGCCAAGACCACCTAGTAGCTCTCTGGCTGCGGGAAAGGAACAGGACAGAGCCTGGTTGAGGACAGGTGAGGGCTGCTGACCTGCTCCTGGGCCATGCCAACTAATGGTTGTATCAGCAGAACCCACGGACTCTTGGCTGGGGTTGTCAGATGTTATATTCGAGGAATTGGATGACCTAGTCAACCATTCAACAACCTTTGGGTTGTTGATCAACACACTGGCAATAGATGACAACGGCAGTTCTGGCCTCACAGAGTCACCCCTGCTGCAACATCCCCTTACTGTGCTGCCACCTCTGCCTGCTCCACCTGCCACCTTTCTGTCTGACATAGTGGTTTATAAACACGTAAATCTGGCTGTAAACTAGAGCCCCCAAATGGTATTGCAATGTGCGTTATACAGATACCCCATAACTGACACTGTACTTTCAGCGAAAATCACTGTATAAACTATGTGGATTTAACGCGTAAATCTGGCTGTAAACTAGAGCCCCAAAAGGTATTGCAATGTGCGTTATACAGGTAACCCACAACTGACAGTGTAATTTCAGCGAAAATCACTTTATAAACTACATGGATTTGACACGTAAATCTGGCTGTAAACTAGAGCCACAATAAGGTATGGCAATGTGCGTTATACAAATACCCCAAAACTGACAGTGTAATTTGAGCAAAAATCACTGTATAAACTACGTGGATTTGACACGTGAATCTGCCTGTAAACTTGAGCCCCCAAAAGGTATTGCAATGTGCATTATACAGATACCCCACAACTGACAGTGTAATTTAAGCGAAAATCACTGTATAAACTACGTGGATTAGACACGTAAATCTGGCTGTAAACTGACAGTGTAATTTCAGTGAAAATCACTGTATAAACTACGTGGATTAGACATGTAAATCTGGCTGTAAACTAGAGCCACAATAAGGTATTGCAATGTGCGTTATACAGATACCCCACAACTGACAGTGTAATTTCAGCAAAAATCACTGTTTAAACTATGTGGATTTCACACGTAAATATGGCTGTAAACTAGAGCCACAATAAGGTATGGCAATGTGCGTTATACAGATACCCCACAACTGACAGTGTCATTTCAGCGAAAATCACTGTATAAACTATGTGTATTTCACACGTAAATATGGCTGTAAACTAGAGCCACAATAAGGTATGGCAATGTGCGTTATACAGATAACCCACAACTGACAGCTCACTACTGCACATGCATGAATGTCAAACAGATCTCTTCCTATTCAATTTTGTCACGAAATAGAACTGCTATTTGGGGTATACAGATCCCCCTTAAAGAACAACCAGTGATTGGTCCACCAATCGCTACTGCAGATGCATGAAAGTCAAACAGATTTCTTCCTATTCGATTTTGTCACTAAATAGAACTGCTATTTGGGGTATACAGATCCCCCTTAAAGAACAACCAGGAATTGGTCCACCAATCGCTACTGCAGATGCATGAAAGTCAAACAAATTTCTTCATATTCGATTTTGTCACTAAATAGAACTGCTATTTGGGGTATATAGAACCCCTTTAGAGACCAGCGAGGGATTGCAGCAAGTATCGCACAGTACAATAGCAGCAGCTGGACGCTACAACCTGAAGTGTGAAGTGCTGAGATAGAAAATGGCTGGGTTTTATAGGGCTTTGTGACATCACATAAGCCTGCCAGTCGCTGATTGGCTTACAGGTCTGCAGATGTCATTGGGGGTGTTCCTTTCTCCTTCCCAGAGTTCTCTGCCCCATGTAACACGTTGTTCTCGCGCCCATTTAGCAGAAACATGAGGGGGAAAAAACCAACTACGTTCCCGCGAATCAGCATAAAATTCGGCTTCGCGACAAATAGAATTTTTCCTGAAATTCTAACTGAAGTTAGAATCATTAGAATCGATCCGCTCATCTCTATCGTGCACTATAATAAGTCTAGTCACTGTGTCTAAATGGGTAAAGACAGAGTGAGCTTTCTCCATTCATGTGGCAACCAATCACAGTGGTTGCAGCAATGTGGTTTCTGAGACACAAATGGAGCATATTTAGCAAAAATAATACAAACTGCACTATGTGCAGTTTGCAAGTATAGTTTGCATTGTGTGCCACATTCGTGAAATCCACTGTCCAGCCCTGCCCCCGAATCAACAAAAGATTCCTTCTGAATGAATGTTATCCTAGTTCCATTGTTCCAGACTCAGGGTGCAGTTCTCCAGCATTTGTGGAGAATGCCCTGGATCTTTTGTCAGTGACTCCTGACCCTTCCACTGCAGCCATTTCCCTGCTAGTGGTTGAGGAGGAACTAAGCTCCTCAGCTTCTAATCCACCTGGAGCATTTGGGAGTTTGGCTGTGATACAGCGGAAGGCAAAATCATGCATGTTCTGGTGAAGATGCCCCAAGGTTCAAAAATAAATATTACATTTTTAAAATGTAGTTTTGTTTTTGTGTATGCCTGATTTTATCTTACATAATATTTGCAAAAGAAGGGCGCTCTAACATTGTTGTTGTCTTTCACATCAGTGATTTCCATGGATGCCTTACAAAGCCACAGGTGTTTTCACATTGGCTTGTAAAAAAATGGATGCAACATCATTTTTGTCACTGATTAGGCTGATAAAGCAGGTATGATGTTTTCAAAGCAATGTTGAACCTTTAACAGAACAAAAACAGAGACAGAACGGATGCACTTAAGCTGAACATCAACGCCAATATGAAAGAGCCTGAAGAAAAATCAGTTACCCAATTCAAATAGAAACAATTTAATTACATGCATTACTAAACATGCATAATTGATCTGTCCATAAAAGCAATACTTTAAAAAAAAAAAGGTTAGAGGAGAAAAGATGGCTGAGAAATCTTTCTTAAAAATATTCCTCAGTGACTTGATGCTGAATTATCTGGAACTGTCTGTTGTTGGCTGTAGCTATGTTATGGAGCATACAACAAGCTGTTACGACCTTATCCTCTTAACGCTGAGGCCCTTTTTCATTTTTGCGTTTTCACTTTTCACTCCCCACCTTCAAAAATCTATAACTTTTTTATTCTTCTATGTAAAGAGCTGTGTGAAGGCTTGTTTTCTGCGTAACAAACACTTCATAGTGACAGTATTTAACCCCTTAAGGACCAGGCCCTTTTTCGTTTTTGAGTTTTTATTTTTCACTCCCCACCTTCAAAAATCTATAACTTTTTTATTTTTCCGTGTACAGAGCTATGTGATGGCTTATTTTCTGCGTAACAAATTGCACTTCGTAGTGATGGTATTAAATATTCCATGCCGTGTACTGGGAAGCGGGAAAAAAATTCTAAATACAGTGAAAATGATGAAAAAACACATTTGCGCCATTTCTTGTGGGCTTGGTTTTTACAGCTTACACTGTGCGCCCCAAATGACAGGTCTATTTCATTCATTAGGTCAATACGATCACGGGGATACCAAATTTGTATAGGTTTTATAATGTTTTCATACATTTACAAAAATGAAAACCTCCTGTACAGAAAAAAAAATCTTCATTTTGCCGTGTTCTTGCGCTAATAACTTTTTCATACTTCGGTGTATGGAGCTGTGAGTGGTGTCATTTTTTGCGACTTCTGATGACGTTTTCAATGCTTCTATTTTTAGGACTGTGCGACCTTTTGATCACTTTTTATAGAATTTTTTCTATTTTTCAAAATGGCAAAAAAATGCCATTTGCGACTTCGGGCGCTATTTTCCGCTACGGGGTTAAACGCAGTGAAAAACGGTTATTATATTTTGATAGATCGGGCATTTTTTATTTTTTATGATTTTTACGGTTTATTTATATTTATATCAGTTCTAGGGAAAGGGGGGTGATTTGAATTTTTATGTTTTTTTAATATAATTTTTTTTTTTTTACTTTTTTTTATTTATTTTTTTTTACTATTTTTCAGACTCCCTAGGGTACTTTAACCCTAGGTTGTCTGATTGATCCTACCATATACTGCCATACTACAGTATGGCAGTATATGGGGATTTTGCATACCATCTATTACAATGTGCAGATCGCACATTGTAATAGATAGCCTCGATCATGACAGCCTCGGATCTTTGTGTGATCCCAGGCTGTCATGGCAACGGATCGCCGCTCCCCGGTGACGTCACGGGGAGTGACGATCGGAGCCAAGATGGCGGCGCCCACGCGCCGCCGTCTCTTTAATGCCGCCGGCAGCTTTGCCGGCGGCGATCAAAGGGTTAACACCCTCGATCGGTGCAAGCACCGATCGCGGGTGTTAGCGACGGGCATTTGCTTCATTATGAAGCAAATGCCCGGTGAGTATGAAGAGGGCTCAGCCCGTGAGCCCTCTTCATACTCCCCCATGCGCAGTAAGACGTAAGGGTACGTCTTATTGCGCTATGGGGTTAATATTATGTGCCATGAACTGGGAAGCAGGGAAAAAAGGGGTCTGCTTCTATTTTTGGGCACTATTTTCTGTTACAGGGTTAAATGCAGTTTAATAAATAAAAATTCTACTTCCATCTTATATACAAGGTCCAAAGTGAAAGTGACTGTGGAGAACCTGGAGCTTGGTGTTTGCTGGATAACAGACAGGAGGAGAACACAGGATGGATTAGTAAAGGGAGAGTTGACATTTCATGCAGTTAGAGAGTGTGATAGGTTGTGTCTAAAAAGATGGGTTTTAAGAGCTTGTTTGCAACTTTGGAGGGTGGGTGTTAGTCTGGTAGTCCAGGGAAGGGCACTCTAGAGAATTGGTGCCAATTGGGAGAAGTCCTGGAGACATGCATGAGAAGTTCAAATTAAGGTAAAGATTAACCTTCTATCAAGCTGTTGTTTGTTTTTCCACGGTGCTTCTCCAATCCACTCGTCAATGTCCGTCCTGTCACTCCAATCACTCCTAACTCTTTCTCAAATGTTTTTCAGTTTTGCCTCTGCTTTATAATGTTTGATTCTGTTTGTGTTGCACGCACATTAGCTTGATTTCCATTATACTCAATTGTGTTGCGACACCATTAGTCTGAGCATGCTGAACCATCACTGAAGGAGGAACAAAGAAGCTGTCCACCATTGCAGAAAATTGTAAGTGCAGCAAAATAATTTCTAAACTCTTAAATTCAAAAAAAAAACACAGAAAACAAAGAAACAAGAAATAAATCAATATGGAAGAAGGGGGAAATAGGGGTGAAGGTGTAGGAAAGAGAAAAAAAACAAACAGTAAGCAACAAAAAGTGAAAAAAGCCAAGCACATGTTGCATTATAGAATTGTAGGATTGCATTGTAGAAATTATACTGTATTGTTTCTCATGATCACTTCTAATTAGAGATGAGCGAGCACTAAAATGCTCGGGTACTCGTTATTCGAGACGAACTTTTCCCGATGCTCGAGTGCTCGTTTCGAGTAACGAGCCCCATTGAAGTCAATGGGAGACTCGAGCATTTTTCAAGGGGACCAAGGCTCTGCACAGGGAAGCTTGGCCAAACACCTGGGAACCTCAGAAAAGGATGGAAACACCACGGAAATGGACAGGAAACAGCAGGGGCAGCATGCATGGATGCCTCTGAGGCTGCTTAAATGCACCATTATGCCAAAATTATGGGCAACAGCATGGCCATGACAGAGTGACAGAATGAAGCTAGATAGCATCTAAAACATCCAATAATTGACCCTGACACTATAGGGGACGGCATGCAGAGGCAGCGGCAGCAGCGGAAGGCTAGAGAGTGGCATGGCGACATACCCTAAATGGACTCAGGCTTCAAACCAATGGGTAGCAGAGAGGAACCAAAGGAGGTGAGCAAGAAGCGCTCAAATAATATTGGTACATGATAAAAGTTTGCCAGTATATTTTGTGGATTACACAGCAGGGTGGCGACAAAGTTAACATGGAAGCCATGAAAACAATCCAAAATTCTGCCTGACACAGCTCGTTTGATAAGGGGACGATGTATGGAGGCAGTGAACTAGTAGTAGATTAAAGGTGCTGCAGTTAAAACTATGTTAGTTGGTTCTTGGCATGGAGCTGGCGCTCCGCTGCCAGGCGAGCTTTCGCCAATCCAAGCCCCTGTCTCTAGGCTACTCCCCAAACAGCACTTCTAAAAACCTTTCGGATAAGATCAAGTGTAGTAGCGTTCTTATAAGTTTGGGATATGGCGGGTGAGGGGAATGTAAACATCTGCGCAAGAAGCGCTGAAATAATATCCGTAAATGAAAAAAGTTTTCCAGTATATTTTGTGGCTTACACAGCAGGGTGGCGACAAAGTTAACAAGTTTGATGTGGAATGCCCTGCAATAGCTCTTGGGCGGTGTGCCTTTTATCACCTAGGCTCAGCAGTTTGAGCACCGCCTGCTGTCGCTTAGCAACGGCACTGCTGCTGTGCCTAGAGCTACCGACTGATGGCGCCATGCCCACGGATGGTAATTCGGAGGAGGAGGAGGTGGAGGAGGGGTGGGAGGATTTGGAGGTATAGTAGGCCTTTGAGACCTGGACCGAGGTAGGCCCCGCAATCCTCTGCGTCGGCAGTATATGACCAGCCCCAGGGTCAGACTCGGTCCCAGCCTGCACCAAGTTAAGTATAGTAGCGTTCTTATAAGTTTGGGATATGGCGGGTGAGGGGAATGTAAACAGATGCGCAAGAAGCGCATGATGCGCATGGAGCTGGCGCTCCGCTGCTAGGCGAGCTTTCGTCAATCCAAGCCCCTGTCTCTAGGCTACTCCCCAAACAGCACTTCTAAGAACCTTTTGTATAAGATCAAGTGTAGTAGCGTTCTTATAAGTTTAGGATATGGCGGGTGAGGGGAATGTAAACAGATGCGCAAGAAGCGCATGATGCGCATGGAGCTGGCGCTCCGCTGCTAGGCGAGCTTTCGCCAATCCAAGCCCCTGTCTCTAGGCTACTCCCCAAACAGCACTTCTAAGAACCTTTTGTATAAGATCAAGTGTAGTAGCGTTCTTATAAGTTTAGGATATGGCGGGTGAGGGGAATGTAAACAGATGCGCAAGAAGCGCATGATGCGCATGGAGCTGGCGGTCCGCTGCTAGGCGAGCTTTCGCCAATCCAAGCCCCTGTCTCTAGGCTACTCCCCAAACAGCACTTCTAAGAACCTTTTGTATAAGATCAAGTGTAGTAGCGTTCTTATAAGTTTAGGATATGGCGGGTGAGGGGAATGTAAACAGATGCGCAAGAAGCGCTGAAATAATATCCGTAAATGGTAAAAGTTTGCCAGTGTATTTTGTGGATAACACAGCAGGGTGGCGACAAAGTTAACAACTTTGATGTGGAATCCATGAAAACAACCCAAATTTCGGCCTGACAAACCTCGTTTGATAAAGGGACGATGTATGGAGGCAGCTATATGGACGACTTTTGGAGGTAGCAATGGAGACAACGTGTGGAGGCTGCTATGGAGACAATTCAATTTGGATAGTGCCTGTATGTGGCAGTCCAAAAAATTTTTCAAACCAGAGGAGCAGGTAGGTGGCCCTCCAGAAAAATGGAATAGATTGAGTGCCTGTATGTGGCAGTCCAAAAAATTTTTCAAACCAGAGGAGCAGGTAGGTGGCCCTCCAGAAAAATGGAATAGATTGAGTGCCTGTATGTGGCAGTCCAAAAAAGTTTTTAAACCAGAGGAGCAGGTAGGTGGCCCTCCAGAAAAATGGAATAGATTGAGTGCCTGTATGTGGCAGTCCAAAAAATTTTTCAAACCAGAGGAGCAGGTAGGTGGCCCTCCAGAAAAATGGAATAGATTGAGTGCCTGTATGTGGCAGTCCCAAAAAATTGTTTAAAACAGAGGACCGGAAAGGTGGCCCTCCAGAAAAATTGAATAGATTGAGTGCCTGTATGTGGCACTCCCAAAAATTGTTTAAAACAGAGGACCGTGTCGGTGGCCCTCCAGAAAAATTAAATGCATAAAGTACTATACCTAGAGCCAGTGGGCCCTGTCAAAAAACAACCAGTTTCCTCTGCTTTACTGTAGAAAGAGGAGGAGAAGGAGGAAAATGAGGAGGAGGAGGAGTGGATAAATTATTCAGGTTGAGCTTCCTTCACCTGCTGGAGATTTGAAATTAGGAGAAATCCATGCTTTATTCATCTTGATAAGCGTCAGCCTGTCAGCGCTGTCAGTCGACAGGCGTGTACGCTTATCGGTGATGATGCCACCAGCTGCACTGAAAACCCGCTCTGACAAGACGCTAGCGGCAGGGCAGGCAAGAACCTCCAAGGCGTAGAGCGCCAGTTCGTGCCACATGTCCAGCTTTGAAACCCAGTAGTTGTAGGGAGCTGTGTGATCATTTAGGACGATGGTATGGTCAGCTACGTACTCCCTCACCATCTTTCTGTAAAGATCAGCCCTACTCTGCCGAGACTGGGGACAGGTGACAGTGTCTTGCTGGGGTGACATAAAGCTGGCAAAAGCCTTGTAAAGCGTACCCTTGCCAGTGCTGGACAAGCTGCCTGCTCGCCTACTCTCCCTCGCTACTTGTCCCGCAGAACTACGCACTCTGCCGCTAGCGCTGTCAGAAGGGAAATACTGTTTCAGCTTGTGCACCAGGGCCTGCTGGTATTCATGCATTCTCACACTCCTTTCCTCTCCAGGGATGAGAGTGGAAAGATTTTGCTTGTACCGTGGGTCCAGGAGAGTGAACACCCAGTAATCGGTGCTGGAATAAATTCTTTGAACGCGAGGGTCACGGGATAGGCAGCCTAGCATGAAATCTGCCATATGAGCCAGAGTACCAACGCGTAAGAATTCACTCCCCTCACTGGCCTGACTGTCCATTTCCTCCTCCTCCAACTCCTCCAACTCCTCTTCTTCTGCCCATACACGCTCAACAGTGTAGGACTCAACAATGGTCCCCTCTTGTGTCTCGCCAACATTCTCCTCCTCTTCCTCCTCATCCTCCTCCACCTCCACCTCCTCCGATATGCGCTGAGAAACAGACCTAAGGGTGCTTTGGCTATCAACAAGGGAATCTTCTTCCCCTGTCTCTTGTGACGAGCGCAAAGCTTCCGACTTCATGCTGACCAGAGAGTTTTTCAACAGGCCAAGCAGCGGGATGGTGAGGCTGATGATGGCGGCATCGCCACTGACCATCTGTGTTGACTCCTCAAAGTTACTCAGCACCTGACAGATATCAGACATCCACGTCCACTCCTCATTGTAGACTTGAGGAAGCTGACTGACCTGACTACCAGTTCTGGTGGAAGTTGACATCTGGCAGTCTACAATCGCTCGGCGCTGCTGGTAAACTCTGGATAACATGGTCAGTGTTGAATTCCACCTCGTGGGCACGCCGCACAACAGTCGGTGAGCGGGCAGTTGGAGGCGGCGCTGCGCTGCCCTGAGAGTGGCAGCATCTGTGCTGGACTTCCTGAAATGCGCACAGATGCGGCGCACCTTCGTGAGCAAATCAGACAGATTGGGGTATGTCTTGAGGAAACGCTGAACTATCAGATTTAACACATGGGCCAGGCATGGCACATGTGTCAGTCTGCCGAGTTGCAGAGCCGCCACCAGGTTACGGCCGTTGTCACACACAACCATGCCTGGCTTCAGGTTCAGCGGTGCCAGCCACAGATCAGTCTGCACCGTGATGCCCTGTAATAGTTCTTGGGCGGTGTGCCTTTTATCGCCTAGGCTCAGCAGTTTGAGCACCGCCTGCTGTCGCTTAGCGACGGCACTGCTGCTGTGCCTAGAGCTACCGACTGATGGCGCCATGCCCACGGATGGTCGTTCGGAGGAGGAGGTGGAGGAGGGGTGGGAGGAGGAGGAGGCATAGTAGGCCTCAAACACCTGGACCGAGGTAGGCCCCGCAATCCTCGGCGTCGGCAGTATATGACCAGCCGCAGGGTCACACTCGGTCCCAGCCTCCACCAAGTTAACCCAATGTGCCGTCAGAGATATATAGTGGCCCTGCCCGGCAGCACTCGTCCACGTGTCCGTGGTCAGGTGGACCTTGTCAGAAACGGCGTTGGTCAGGGCACGGATTATGTTGTCTGACACGTGCTGGTGCAGGGCTGGGACGGCACATCGGGAAAAGTAGTGGCGGCTGGGGACCGAATACCGAGGGGCGGCCGCCGCCATGAGGCTGCGAAAGGCCTCGGTCTCTACTAGCCTATAGGGCAGCATCTCCAGGCTTAGCAATCTGGAAATGTGCACATTAAGGGCTTGGGCGTGCAGGTGGGTTGCACTATATTTGCGTTTCCGCTCCAGCGTCTGGGGTATGGAGAGCTGAACGCTGGTGGATGCTGTGGAGGATCATGGAGGTGACGATGGGGTTTTTGTGGCAGGGTCCTGGGCAGGGGGCTGACTATCAGCTTACACAGGGGAAGGAGCAGTGGTGTGCACGGCCGGAGGTGAATGCGCTTGTTGCCACTGAGTGGGGTGTTTAGCATTCATATGCCTGCGCATACTGGTGGTAGTTAAGCTAGTAGTGGTGGAACCCCTGCTGATCCTGGTTTGGCAAATGTGGCACACCACAGTCCGTCGGTCATCCGGTGTTTCCTTAAAGAACCTCCAGACTTCTGAAAATCTAGCCCTCGCCGCAGGAGCCCTCGCCACGGGAGCTTCACTAGTTGACACATTTGGCGCTGATGCACCAGCTCTGGCCCTGCCTCTCCGTCTGGCACCACCACTGCCTCTTCCAACCTGTTCTGGTCGAGGACTCTCCTCCGTCTCAGAAGCACTGTGTTCACCCGGCCTCTCAACCCAGCTTGGGTCTGTCACCTCATCATCCTCCGATCCCTCAGTCTGCTCCCCCCTCGGACTTCCTGCCCTGACAACAACTTCCCCACTGTCTGACAACCGTGTCTCCTCATCGTCGGACACCTCTTTACACACTTCTTCCACTACGTCAACAAGGTCATCATCACCCACAGACTGCGACTGGTGGAAAACCTGGGCATCGGAAAATTGCTCATCAGCAACCGGACAAGTGGTTTGTGACTGTGGGAAGGGTCCAGAAAACAGTTCCTCAGAGTATGCCGGTTCAAATGGCAAATTTTGCTGGGAGGGGGCAGACTGGGGGGGAGGAGGCTGAGGTGCAGGAGCTGGAGGAGTGCCGATTTCGGTGACATGGGTGGACTGCGTGGAAGACTGACTGGTGGACAAATTGCTCGAAGCATTGTCGGCAATCCACGACATCACCTGTTCGCACTGTTCTTGCCTCAACAGTGCTCTACCACGAGTCCCAGTAACTTCAGACATGAACCTAGGGAGTGTAGCTCTGCGGCGTTCCCCTGCTCCCTCATAAGCAGGGGGTGTCTCACCCCGCCCAGGACCACGGCCTCTGACCCCTGCAGTAGTTGGACGCCCACGTCCCCGCCCTCGTCCTCTACCCCTAGCCCTCGGGTTAAACATTTTGAAAATGAGAGTTATAACTTGTATTTTTTTTTTAACTTTTTTGTTTTTTTGTTTTTTTGTTTTTTTGTGTTTTTTAGTTTTTAAAACCAAACGATGCTATCCTATTGCTATGGCTATTTTCTAGCCAAGTATTACAGCACACTACTATGCCAGATGAGATGACGCTGAGTTATGAAAAAAATAAACGTAAAATAAAAAAGGAAATGGCAGACTGTGCCTAGTTGAAATACAACCCCGGGCCCTAATAAATTTTCCCACTTCGGTCTTTGCGATGGATATGTGCGTCAGTAAAACACAGTGGTCGCAAGTCTGACTCCAAATTGCTCCCAATTTGATAGTAGATGCACTGCAGCAAGTACAGCCACCAGCAGATCAACCAGAAATCAAATATATCTAACGCTACTGTAGGCGTAATTAAGACGTTTGTATTCTCCTATGGCTATTTTCTAGCCAAGTATTACAGCACACTACTATGCCAGATGAGATGACGCTGAGTTATGAAAAAAATAAACGTAAAATAAAAAGAAACTGGCAGACTGTGCCTAATTGAAATACAACCCCGGGCCCTAATAAATTTTCCCACTTCGGTCTTTGTGATGGATATGTGCGTCACTAAATCACAGTGGTCGCAAGTCTGACTCCAAATTGCTCCCAATTTGATAGTAGATGCACTGCAGCAAGTACAGCCACCAGCAGATCAACCAGAAATCAAATATATCTAACGCTACTGTAGGCGTAATTAAGACGTTTGTATTCTCCTATGGCTATTTTCTAGCCAAGTATTACAGCACACTACTATGCCAGATGAGATGACGCTGAGTTATGAAAAAAATAAACGTAAAATAAAAAGAAACTGGCAGACTGTGCCTAATTGAAATACAACCCCGGGCCCTAATAAATTTTCCCACTTCGGTCTTTGCGATGGATATGTGCGTCACTAAAACACAGTGGTCGCAAGTCTGACTCCAAATTGCTCCCAATTTGATAGTAGATGCACTGCAGCAAGTACAGCCACCAGCAGATCAACCAGAAATCAAATATATCTAACGCTACTGTAGGCGTAATTAAGACGTTTGTATTCTCCTATGGCTATTTTCTAGCCAAGTATTACAGCACACTACTATGCCAGATGAGATGACGCTGAGTTATGAAAAAAATAAACGTAAAATAAAAAGAAACTGGCAGACTGTGCCTAATTGAAATACAACCCCGGGCCCTAATAAATTTTCCCACTTCGGTCTTTGCGATGGATATGTGCGTCACTAAAACACAGTGGTCGCAAGTCTGACTCCAAATTGCTCCCAATTTGATAGTAGATGCACTGCAGCAAGTACAGCCACCAGCAGATCAACCAGAAATCAAATATATCTAACGCTACTGTAGGCGTAATTAAGACGTTTGTATTCTCCTATGGCTATTTTCTAGCCAAGTATTACAGCACACTACTATGCCAGATGAGATGACGCTGAGTTATGAAAAAAATAAACGTAAAATAAAAAGAAACTGGCAGACTGTGCCTAATTGAAATACAACCCCGGGCCCTAATAAATTTTCCCACTTCGGTCTTTGCGATGGATATGTGCGTCACTAAAACACAGTGGTCGCAAGTCTGACTCCAAATTGCTCCCAATTTGATAGTAGATGCACTGCAGCAAGTACAGCCACCAGCAGATCAACCAGAAATCAAATATATATAACGCTACTGTAGGCGTAATTAAGACGTTTGTATTCTCCTATGGCTATTTTCTAGCCAAGTATTACAGCACACTACTATGCCAGATGAGATGACGCTGAGTTATGAAAAAAATAAACGTAAAATAAAAAGAAACTGGCAGACTGTGCCTAATTGAAATACAACCCCGGGCCCTAATAAATTTTCCCACTTCGGTCTTTGCGATGGATATGTGCGTCACTAAAACACAGTGGTCGCAAGTCTGACTCCAAATTGCTCCCAATTTGATAGTAGATGCACTGCAGCAAGTACAGCCACCAGCAGATCAACCAGAAATCAAATATATCTAACGCTACTGTAGGCGTAATTAAGACGTTTGTATTCTCCTATGGCTATTTTCTAGCCAAGTATTACAGCACACTACTATGCCAGATGAGATGACGCTGAGTTATGAAAAAAATAAACGTAAAATAAAAAGAAACTGGCAGACTGTGCCTAATTGAAATACAACCCCGGGCCCTAATAAATTTTCCCACTTCGGTCTTTGCGATGGATATGTGCGTCACTAAAACACAGTGGTCGCAAGTCTGACTCCAAATTGCTCCCAATTTGATAGTAGATGCACTGCAGCAAGTACAGCCACCAGCAGATCAACCAGAAATCAAATATATCTAACGCTACTGTAGGCGTAATTAAGACGTTTGTATTCTCCTATGGCTATTTTCTAGCCAAGTATTACAGCACACTACTATGCCAGATGAGATGACGCTGAGTTATGAAAAAAATAAACGTAAAATTAAAAGAAACTGGCAGACTCTGCCTAATTCTACTCAAACCCCTAATAAATTTTCCCACTTTGGTGTTTGAGGTGGATATGTGTGTCACTAAGAGCTAAACACAACGGTAGCAAGTCCCCCTGCTAATTCCTCACAATATGGTACTAGCTGCAAATAAAAAAAAAAAAAAAGTATAACGTTATTGTAGCCCTAAGAAGGGCTGTTGGGTTCTTTAAGGATCACTCCTGCCTAACAGTAAGCTAATAGAACACCCTAACGCTTTCCCTGAGCAGTAGCAGCTCTCTCCCTAGCGGCATCCAGACAGAGAATGATCCGAGCAGCGCGGGCAGCGGCTAGTCTATCCCAGGGTCACCTGATCTGGCCAGCCAACCACTGCTATCTACGTGTAAGGGTACCACGTCATGCTGGGTGGAGTGCAGAGTCTCCTGGCTTGTGATTGGCTCTGTTTCTGGCCGCCAAAAAGCAAAACGGCGGGAGCTGCCATTTTCTCGAGCGGGCGAAATACTCGTCCGAGCAACGAGCAGTTACGAGTACGCTAATGCTCGATCGAGCATCAAGCTCGGACGAGTATGTTCGCTCATCTCTACTTCTAATGCATTCTAATCGGGACAATACTGCACATAAGCAAAATGAATTTGCAGGGATTGATACCAAATAATAGCAAAAATATGTCGTAGTTCCCATGCAATTTATAAAAAAACATAAAATGGTAAGAGAAATGTACATTAGTGTGAATAGTAACACAAAACCATTTTGCCTTCTTGAATTTTGTAGATCACAACTAGAGATGAGCGAACATACTCGTCCGAGCTTGATGCTCGTTCGAGCATTAGCGTACTCGAAACTGCTCGTTGCTCGGACGAATACTTCGCCCGCTCGAGAAAATGGCAGCTCCCGCCGTTTTGCTTTTTGGCGGCCAGAAACAGAGCCAATCACAAGCCAGGAGACTCTGCACTCCACCCAGCATGACGTGGTACCCTTACACGTCGATAGCAGTGGTTGGCTGGCCAGATCAGGTGACCCTGGGATAGACTAGCCGCTGCCCGCGCTGCTCGGATCATTCTGTGTCTGGATGCCGCTAGGGAGAGAGCTGCTGCTGGTCAGGGAAAGCGTTAGGGTGTTCTATTAGAATAGTGTTAGGCAGGAGTGATTCAACAAGAACCCAACAGCCCTTCTTAGGGCTACAATAACGTTATACTTTTTTTTTTTTTGTTTGCTTGTGGCTGGGCTTGCTGGCACTAGTAGTGCAGCTAGTACCATATTGTGAGGAATTTGCAGGGGGACTTGCTACCGTTGTGTTTAGCTCTTAGTGACACACATATCCACCTCAAACACCAAAGTGGGAAAATTTATTAGGGGTTTGATTTCAATTAGGCACAGTCTGCCAGTTTCTTTTTATTTTACGTTTATTTTTTCATAACTCAGCGTCATCTCATCAGTGTGCTTTCATACTTGGCTAGAAAATAGCCAAAGGAGAATCCAAACGGCTTACTTACGCCTACAATAGCGTTATATATATTTTATTTCTGGTTGATCTGCTGGTGGCTGTCCTTGCTGCAGTGCATATACTAGCCAATTGTGAGGAATTTGGAGTGAGACTTGCGACCGCTGTGTTTAGCACTTAGTGACGCACATATCCATCGCAAAGACCGAAGTGGGAAAATTTATTAGGGGTTTGATTTCAATTAGGCACAGTCTGGCAGTTTCTTTTTATTTTACGTTTATTTTTTCATAACTCAGCGTCATCTCATCAGTGTGCTTTCATACTTGGATAGAAAATAGCCAAAGGAGAATCCAAACGGCTTACTTACGCCTACAATAGCGTTATATATATTTTATTTCTGGATGATCTGCTGGTGGCTGTCCTTGCTGCAGTGCATATACTAGCCAATTGTGAGGAATTTGGAGTGAGACTTGCGACCGCTGTGTTTAGCGCCTAGTGACGCACATATCCATCGCAAAGACAGAAGTGGGAAAATTTATTAGGGGTTGGATTTCAATTAGGCACAGTCTGGCAGTTTCTTTTTATTTTACGTTTATTTTTTCATAACTCAGCGTCATCTCATCAGTGTGCTTTCATACTTGGCTAGAAAATAGCCAAAGGAGAATCCAAACGCCTACAATAGCGTTATATATATTTTATTTCTGGTTGATCTGCTGGTGGCTGTCCTTGCTGCAGTGCATATACTAGCCAATTGTGAGGAATTTGGAGTGAGACTTGCGACCGCTGTGTTTAGCGCTTAGTGACGCACATATCCATCGCAAAGACCGAAGTGGGAAAATTTATTAGGGGTTTGATTTCAATTAGGCACAGTCTGGCAGTTTCTTTTTATTTTACGTTTATTTTTTCATAACTCAGCGTCATCTCATCAGTGTGCTTTCATACTTGGCTAGAAAATAGCCAAAGGAGAATCCAAACGGCTTACTTACGCCTACAATAGCGTTATATATATTTTATTTCTGGTTGATCTGCTGGTGGCTGTCCTTGCTGCAGTGCATATACTAGCCAATTGTGAGGAATTTGGAGTGAGACTTGCGACCGCTGTGTTTAGCGCTTAGTGACGCACATATCCATCGCAAAGACCGAAGTGGGAAAATTTATTAGGGGTTGGATTTCAATTAGGCACAGTCTGGCAGTTTCTTTTTATTTTACGTTTATTTTTTCATAACTCAGCGTCATCTCATCTGGCATAGCAGTGTGCTTTCATACTTGGCTAGAAAATAGCCATAGCAATAGGATAGCATTGTTTGGTTTTAAAAACTAAAAAACACAAAAAAAAACTAAAAAACACAAAAAAACACAAAAAAAAGTTTTAAAAAAAATTAAAGTTATATAACTTTCATTTTCAAAATGTTTAACCCGAGGGCTAGGGGTAGAGGACGAGGACGAGGACGAGGGCGGGGACGTGGGCGTCCAACTACTGCAGGGGTCAGAGGCCGTGGTCCTGGGTGGGGTGAGACACCACCTGCTGATGAGGGAGCAGGGGAACGCCGCAGAGCTACACTCCCTAGGTTCATGTCTGAAGTTACTGGGACTCGTGGTAGAGCACTGTTGAGGCCAGAACAGTGCAAACAGGTGATGTCGTGGATTGCCGACAATGCTTCGAGCAATTTGTCCACCAGTCAGTCTTCCACGCAGTCCACCCATGTCACCGAAATCGGCACTCCTCCAGCTCCTGCACCTCAGCCTCCTCCCCCACAGTCTGCCCCCTCCCATGAAAATTTGGCATTTGAACCGGCATACTCTGAGGAACTTTTTTCTGGACCCTTCCCACAGTCACAAACCACTTGTCCGGTTGCTGCTGAGCAATTTTCCGATGCCCAGGTTTTCCACCAGTCGCAGTCTGTGGGTGATGATGACCTTCTTGACGTAGTGGAAGAAGTGTGTAAAGAGGTGTCCGACGATGAGGAGACACGGTTGTCAGACAGTGGTGAAGTTGTTGTCAGGGCAGGAAGTCCGAGGGGGGAGCAGACTGAGGGATCGGAGGATGATGAGGTGACAGACCCAAGCTGGGTTGAGAGGCCGGGTGAACACAGTGCTTCTGAGACGGAGGAGAGTCCTCGACCAGAACAGGTTGGAAGAGGCAGTGGTGGAGCCAGACGGAGAGGCAGGGCCAGAGCAGGTGCATCAGCGAAAAATGTGTCACGTAGTGAAGCTCTCGTGGCGAGGGCTCCCGCGGCGAGGGCTAGATTGTCAGAAGTCTGGAGGTTCTTTAAGGAAACACCGGATGACCGACGGACTGTGGTGTGCAACCTTTGCCAAACCAGGATCAGCAGGGGTTCCACCACTACTAGCTTAACTACCACCAGTATGCGCAGGCATATGAATGCTAAACACCCCACTCAGTGGCACCAAGCCCGTTCACCTCCGGCCGTGCACACCACTGCTCCTTCCCCTGTGTCAGCTGATAGTCAGCCCCCTGCCCAGGACCCTGGCACAAAAACCCCATCGTCGCCTCCACGATCCTCCACAGCATCCACCAGCGTTCAGCTCTCCATACCCCAGACGCTGGAGCGGAAACGCAAATATAGTGCAACCCAACCGCACGCCCAAGCCCTTAATGTCCACATCTCCAGATTGCTTAGCCTGGAGATGCTGCCCTATAGGCTAGTAGAGACCGAGGCCTTTTGCAACCTCATGGCGGCGACCGCCCCTCGGTATTCGGTCCCCAGCCGCCACTACTTTTCCCGATGTGCCGTCCCAGCCCTGCACCAGCACGTGTCAGACAACATCATCCGTGCCCTGACCAACGCCGTTTCTGACAATGTCCACCTGACCACGGACACGTAGACGAGTGCTGCCGGGCAGGGCCACTATATATCGCTGACGGCACATTGGGTTAACTTGGTGGAGGCTGGGACCGTGTCTGACCCTGCGCTGGTCATATACTGCCGACGCCGAATATTGCGGGGCCTACCTCGGTCCAGGTCTTTCAGGCCTACTATGCCTCCTCCTCCTCCCACCCCTCCTCCACCTCCTCCTCCGAACTACCATCCGTGGGCATGGCGCCATCAGTCGGTAGCCATCAAGCGACAGCAGGCGGTGCTCAAACTGCTGAGCCTAGGCGATAAAAGGCACACCGCCCAAGAGCTATTACAGGGCATCACGGCGCAGACTGATCTGTGGCTGGCACCGCTGAACCTGAAGCCAGGCATGGTTGTGTGTGACAACGGCCGTAACCTGGTGGCGGCTCTGCAACTCGGCAGACTGACACATGTGCCATGCCTGGCCCATGTGTTAAATCTGATAGTTCAGCGTTTCCTCAAGACATACCCCAATCTGTCTGATTTGCTCACGAAGGTGCGCCACATCTGTGCGCATTTCAGGAAGTCCAGCACAGATGCTGCCACTCTCAGGGCAGCGCAGCGCCGCCTCCAACTGCCCGCTCACCGACTGTTGTGCGACGTGCCCACGAGGTGGAATTCAACATTAACCATGTTATCCAGAGTTTACCAGCAGCGCAGAGCGATTGTAGACTGCCAGATGTCAACTTCCACCAGAACTGGTAGTCAGGTCAGTCAGCTTCCTCAAGTCTACAATGAGGAGTGGACGTGGATGTCTGATATCTGTCAGGTGCTGAGTAACTTTGAGGAGCCAACACAGATGGTCAGTGGCGATGCCGCCATCATCAGCCTCACCATCCCGCTGCTTGGCCTGTTGAAAAACTCTCTGATCAGCATGAAGTCGGAAGCTTTGCGCTCGTCACAAGAGACGGGGGAAGAAGATTCCCTTGTTGATAGCCAAAGCACCCTTAGGTCTGTTTCTCAGCGCATATCAGAGGAGGTGGAGGAGGATGAGGAGGAAGAGGAGGAGAATGTTGGCGAGACACAAGAGGGGACCATTGTTGAGTCCTTCACTGTTCAGCGTGTATGGGCAGAAGAAGAGGAGTTGGAGGAGGAGGAAATGGACAGTCAGGCCAGTGAGGGGAGTGAATTTTTACGCGTTGGTACTCTGGCGCATATGGCAGATTTCATGCTAGGCTGCCTATCCCGTGACCCTCGCGTTCAAAGAATTTATTCCAGCACCGATTACTGGGTATTCACTCTCCTGGACCCACGGTACAAGCAAAATCTTTCCACTCTCATCCCTGGAGAGGAAAGGAGTGTGAGAATGCATGAATACCAGCAGGCCCTGGTGCAGAAGCTAAAACACTATTTCCCTTCTGACAGCGCTAGCGGCAGAGTGCATAGTTCTGCGGGACAAGTAGTGAGGGAGAGTAGGCGAGCAGGCAGCTTGTCCAGCACTGGCAAGGGTACGCTTTACAAGGCTTTTGCCAGCTTTATGTCACCCCAGCAAGACACTGTCACCTGTCCCCAGTCTCGGCAGAGTAGGGCTGATCTTTACAGAAAGATGGTGAGGGAGTACGTAGCTGACCATACCATTGTCCTAAATGATCACACAGCTCCCTACAACTACTGGGTTTCAAAGCTGGACATGTGGCACGAACTGGCGCTGTACGCCTTGGAGGTTCTTGCCTGCCCTGCCGCTAGCGTGTTGTCCGAGCGCGTTTTCAGTGCAGCTGGTGGCATCATCACCGATAAGCGTACACGCCTGTCGACTGACAGCGCTGACAGGCTGACACTTATTAAGATGAATAAAGCCTGGATTTCTCATAATTTCCAATCTCCACCAGGTGAAGGAAGCTCAACCTGAATAATTTATGCACTCCTCCTCCTCCTCATTTTCCTCCTTCTCCTCCTCTTTGTACACTAAAGCAGAGGAAACTGGCTATTTTTTGACAGGGCCCACTGGCTCTAGCTATAGTACTTTATGCATTTAATTTTTCTGGAGGGCCACCTACTCGGCCCTCTGTTTTAAACAATTTTTGGGAGTGCCACATACAGGCACTCAATCTATTCAATTTTTCTGGAGGGCCACCTACCTGCTCCTCTGGTTTGAAAACTTTTTTGGACTGCCACATACAGGCACTCAATCTATTTCATTTTTCTGGAGGGCCACCTACCTGCTCCTCTGGTTTGAAAACTTTTTTGGACTGCCACATACAGGCACTCAATCTATTTCATTTTTCTGGAGGGCCACCTACCTGCTCCTCTGGTTTGAAAACTTTTTTGGACTGCCACATACAGGCACTCAATCTATTCAATTTTTCTGGAGGGCCACCTACCTGCTCCTCTGGTTTGAAAACTTTTTTGGACTGCCACATACAGGCACTCAATCTATTTCATTTTTCTGGAGGGCCACCTACCTGCTCCTCTGGTTTGAAAACTTTTTTGGACTGCCACATACAGGCACTCAATCTATTTCATTTTTCTGGAGGGCCACCTACCTGCTCCTCTGGTTTGAAAACTTTTTTGGACTGCCACATACAGGCACTCAATCTATTCAATTTTTCTGGAGGGCCACCTACCTGCTCCTCTGGTTTGAAAACTTTTTTGGACTGCCACATACAGGCACTCAATCTATTTCATTTTTCTGGAGGGCCACCTACCTGCTCCTCTGGTTTGAAAACTTTTTTGGACTGCCACATACAGGCACTCAATCTATTTCATTTTTCTGGAGGGCCACCTACCTGCTCCTCTGGTTTGAAAACTTTTTTGGACTGCCACATACAGGCACTATCCAAATTAAATTGTCTCCATAGCAGCCTCCACACGTTGTCTCCATTGCTACCTCCAAAAGTCGTCCATATAGCTGCCTCCATACATCGTCCCCTTATCAAACGAGGTGTGTCAGGCAAAAATTTGGGTTGTTTTCATGGATTCCACATCAAAGTTGTTAACTTTGTCGCCACCCTGCTGTGTTATCCACAAAATATACTGGCAAACTTTTACCATTTACGGATATTATTTCAGCGCTTCTTGCGCATCTGTTTACATTCCCCTCACCCGCCATATCCCAAACTTATAAGAACGCTACTACACTTAACTTGGTGCAGGCTGGGACCGAGTCTGACCCTGGGGCTGGTCATATACTGCCGACGCAGAGGATTGCGGGGCCTACCTCAGTCCAGGTCTCAAAGGCCTACTATACCTCCTCCTCCTCCCACCCCTCCTCCACCTCCTCCTCCTCCGAATTACCATCCGTGGGCATGGCGCCATCAGTCGGTAGCTCTAGGCACAGCAGCAGTGCTGTCGCTAAGCGACAGCAGGCGGTGCTCAAACTGCTGAGCCTAGGCGATAAAAGGCACACCGCCCAAGAGCTATTACAGGGCATTCCACATCAAACTTGTTAACTTTGTCGCTACCCTGCTGTGTAATCCACAAAATATACTGGCAAACTTTTATCATTTACCAATATTATTTCAGCGCTTCTTGCGCATCTGTTTACATTCCCCTCACCCGCCATATCCTAAACTTATAAGAACGCTACTACACTTGATCTTATACAAAAGGTTCTTAGAAGTGCTGTTTGGGGAGTAGCCTAGAGACAGGGGCTTGGATTGGCGAAAGCTCGCCTGGCAGCGGAGCGCCAGCTCCATCCCAAGATCCAACTAACATAGTTTTAACTGCAGCACCTTTAATCTACTACTAGTTCACTGCCTCCATACATGGTCCCCTTATCAAACGAGCTGTGTCAGGCAGAATTTTGGGTTGTTTCACCAGATACATAGTGGAACTCGGCCCATCTGTCGCCGCCATGCTGGAGACCTGAAATCATAGCAGCGCAATATGGCTTCCAAGTTAACTTTGTCGCCACCCTGCTGTGTAATCCACAAAATATACTGGCAAACTTTTATCATGTACCGATATTATTTGAGCGCTTCTTGCTCACCTCCTTTGGTTCCTCTCTGCCACCCATTGGTTTGAAGCCTGAGTCCATTTAGGGTATGTCGCCATGCCACTCTCTAGCCTGCCGCTGCTGCCGCTGCCTCTGCATGCCGTCCCCTATAGTGTCAGGGTCAATTATTGGATGTTTTAGATGCTATCTAGCTTCATTCTGTCACTCTGTCATGGCCATGCTGTTGCCCATAATTTTGGCATAATGGTGCGATTAAGCAGCCTCAGAGGCATCCATGCATGCTGCCCCTGCTGTTTCCTGTCCATTTCCGTGGTGTTTCCATCCTTTTCTGAGGTTTCCAGGTGTTTGGCCAAGCTTCCCTGTGCAGAGCCTTGGTCCCCTTGAAAAATGCTCGAGTCTCCCATTGACTTCAATGGGGCTCGTTATTCGAGACGAGCACTCGAGCATCGGGAAAAGTTCGTCTCGAATAACGAGTACCCGAGCATTTTAGTGCTCGCTCATCTCTAATCACAACCTGTCGGCAACAGCAGACAGGAGAGGAGATGCCTCTCCTCTAGGCGCAGAGGATGCCCCCATGTCCTGGTTACAGGCCTAAGTACAATAAAGATTTTTAGAGAGATCCTTGTACTGCCCATTCAGGTATTTGTACATTGTAATAAAGTCTCTCCTCAGTTGTCTTTTTTCTAAAAAGAATAATCCCAAATTTTGTAATCTGTCATTGTATTTAGTCCCCCCATTCCCCAAATAATCCTGGTTGCTATTCTCTGCACCCATTCCAGTTCTACTATGTCCTTTTTATACACTGGTGCCCAAAACTGTACACAATATTCCATGTGTGGTCCGACCAGTGATTTGTATAAGGGCAGAACTATGGGGCTCATTTACTAAGGGTCCCGTGGCTGCATTTTCGTCGGGTTTCCCGACTTTTCGGGGATCGCGCCAGGGATTCTGTCGCATGCAAACGTATTGTGTCAGAATTGCGCCGGGATTCACACAACACAAATCCAGGGGCAGGCCCTTGGACAACGCAAGAATTTAACATTCAAATTTGTGTCGCAAGCCAAGCACTTACATGCACCGGGAAGAAGAAGGTGAACTCCGGCAAATCTGAGTGGGGAGCAACACATGGAGGATATCGGGTGCAGTATCTACGTGGATGTGCATTCTGGCAGACATTCTGGTTCGGGGATCGCAACTTGGATGGGTAAGTAAATGTGCCCCTATGTCTTTATCATGAGAATCTATTCCTCTCTTGATGCATCCCATAATTTTATTTGCTTTAGCAGCAGCCGCCTGGCTCTGGTCACTAAAATTACCATCCACCAATATCCCTAAGTCCTTTTCAGCTCTAGCTTCACCAAGTAATTGACTGTTTATAATATAATTATACTATTTGTTTCCATGACCCAAGTGCATAACTTTACATTTATCTATATTACACCTCATCAACCATTTCTCTGCTCACTCCTCAAGCTTCCACAAATCCCTCTGTAATGCTAAACTATCAACCTCAGTATTAATTACTTTAAAGAGCTTAGTATCATCTGCAAATATTGAAACTTGACTGTGTAAACCCACTACAAGGTCATTAATAAAAATATTAAAAAGACGTGGCCCCATTACTGACCCATGTGGCACTATACTGGTAATGTCAACCAACTGGTAAGGTCTGACAATGTGCCATTAATGACGACCCTATGTTTTCTTTCACTAAGCCAATTACTTCTTTCACTAAGCCAATTACTTTCCATATGCACATCGGGTGGATCTCTGAATTCAGGACCCCTGCCCACTCCCCTTTACTTGTGTTTGGTTTAGATGTAAGTGACAATTGCATTTTATCTTTGCTTAGGATTTATTGTCTTGTGCCCACCAACTCCAGCCTTATGACTATTTATTTTTTTGTGATATCATATATCACCATTACAATTAATTATAATTTTGTATATAGCTCCGTGCTGGATCCTTTTTTATGGGCTGTCTGACAGATGGGTTATATTTTCCCTTGTTTGACAATGATGTAATTTTTAACATGAATTAATAAAGATATACATTTTTTATGTATTCTTTTTGATTTAGTGTATTTCCCCTTTATTTTGGCTCAGAATAGAATTCTATGCTTTTGACTGTATGATGAATTTAGCAGTGAGCACTGCCTGGGAAATTGCAGATCTTGTTACCATTTCATGGTAAGACCAATTGATGATGGGTGGGGCCTCACAACGATGGACAGAGCCCCATAGACAAACGCAGAAAATGTTTGGGGAGTGTTTTTACTGCTAGGAGTAGGCAGATTTAATCTGGGACATCTACACTTCACTATTCAACAAAGGCACAGTAGGGTTGAGTTTTATTGTGGCTGTTATTGATAACAGATTCCCTTCAAAAACAAACTTGCAAAACCTATTTTTTTTGTAGCCTGGGGACTAGCTGTTGTGCCCAGAGGCAGTTCTGAGATGCTAATGTGCTTTCCTAATTTCTTAATAACCAGCAGCCCTCCCCCTCCCATTCCAATGGCTAGTGATGAGCGGGTTTGTTTAAATTGAGGTTCAATGGTATTGCTGAGCATCGTGAAAAAATTTGGTTTGCTTTCCAGACTAGACCTTGAACTCGACTCCAAACATGAACTCCATTGAAGTCAGTGAGGACACATATATTAACATAAAATTGGCCGGAAATTGAAGGTAATAAGGGGTAGAGTTGTTAGCAACAAAGGCCATCCAACATGGTGTGATTGCAGTTTTTTTTGCAGCTATTTTTTGTAACAGAATGCACAGGACAGAACATATTTTACGTATACATGTTAATTTTTTGGAAGAATAAAGCTTGAAAACTTTTTAACACAGTGCTGTATCGTTTTTATCAATTTTTAGATTTATTCAGTCATTGCTGGGGGGCTGTATATGGTGATTACTGTGGGCTGTATAAAGGTATTGCTGGGGGACTCTATACAGTGATTGCTGGGGGGGGTGTATAAAGTAATTACTGAGGGGTATGTTTAAAGTTATTGCTGGATGTATGTATATAGTTATTGTTAGGGGCCTGCATATATTAATTGCAGGGGGATCTATATAGTTATTGCTGTATTATTATTATACAGTAATGGCTGTATATAGTATATAGTATATAGTATGTAGTATATGACTGTATATAGTAATGGCTGGGGTGCTGTATATAGTGAATACTGGGGGATCTGTGTATAGTTGCTCCTGGGGGGTCTATATAAAGTTATTGTTAGGGGGCTGTATAAAGTTATAACTGGGGGCTATATATAAAAATTTCTGGGAGGCTGTATAAAGTGATTTATGAGGGGTGTGCTTATAGTTATTAGAGATGGGCGAATTTTTTAAAATTCGTTTCGACCCGATTCGCAGAAGTTTTCGAAAAAATTCGATTCAACCCGAATCGAATCAAAACGAATCACGTTAAAAAACAGGCATTTCCTGGCTGCAGAGAGCCTGTAGGGTGTTGTAGAACGTTGTGCCATGCTTAAATATGCATAGGGAGCATGGTTTGGTCGTAAAACAATGCTGTGTTTTAGTATGACACGCACATGACAGCCGCGGCTCTTAGAATTGCTTCACTCTTCAATTCCATGTGCACTCACATAGGCCAACTTCCCCAAATAAGCGAAACGGGAACGCAGCCTGACAAGGTAACGTCTGTGCCAGCTCGAAAGGACTGAGCTGAGGGCCAAGATCCCATTTTAACATCAAAGAGTGCACTCTTTTTACACTGGCACGGTGGCACAATGATATAATGTGAAGGTGGCATCAGAAGCAGCAGGAGCCCGCAGAGTGGCACAATGATATAGTGTGTTGGTGGCATCAAAAGCAGCAGCAGCAGGAGCCCACAGAGTGGCACAATGATATAGTGTGAAGGTGGCATCAGTAGCAGCAGGAGCCCGCAGAGTGGCACAATGATATAGTGTGAAGGTGGCATCAGAAGCAGCAGGAGCCTGCAGAGTGGCACAATGATATAGTGTGAAGGTGGCATCAGAAGCAGCAGGAGCCCGCAGGAGCCCGCAGAGTGGCACAATGATATAGTGTGAAGGTGGCATCAGTAGCAGCAGGAGCCCGCAGAGTGGCACAATGATATAGTGTGAAGGTGGCATCAGAAGCAGCAGGAGCCTGCATAGTGGCACAATGATATAGTGCGTTGGTGGCATCAGAAGCAGCAGGAGACTGCAGGAGCCCGCAGAGTGGCACAATGATATAGTATGAAGGTGGCATCAGTAGCAGCAGCAGCAGGAGGAGCCCACAGAGTGGCACAATGATATAGTGTGTTGGTGGCATCAGAAGCAACAGGAGCCCGCAGAGTGGCACAATGATATAGTGCGTTAGTGGCATCAGTAGCAGCAGCAGGAGCCCGC
Organism: Engystomops pustulosus; assembly: GCF_040894005.1. Lineage (NCBI taxonomy): Eukaryota > Metazoa > Chordata > Amphibia > Anura > Leptodactylidae > Engystomops > Engystomops pustulosus. The sequence goes on from NC_092413.1 coordinate 67,504,209, forward strand.
AGAGTGGCACAATGATATAGTGTGAAGGTGGCATCAGTAGCAGCAGCAACAGGAGGAGCCTGCAGAGTGGCACAATGATATAGTGTGAAGGTGGCATCAGAAGCAGCAGGAGGCTGCAGAGTGGCACAATGATATAGTGCATTGGTGGCATCAGTAGCAGCAGCAGCAGCAGCAGGAGCCCGCAGAGTGGCACAATGATATAGTGTGAAGGTGGCATCAGAAGCAGGAGGAGCCTGCAGAGTGGCACAATGATATAGTGTGTTGGTGGCATCAAAAGCAGCAGCAGCAGGAGCCCGCAGAGTGGCACAATGATATAGTGTGTTGGTGGCATCAAAAGCAGCAGCAGCAGGAGCCCGCAGAGTGGCACAATGATATAGTGTGAAGGTGGCATCAGTAGCAGCAGTAGCCCGCAGAGTGGCACAATGATATAGTGTGAAGGTGGCATCAGTAGCAGCAGGAGCCTGCAGAGTGGCACAATGATATAGTGTGAAGGTGGCATCAAAAGCATCAGCAGCAGCCCGCAGAGTGGCAAAATGATATAGTTTGTTGGTGGCATCAGAAGCAGCAGCAGGAGCCTGCAGAGTGGCACAATGATATAGTGTGAAGGCGGCATCAGAAGCAGCAGCAGCAGCAGGAGCCCGCAGAGTGGCACAATCATATAGTGTTAAGGTGGCATCAGAAGCAGCAGCAGAAGCCCGCAGAGTGGCACAATGATATAGTGTGAAGGCGGCATCAGAAGCAGCAGCAGGAGCCAGCAGAGTGGCACAATGATATAGTGTGAAGGCGGCATCAGAAGCAGCAGCAGCAGGAGCCCACAGAGTGGCACAATGATATAGTGTGAAGGTGGTATCAGAAGCAGCAGGAGCCTGCAGAGTGGCACAATGATATAGTGCACTGGTGGCATCAGTAGCAGCAGCAGTAGCAGGAGCCTGCAGAGTGGCACAATGATATAGTGTGATGGTGGCATCAGAAGCAGCAAGAGCGGCAGAGTGGCACAATGATATAGTGTGTTGGTGGCATCAAAATCAGCAGCAGCAGGAGCCCGCAGAGTGGCACAATGATATAGTGTGAAGGTGGCATCAGTAGCAGCAGGAGGCCGCAGAGTGGCACAATGACATAGTGTGAAGGTGGCATCAGGAGCAGCAGGAGCCAGCAGAGTGGCACAATGATATAGTGCGTTGGTGGCATCAGTAGCAGCAGCAGGACCCCGCAGAGTGGTACAATGATATAGTGTGAAGGTGGCATCAGTAGCAGCAGCAGGAGGAGCCCACAGAGTGGCACAATGATATAGTGTGTTGGTGGCATCAAAAGCAGCAGTAGCAGCAGGAGCCTGCAGAGTGGCACAATGATATAGTGTGAAGGTGGCATCAAAAGCAGCAGCAGGAGCCCGCAGAGTGGCACAATGATATAGTGTGAAGGTGGCATCAGAAGCAGCAGCAGGAGCACGCAGAGTGGCACAATGATATAGTGTGAAGGCGGCATCAGAAGCAGCAGCAGCAGCCCGCAGAGTGGCACCATGATATAGTGTGGAGGTGGCGGACAATTCCAGTCCCTGGTACAGATGGTAGGAGGCAGTTGGTGCAACTAGCAGCAGATGTGTGGCATCAGGCGGGTGGCAGCATCAGAATAGTAGCTGAGGCAGGTAGTTAGAACCCCGACTCATTTCTCAATGTTTGGAGGAGGCGCCATGGCTGATCTAATCTGATGTATTAGGCCTTGGTGAGCTGAAATCCTGGCCGATCCAAGCCTGATTCATCTTGACAAAGGTCAGTCTCTCCACATAACGGGTGGAAAAGCGGGTTCTCCTGCGGGTAACGATGGCCCCCGCCGCACTGAACACCTGCTCTGATGCCACACTACTGGCAGGGCAGGACAGCTTCTCTACTGCAAACTCCGCAAGTTGCGGCCACGCATCAAGTTTGGCTGCCCAGTAGTCCATGGGATCCTCTACCTCAGGTGGTAAAGTGCTGTCCAAGTAGGCCACCACCTGCTGGTGCAGGGTCTGCTTCATGTCCTGCTGCTGCTGTCAGTGGCGGCTACCCTCCTAACTAGGTGGGTAAAGGAAATTGCTCATTAAGGAATCCAGACTTAAGCGATTGTTGATGGAACTGCTACTGCTCCTACCCCCCCAAGCTCCCCACAGCAGCCGTAGTAGTAGTACGTGAGCAATGACTGCCAGGAATTCCCTGGTCAGACCTGACAGAGGATGGACAATGGCGCACATAGGCAGCGGCCAACGGTGTGCTCAGTATTTCTCTATAGTATGCCAGTTCTTCCTTCCTCTCAGCAGCAGGAAAAAAGTCACCCATTTTGGACTGGTAGCAAGGGTCCAAGAGGGTGGAGAGCCAAAAGTCATTCCTATGCTGGATGTTGACTATTCGGCTGTCACTAGTTAGGCAAAGCAGCATGCTGCGGGCCATCTGCGCAAGTGACTCTGAGGGACTCCCAGTCTCCATATCCACAGTATACTGTTACGGTGCTTCTGGGTCATCTGCCTCGTCTTCTACCTCCTCCGGATGCTCCTGCCCCTCCTCTCCTGTCACCTGAATAGAAAAACCACAAATTGCACCAGACTCTGCTTGTGCTCCAATGTCCTCCTCCTCCTCCTCCTCCAGTTCAGCCCCCACCGGACTCATGTGGCAATGAGATGTAGTCTTCACTTCTCCAGTGCCCTGACCAGACAGATTTTGCAGCATGAGTTACAGGACATGAAGCAGTGGAATGACGTTATTCATCCCGCAGTCCTGGCAACTGACAAATAACGTGGCCTCTTGTAAAATGAGTGTCCATTCATGTACATAGGTATTTGGGTGTATGTATATGTGTGTATATATATATATATAAAATGTCCCTCTGTCATATTCCATTCACCTGGGAAAGAACACACCTGCTTTCTTACTCAGAATGTGGTGAGGGCAATCTCACATATTTGTATCCTTGGACAGCAGGATGTCAACCCCCTTTTACTATGGGAAAGTCATTCAAACTCTCCAGGGACAGTTATCTAGAGATGCTTCACACCTCTATGCCAGGATGGAAATCCGAGATCTCTGTTATTCTTACCTGAGGGGGGCTGGATGGGTGACTAAATACACATCCTGTATTGGATATACAGGATAGGAAGGGTTATACATCTGTTGTCCACCATCTTGGGGGGAAAGGACAGAGGAGAGACTTATAAGGGGATGGTAGTGGAGGATAGGGAAGAAATCTTCCCTGGAGACCAACTAGGAAAGGAGGAGGAGTCTTCCCTGAATACCAGGAAGTAAGAGAGAAGGAGCTAGGAGAATCAGCCCACAGACTATATCACCTTCCCGGATTGGTCTGAGTACCTGTATCTCTGTACCCCTGCTTCCTAGTTTAACCTATCTCTGTACCCATGCTTCCCAGTTTACCTCTCTGTACTCCTGCTTCCCTGTTTACCTATCCATCTATTAACCTATCTCTGTAGCCCTGTTTTCATGTTAATCTCCCTGTCCCCCTTCGTTCTCTGTAATAATAGGGATGTGTGTGTGTTTAAATGCATTGTTGTGGGTTGGATTCTGTGGGTTTGTGGGTATTGTGATTAACATTGTATACTTCTAGTGTGTTAATAAATATTATTAGTATTAACCCTGAGTGTGGTAACTTATAGTGTACAATACAGAGACTAGAAACAGAAGATATAGAATATAGTAAACAGTTCAACAACGAAGGTAGTGATATTAATCGTTATATTGCATAACAATTTATAGAACTACCAGCGTCCCATAACATTGGCGAGCCAGGCCCGACTGTTAATAAATTTGTTCTTATGTGTTCATTAAGTTAAGCTGTTTTATACTGTGAACTAAGATAGGAAGAAGCACAGACAGGTGACATTGGTACACGGTGTAGTGTGGTGTCATACTGTGTGCAAGGCCTTGAAGTTAATACAGCTGTGCTTGAGGGGACAAGGAAGAATTAATAACAGAGAACCTATTTTAATTTTTTTGTATACTGTTTTATGATTATTAATAATTTTCTGTTTTCTTTGCAAATCTGTGTGAGGCTCTTTGACAAGGAGTAGTTGGAAGAGAAATCCTTCAGGGTGTCGTTCCACTGCATCAATGTTGGTGTTCATGTTGTACAGTTGAAGTCCAGCTGGTCGGGAAAAGGGTGTGGTCTGATTTGTTAGAACAAATGCAGAATTATGACAGGCCCGACTGTTAATAAATTTGTTCTTATGTGTTCATTAAGTTAAGCTGTTTTATACTGTGAACTAAGATAGGAAGAAGCACAGACAGGTGACATTGGTACACGGTGTAGTGTGGTGTCATACTGTGTGCAAGGCCTTGAAGGTAATACAGCTGTGCTTGAGGGGACAAGGAAGAATTAATAACAGAGAACCTATTTTAATTTTTTTGTATACTGTTTTATGATTATTAATAATTTTCTGTTTTCTTTGCAAATCTGTGTGAGGCTCTTTGACAAGGAGTAGTTGGAAGAGAAATCCTTCAGGGTGTCGTTCCACTGCATCAATGTTGGTGTTCATGTTGTACAGTTGAAGTCCAGCTGGTCGGGAAAAGGGTGTGGTCTGATTTGTTAGAACAAATGCAGAATTATGACAGGGAACATATAAAAAAGCAGTCAATATTAAATAAGGCTACTAAACGGCTCCACATGCTGGCGAAACGTATTTATGTTTATAATGAGACGCTGCAGAGGCCAGAACATGGTGTTTTGGTGTCAAGTAATAAATGCCCAGAATCTCACTGCAAATGTGTCTATAACACTAAGCAGGTTTGTGCTTTACAGACACAACTGGCAGAGAGTGTGAATCTGGAGGGAAAACTGATAGAAATTGGAAAGCACAATGCTGATATTGAGGCACAGTTGACTCAGTCCTATACTGAGGTCAAAAGATTTAAGGATCAGGCAGCATCTACTGATGTAATGATTGCTAAGCTCAATGATGAACTTGTAGCCAGGTCTCAACTGATATCTACCTTGCAAGGCATCATTAGTAATTTTTCCAAAATTGTGCCAGCCTTGTCTTATACCTTAAAGTCAAGGCCAGAGTCCTCAGAAGTTTTGCCCTCTGCAGGGCAAAAAGGGGGGAATAAAGCTGGCAACAGATTAAACATCCCCAACAGTGATCCCAGCCAGAAAGGTAAAGGTAAAACCATGCTTTCTGGTATAGTAAGGACCTGCAAAAGTAGGATTGTTAGAAGTGCATCCCTAGCTATGGAGAAGTTTAGAAGATGTAGAGACAATCTAAACTGTCCTAAGCCAAGCATGAAATGTATTACATGTTTTTCTTGTGGTGGCTTAGGTCATATAGCTAAAAGGATTGTAAATTGACAAGTAGTGAAAGGCAGAAGAAACTGCTTTGTTAAATGTTTTAAATGTGGCAGCTTTGGTCATTTTGCTAGACTCGTGTGCTGTAAGTAGCTGTAAGGTGTCTAGCAATGTCACCATAGAAAATTCATCAGTGTGGCACAAATAAAATGGATATAAAAAGGTTTCTTACCAGCCACGTGTGCCCCACCGTGTGCTGATGATTCAAAGTGACAGGGTGACTTGGTAGGACAATCACAAGTAGGCCCTAAATTACATTCTGTGGTCCTGTCTATGTGGTGTCTGTTTGTGATTACTCATTGCCTTTGGTATTATGTGTAACTTGTATGTGTAATGTTTGTTTTCTTGTTTAAGACGTAAGCTGCACCCTGTAGGCATATTGTATGCCGAGGGATTCAGGGGGATGTAGGCCCCAGACAATTCAAAGACCAATAGAAAAGTTAAACTGCAACAACTCTGGTAGAGAACTATGACAGCCTAGTAAAACTGGAAAGCTTATATAGAGCAGCAGTGTGAAGGTACAGGCTGATGGACTAGATCAGAGATAAAATCAGATAGAGGGATCTTCTTCCATACAATCATTTATGTTAATCATTATGGGGACAGTTGTGTACAGGAGGAGGCATAACACTACTTTGTCGTCTATGCACAATGGGTATTAGATACTGTAATGGTAATGGCAGATACTAATATGTAATGGAGTGGATTCTCCAATAGTTGTTGTATGGTAGGGACCCCTATGAGTGAGGTATACTGTGGTAGATATAAATCACCTGGTGGGAAGTGTCCCAGAGGCAGATACATTAACTTTAGCATCAATATAGATGGTTTGTTTAAATTGCTGTTAAGTATATTAAGGAGGGTGCTGGACGTTTACACATTGGATTTATCTTGTCAAATATAAACTAATTTGGAACCTAGTATCACAGGAAGAAACTAACTGCTGAATAGTGTTGCTGAAAAGTGCTGAGAACTGCTGAAAAGTGTGTGGAAAATAAAAATCAAGGACTTTGACCAGATAAAGATTGCAGGGATTGTCCATGCCATGGAAAAAAGGCTCTGCGGTGTCCTGCTCTGAGAGACTGTTTGGATACAGCCCCAAAGCAACTTTGTTCTTTGATATGCTAATTTGCCCAATGACAGTGATTCTTCTATTCCTGGTCTCTGTTATGTATAATGAACTATTTTCAAGTTAAAATTAGAGAGGACTGATCAACCCTCACAACAGAGACAGGAAGAGCATCATGGACTCATAAGAGGGCAGACGTTAAGAGCTTGATGACTACAGAGAGATTGGCTACAGAAGGAGACTGGCAACACAGATAAGGTCAACCAAAAAGACTCATACCATAGTAAAGGACTGCGATTCAGAGAGGAAGAGACAAAAAGCAGATGACGTACTCGTTGGGCAGAGGATACTGGGTTACGGTGATGGTGAAGGTGGCTCTGTGGGAAGGTGATGACTTGGTACCTAAATCCAAAATTATACTTCGTTCCATCCTGAATCATTACCAGGGATAAATATGGTTGAATAGGCAAATACAATTTAATAAAACACTTCCCTCAAATTTAATTGTCACGTTCCGTGAAACAGGGGGATTGTAAAGGGAAGTGTCCATTCAAGTACATAGGTATTTGGGTGGGTGTGTATATATATATATATATATATATATATATATATATATATATATATATACATATTGTGGGAGATTTGGCCCAGTAGAGTCTGGGGTAGCGGGGTGTTGGGATGCAGTTCAAGACAGTGACACCAAGGTACAGTCCAAAACAGGTCTCGCCTGCGTTTATTGCAGCAAAAAAATAAAACAGCCTTTACATTCAGGCATTAAACAAACAAAATCCTACCCGTCAGGGTGCTAACTAAACAGAGTTTCTCTAACTCACCACTAGTACATAAAATAAGTCGCTGCTCCAGGCACAGAGGTCAGGGCTGCGTGCTCTCCAGCCTCCTTTCAGAGAGACAACACTTTCAGCTCTGCTCAGCGGCTTTATGCAGACTGATTAGGCTGCTCCCATCACATGTGTCCAAGGTGCTGGACAACACAACCTCAGCACTCAGGCCTCGCATAGTATGAAAATCTAGGGGAAACATACCGCCCATCCACAGTTAACCCCTTCAGTGTCTCACATACCCTCCCCCTCTGTTTGACCCTGTGGGGGCGAACACTTTTGGCCATCAGACAGTGGGTACGAGACAGGGCATCGGCATTCCCATGCAGCTTTCCTGCTCGATGTTCTACCGTGAACTTGAAATTTTGTAACATTAGGAACCACCTTGTGACCCTGGCGTTCCTCTCTTTAGCCTGACTCATCCAGGTGAGGGGAGAGTGATCGGTTACTAGCATAAACTGTCGCCCTATCAAGTAATACCTCAGGGATTCCAGAACCCATTTGATCGCCAAGCACTCCCTCTCAACTATACTATAGTTCTTCTCAGGGGGTGTGAGCTTGCGGCTTAGGAATGTCCTCACCCTCCACTACTTGGGACAGGACAGCCCCTAAACCCACGTCAGAAGCGTCAGTCTGTACAATAAAGGTTTTGGTGAAGTTAGGGGTAATCAGTACCGGTCCCTCGCACAAAACCGTCTTAACTCGCTGAAACGCCCCCTCAGCCTCTTCACTCCACTTTACCATTACTAACCTGCTACCCTTGGTCAGGTCAGTCAGAGGTGCCGCTATTGTAGCAAAATCGGGAATAAATCGGCGATAATAGCCCACTATGCCTAGGAAAGCCCTCACTTGCTCCTTGTTCATAGGTTGTGGCCACTGCTGGATCGCCTCCACTTTATTTACTTGGGGTTTGATGACACCTCGCCCAACACGGTACCCCAGGTAACGGGCCTCTTCCAGACCAAGCGCACATTTTTGGGGGTTTGCTGTCAACCCTGCTGCCCTCAAGGAGTCTATCACTGCTTGTACCTTGGCTAGATGACTCTCCCAATCGTTACTATAGACCATGATGTCATCCAGGTAGGCTGAGGCATATCTCCGGTGAGGTTTTAGCACGAGATCCATTAACCTCTGGAATGTGGCGGGAGCCCCATGTAGCCCAAAGGGGAGTACCACATACTGAAATAGCCCATCAGGAGTAACAAAAATCTAGCCCTGTCAGTAAGGGGTACCTGCCAATACCCTTTCGTCAGGTCAAGGGTGGAGAAGAACCTAGCCTGTCCAAGTCATTCTATCAACTCGTCAACTCTAGGCATAGGGTAAGAATCAAATTTGGATACCTCGTTCAACTTCCTAAAGTCATTGCAGAACCGTAGGGGACCATCAGGCTTGGGAATCAACACAATAGGACTCGACCAGTCACTTTTAGACTCCTCGATAACCCCCAGGTCTAACATCTGCCTGACTTCTTCAGATATGGCTTGCCGGCGCGCTTCAGGGACCCGGTAGGGTTTTTGGTGTACCCGGAAGTGGGGTTCGGTTATGATGTCATGCTTGATGACTGAAGTACGACCCGGTAACTTAGAGAACACATCAACGTTTCGGAGCACAAACTCCTTCGCTTCCTGAATCTGGGCCCTGGAGAGGGACTCCGAGATCCGTACTTCAGGCACCTTGGCATTGGGTACACCTACCTCGGGTGTCACCTTCTTGGGGACAGACGCTTTTCCTACTCCCACAGATATCAGGGACTCTCTTCCCCTCCATGGCTTTAGGAGGTTCACGTGGTATATCTGTTCAGGCTTCCTCCTCCCCGGCTGATATACCTTGTAGTTAACCTCCCCTACTTTCTCCATGACCTCATATGGAACTTGCCATTTCGCCAAGAACTTACTCTCTACGGAGGGCACAAGAACTAACACTCTGTCGCCTGGGTTAAAGGTCCTGAGTCTGGCTGATCTATTGTAGACCCTAGACTGGGCCTCTTGTGCCCTTGTCATGTGCTCCTTTACAAGGGGCATTACTGCCGCTATGCGGTCCTGCATAAGGGAGACGTGTTCAATCACACTACGGTGGGGGGTCCTTTCCTGTTCCCAGGTCTCCTTAGCTACGTCCAGGAGTCCATGCGGGGAATGGCCATATAATAGCTCAAAGGGTGAGAAACCTGTGGAATACTGGGGTATCTCACGTATGGCAAACATAAGATAAGGCAACAAATAATCCCAGTCCTTCCCATCTTTGCTGACCACCTTCTTTAGCATCCCCTTCAAAGTCTTGTTAAACCGCTCGACCAGGCCATCTGTCTGGGGGTGATATACAGAGGTGCGGAGCTGTTTAACCTGCAGTAATTTACACATCTCCTTCATTACTCTAGACATGAATGGGGTTCCCTGGTCAGTCAAGATTTCCTTGGGGAGGCCTGTGCGGGAGAATACCTGGAACAGCTCCCTAGCAATGTTTTTGGAGGAGGTGTTCCTTAACGGGATTGCCTCTGGATACCGCGTTGCGTAGTCCAGGATAACCAGGATATACTGGTGCCCCCTTGTGGACTTGACTATGGGGTCAACCAAATCCATTGCAATCCGTTCAAACGGCACCTCTATGATTGGTAGCGGGACCAAAGGACTCCTGAAGTGGGACACCGGGGCAGTAAGTTGGCACTCAGGGCAGGAGCTACAATACCGATTTACCTCCTCCCACACCCCGGGCCAGAAAAATCTCTGCAGGATCCTCTCTCGGGTCTTCTCAGCACCTAAGTGCCCTCCCAGCACATGTTTATGTGCCAAATCTAGCACCAGCCAATGGTGAGATTGGGGTACTACAAGTTGCTCAACCTCCTCACCCCGTACCTGGTCAACCCTGTACAACAGTTCCCCAACAATCACCATTCGGGGGTATATTTTGTCAGCCCCTGGTATTTGGAGTACCCCATTTATCACTTTAACATTCTCCCATGCTTTAAATAAGGTAGGGTCCTGTAACTGTGCAGCCCCAAAATTTTCACGGGAAATCTCAAGGTCCGGCATGTTGGCTACCTCCTCGTGGCCCTCAACCTCACCAGCTAGGACCTCTAGGGGAGAGAATTCATCACATGGGGTCACCCCTACTGCTGGTGTGGGTACATTGGCCTCAAAGGGTTCAGGGGCCAAGGCCGGACATACCTGGTGTCCATTATCTGCAATAGCACCTGAGGTGGGTCTTCGTCTCCAGAGGTCCCAAAACACCGGCAAGTCTCTGACGATAATAGCCTCATGAAACAGGGTCCCCACCACCCCCACTTCATGGGTAATAGTACCACAAGGGGTATGTAGGTTGATGACAGCAGTGGGATATTCGCAAGTGTCCCCATGTATACACAACACTCCCACCTTCTGTCCACTGTATAGTCCAGGATCAACCAAAGTTCCCCGCACCAGGGTGACCAGACTCCCTGAGTCTAGCAAGGCTTCCACCGTGTGACCCCCGATTGTGACCATACACACTCGGGGTTCTGCATCCGTGACCGACTCGGCTGCCAGAACCGGCCAGGCAAACAGTGACACTCGCCCGGTCTGGTTGCAGTCCATTGGCTCCACTGACAGCGGACAGTTGGCAGCAATATGGCCCATTTCATGGCATCGACAGCACTGGATACGGCTATGACCTCTGTCACGAGCCTAACTGGGTTTCTGTGTATCCACGCCCCCCAATGAACCCCCTCCCAACCTGACCTGTCTCCCCTTTTCCGCAGTAGCAGTCTTACCAGATGGTTTGGTGACCCTGTCACTGGCACTGCTTCGTGTGGGAGAGGTAAGTAGAAGGTCCTCCGTAGCCCGATATCTCTCTACTAGGGACCTCAGCATTTGTGGGACCAGCCTGTCCAACCCATCGCTGGAGCCGAAAGGGCAGAGAACGGGTGAACTTATCAAGAACCACTCTCTCTACCATCTGTGCTGGGGTGCAGTCCTCTGGTTGTAGCCACTTCCGGACTAGATGGATCAGGTCATGCATTTGGGAGCGTGGGGGTAGTTTTTCTGAGTAAGCCCACTGGTGGACCCGGCTGGAACGAGCTTGTACGGTGACCCCAAGACGAGCCAGAATCTCCGCCTTTAGCTGGGGGTACTCATGGGCTTCTGTTTCACTCAGGTCGCAGTAGGCCTTCTGCGATTCACCTGTCAGGAACGGTGCCAGGACATCTGCCCACTGCTCAGCTGGTAACTCCTCTCGCTCAGCTACTCGCTCGAACACAGTGAGATACGCCTCCACGTCGTCGGTCGCCATCATCTTTTGTTAGGCCTTCTGCACTGCAGCCCGTGCGGAATGCTGGACATCCGGGTACCCTTGCAAACCAGTATGGGACCCCTCAGTAGTCGTCGCTTGCGGTGCTGCCATAACGCCAGAAAACTTTTCCATCATCAGCTGGAAGATGGCTCGGGACTCTTCCTGCTGTTGCTGGAGCATGGCTTGCTGCAGCTGCCGATCAGCCCGGGACTCTTCCTGCTGCTGGCGGAACCTCTCCTCCTGTTGCTGAAACATGGCTTGCTGCTGGCGGGACCTCTCCTCCTGCTGCTGGAACATGGCTTGCTGCTGGCGGGACCTCTCCTGGCCTCCTCTTGCAGGTATTTAATAAAGTCCTCCATCTTGGCTTTATCCTGCAATTAGCCTGCTGCTTTCACCCAGGCCATGCACTGTTGCAGGATGTAGCGAGCCTTTCAGGTGTGTGTCTTTTGAACTGCCCGCATCCTCCACCATATGTGGGAGATTTGGCCCAGTAGAGTCTGAGGTAGCGGGGTGTTGGGATGCAGTTCAAGACAGTGACACCAAGGTACAGTCCAAAACAGGTCTCGCCTGCGTTTATTGCAGCAAAAAAATAAAACAGCCTTTACATTCAGGCATTAAACAAACAAAATCCTACCCGTCAGGGTGCTAACTAAACAGAGTTTCTCTAACTCACCACTAGTACATAAAATAAGTCGCTGCTCCAGGCACAGAGGTCAGGGCTCTCCAGCCTCCTTTCAGAGAGACAACACTTTCAGCTCTGCTCAGCGGCTTTATGCAGACTGATTAGGCTGCTCCCATCACCTGTGTCCAAGGTGCTGGACAACACAACCTCAGCACTCAGGCCTAGCATAGTATGAAAACCTAGGGGAAACATACCGCCCATCCACAGTTAACCCCTTCAGTGTCTCACAATAATATATATATAATCCACAGTTAGCCCCTTCAGTGTCTCACAATAATATATATATAATATATATATAATGTCCTTCTGTCCATTCCCCTGGGAAAGAACACACCTGCTTTCTTACTCAGAATGTGGTGAGGGCAATCTCACATATTTGTATCCTTGGACAGCAGGATGTCAACCCCCTTTTACTATGGGAAAGTCATTCAAACTCTCCAGGGACAGTTATCTAGAGATGCTTCACACCTCTCTGCCAGGATGGAAATCCGGGATCTCTGTTATTCCTACCTGAGGGGGGCTGGATGGGTGACTAAATACACATCCTGTATTGGATATACAGGATAGGAAGGGTTATACATCTGTTGTCCACCATCTTGGGGGCAGGGACAGAGGAGAGACTTAAGGGGATGGTAGTGGAGTATAGGGAAGAAATCTTCCCTGGAGACCAACTAGGAAAGGAGGAGGAGTCTTCCCTGTATACCAGGAAGGAAGGGAGAAGGAGCTAGGAGAATCAGCCCACAGACTATATCACCTTTCCGGATTGGGCTGAGTACCTGTCAGGGCTGGTTCTAGACAAAGTGGGGCCCTGGGCAAAACTAAAATTGGGGCCCCAAAATAAAACTATTTTATGACCAGTCACAGTCAGCAAGAGGCTCCTTTAGTATGGTAAAACAAACTGTAATATGGGAGAATTTTATAGGAGATAGATAAATGATAGGGAGATTTATGGGCAGCATGGTGGCTCCGTGATTAGCACTACAGCCTTGCAGCACTGGTCAACATCTGCAAAGATTTTGTATGTTCTCTCTGTGTCTGCGTGGCTTTCCTCCGGGTCCTCCGGTTTCCTCCCACACTCCAAAAAATTACTGGTAGGTTGATTAGACTGTGAGGCCCATTGGGGAGAGGGACCCATATTTTCTGAAAGCAGACACTTGCCCCATTTTCAAAATTGCATCAAAGATTTTATAGACATAGGCGCCTTCATGCAATTTTGATTCAAATTGAAACATTTTATTAAAAATACTTAAAATTTGACTTTGATGGCAAACAATTTGATCCAAACAGAAAATGTTTACCTTCACATCTCCTAAATGTAATACATGGACATTTGTAGAGTTCACAAATGTACCGTATTGATATGTTCACATAAATAAATCCACATAATATCACTAAGGCTATATTCACACTGCCGTTGCCCGCCCGTACCGTACCGGGCAACAGCAGTGCACGGGGAGAGGAGGAGGTGAGCACAGCTCACCCCCGCCCCTCTCCATAGGAAGTTATGGGGCACGGCGCTGTTCTACGGAGAAAGATAGGACATTGAGGGAATAAAAGGATGCTTATCACTTAGCATCCCCGATGGGGTATTGTATAGTTGCGATCTGAACCGTGAAGAAATAGACTATGTACATACGACCTCATTAATAATGTAATGGGGTAGTAAAGCCCTATAGACGTAATTAGGCTAGGTAGGAGTACCGATCTATGGAATGTACCTAAAACGAGTGGAAAGAGCCGTGGGGATAGTAGGACTTACGGTAAAGTGAAGATAAGCCCATCCAGTGTGGAACATTTGCCAGAATATGATGCTGGACTTAGATAAGGTAAAAAAAGGCCCTATGATGCTAAACCTAATTTTTCACCTAATTACAGAATGAATCATAACAAGGGCAGCCTAGGATAACTCAAAGAGTTATAGGAAGCTAGTGAAGGACAGGCTCTCATTGAGACCGTCTGGCTCAATGGTCCTAAGGGTGTAAATCCATCGAGTCTCCTTTTGACAAATCAGCCTGTCCCAATTGCCTCCCCGTTTGGGTGGTCTAACCTTCTCGATGACCTGAAAGCGTAAACACTTAGGGTTACTGTTGTGTTCATTTGCAAAGTGTCTAGCTACTGTGGACTCCCGGTGGTTTCTAATGTCACCCATATGTTCCTGTATCCTGATTTTAAAATCAGGATAACTCTTTGAGTTATCCTAGGCTGCCCTTGTTATGATGCATTCTGTAATTAGGTGAAAAATTAGGTTTAGCATCATAGGGCCTTTTTTTACCTTATCTAAGTCCAGCATCATATTCTGGCAAATGTTCCACACTGGATGGGCTTATCTTCACTTTACCGTAAGTCCTACTATCCCCACGGCTCTTTCCACTCGTTTTAGGTACATTCCATAGATCGGTACTCCTACCTAGCCTAATTACGTCTATAGGGCTTTACTACCCCATTACATTATTAATGAGGTCGTATGTACATAGTCTATTTCTTCACGGTTCAGATCGCAACTATACAATACCCCATCGGGGATGCTAAGTGATAAGCATCCTTTTATTCCCTCTTTAATTATACTTACCTCATGAATCCGTGTCCTATACATATCTAGGAGTGGCCTATTCCATTGTTTATCTTCGCCCGCACCTCATCCAATGCCTGTGACCCGCGTCACAATTGGGCAGTCCTTTGGGCGTGCCGATGACGTGTGGTCACATGACCGGAGGCCCGATGACGTACGGTCACATGACCGGAAGTCTGTTCCGGCCTCCGTTGTTTCATTGGATACCATCTCTCAACGCGAACGGGGCGGGCCCAGTGCGGAGGGGTATGTCACCCAGGCCCGTTCCCATTGGCTAAGGGCTACCCCGTCAGGACATTGGAGGGCGTGGCGTAAATTTTAAATACCCGGCGCTCTCCGCGGGCGGCAGCCGCTACCATCAATGCTGGGAGACGCTGTATCAGTGTTTAGACAGACAAAATGAATATCTAAGTCTAGTCTATTAATGTAATACATCATGATCCCTGATGAATGTAATCAGGAAACGCGTCGGATCAAATGAATCAGCAATAGGAGAGCTAGTGGGGGATAGTCAATACATCAGAGTTGTGCCGCTGAGTCCAGATACGCAAATATACTAGGACAGACAGGCTTTCCACTTAGACTACCCGATAATCCACAATTTTTTAGCCTCCTCTGTATATATTGTGGATCCCAGACTAACTCAGTGATCGCATTATTGCGGTCTGGGGTCGTCCACTGCTTTTAAACTTCACCTACTTTGTACACTCAATGGTGTTAGGTTTACACTGTGGTTACACTATCTTCCTATCATGAATTACAATTTTTATATTACCTATTGAATAAAGGTTAAGTTTTAACCAGACTGTACTCCCTACATTCCCCCCTCAGTGAAAAGTATTTTACAACAGGGAGGTTAACAACCATTTATCCAGAATCAGTGAAAAATTCTTTTTGTCCCAGTGACAACTGGATTTTCAAAATTCTTTGCTGTAATGGGACAAAGAATTATCAATAAAGCTTTATTACAGACACTTTACAGCTGATCATTGCAGCCAGTGACTATAGTAAAGCTCCACCAGAGGTCACAGAGGCAGAGGGGTCAGTCTTTAACTAGGGGTCATCTGTAAGTCTGTTTTCCTTAAGTAGGGGGCCGCCTGTACATACCATGAAATATTCAATACCATCACTATGAAGTACAATTTGCTACGCAGAAAACAAGCCATCACAGAGCTCTTTACTTGTAAGAAAAATTAAAAATTCAATTCCATCACTACGAAGTACAATTTTCTACGTAGAAAACAAGCCATCACAGAGCTCTTTACTTGTAAGAAAAATTAAAAAGTTATAGATTTTTGAAGGTGGGAAGTGAAAAATAGAAATGAAAAAACAAAAAAGGGCCAGGTTATTAAGGGATTAATAGGTGACCACCCTGCTGGATCCACGTCGTAAAGATCAAATAATATCCTTGATTCCACCACTGGAACTCATGATAGAAAAATTAGAGAATGCATCAAATATGAAATACGTGGTGATGTCCCATCTGAAATTGAGGCCTCAGTGGCAGTTACAGATGACTGTGCTCCCCTAATGGAGATTACAGATGCCACATGTCCATTCTTTACAGTTTCCCTGAAAATGTTGGTGTATTAGGCCTTCGCCTGTTTTCTTTGATTGATTACAGTTGTGCTTAAAGGGCATCTACCAACAGGATGAAAGATGGTATGCAAATGAGCCTGAGAAGCTCCAGTTTCCATAGGTGTTATTGAACCTGGAGCCCTCAAGCTCATTTGCATACAATCCTGTTGGTAGATGTCAAAGTACTGTGTTTTCTCTTTTTATCCCCTTCAGGTCGAAGCCATTTTAGGACCAGCCCTGATTTTTAAAATTTGTGTCATTATAGGAGGTTATAACATATCCAGGGAATTTTGAGATTGTTTTCTGGTCACACATTGTAAAAAAAACCCCTTACATTCTCACCCTCTGTCGGCACGGATCCCAATGGATCCTCTTTTTATGCTGTATTAGCTGGCAGAAATGCATCCATGCGATCTGCTGGCCAGCGCACACTATGATGTAGCAGGAGCATCAGGGAGCTGCACCGGGCATTGGGACCGCCAAAGGTATGTAAGTTTGCTTTTTTTATGTGCTTGGCAAACTGCAGGCAGGCTGTATACTACATGGGGGCTGGCAGGCTGTATTAGTATGAGGGCTGGCAGGCTGTTTACTACATGGAGGCTGGCAGGCTATTTACTACATGGGGGCTGGAAGGCTGTATACTACATAGGGGCTGGCAGGCTCTATACTACATGGGGGATGGCTGGCTGTATACTACATGGGGCTGGCTGGCTGTACACTACATGGGGCTGACTGGCTGTATACTACTGGAGGCTAGCTGGCCGCATACTACATGGGGCTAACTGGCTGTATACTACATGGGGCTGGCTGGCTGTATACTACATGGGGCTGGCTGGCTGTATACTACATGGGGGCTGGCTGGCTGTATACTACATGGGGGCTGGCAGGCTGTATACTACATGGGGGCTGGCTGGCTGTATACTACATGGGGCTGGCTGGCTGTATACTACCTGGGGGCTGGCTGTATACTACATGGGGCTGGCTGGCTGTACACTACATGGGGCTGACTGGCTGTATACTACATGGGGCTGGCTGGCTGGCCGCATACTACATGGGGCTGGCTGGCTGTATAGTACATGGGGGCTGGCAGGCTGTATACTACATGGGGGCTGGCAGGCTGTATACTACATGGGGGCTGGCAGGCTGTATACTACATGGGGCTGGCAGGCTGTATACTACATGGGGCTGGCTGGCTGTATACTACATGGGGCTGGCTGGCTGTATACTACATGGGGGCTGGCTGGCTGTATAGTACATGAGGGCTAGCAGGCTGTATAGTACATGGGGGCTGGCAGGCTGTATACTACATGGGGCTGGCAGGCTGTATACTACATGGGGGCTGGCAGGCTGTATACTACATGGGGGCTGGCAGGCTGTATACTACATGGGGCTGGCTGTACACTACATGGGGCTGACTGGCTGTATACTACTGGAGGCTGGCTGGCTGGCCGCATACTACATGGGGCTGGCTGGCTGTATACTACATGGGGCTGGCTGGCTGTATACTACATGGGGGATGGCTAGCTGTATACTACATGGGGGCTGGCAGGCTGTATAGCACATGTGGGCTGGCAGGCTGTATACTACATGGGGGCTGGCAGGCTGTATACTACATGGGGGCTGGCAGGCTGTCTACTACATGGGGGCTGGCAGGCTGTATACTACATGGGGGATGGCTGGATGTATACTAAATGAGGGCTGGATGGCTGTATACTACATGGGGTTGGCTGGCTTCTATTGCTGGCTGTATACTACTGGGGGCTGGCTGGCCGTATACTACTGGGGGATGTCAGGCTGTATACTACAAGGAGGCTGGCAGGCTGTATACTACATGGGGTTGGCTGGCTATATACTACAGGGCGCTGACTGGCTATATACTACTGGGGACTGGCTGGCTATATACTACTGGGGCTGGCTATATACTACAGGGGGCTGGCTGGCTATATGCTACTGGGGGCAGGCTGACTATATACTACTGGGGACAGGCTGGCTATATACTACTAGGGGCTCGCTGGCTATATACTACTGGGGGCTGTCTGGCTAAATATTGGGAGGCTGTGACCAGTGCATTTCCCACCTTCGGCTTATACTTGAATCGATAGGTTTTCCCAGTTTTTGGTGGTAAAATTAGGGGTCTCTGCTTATACTCAGGTCGGCTTATACTCGAGTATATACAGGTATATACAGTACATATAACTTGTTTTGTACTTATTTAGTGAGAAATTTGCTTGTTTTTGCATCGTCATGTAACAATGGGCATAATATTTATATATTGTTTTGTTTACAGAGCTGTTTTAACCCCTTAACGCTCTGCGCCGTAGCTCTACGGTGCAGAGGTATAAGGAGTGTTTGAAGAGGGCTCACGGGCTGAGTCCTCTTCATACAATGGTGGGGGTTTTTGCATTTTGCAGAAAACCCCCACCATTTCATTGGCGCCGGCAAAGTCGCCAGCGGCGTGCGGGCGCCGCCATCTTTATTGCGATTGCCGCGCCCCTGAACGTCATCGGGGGGTGGCGATCGGTTGCCATGGTAGCCTCGGGTCTTCTTTTGACACGAGGCTACATGGCTTCTGCAGATTCGTTACAATGAGCCAGTGGCTCATTGTAATGAATGTGCTGCAAAAATGCCATATATTGCAATACAGAAGTATTGCAGTATATGGTAGCAGCGATCTGACCATCTAGGGTTAATGTACCCTAGATGGTCTAAAAAATAGTGAAAAAAAAAAGAAAAAAAAAGTTTAAAAAATAAAAAAAATTAATAGAATATTAAAAATTCCCTAGAACTGATATAAAACATAATAAACAGTAAAAATCACAAACATATTAGGTATCGCCGCATCCCAAAATGCCCGATCTATCAAAATATAAAAACGGTTACAGCCGGCGGTGACCTCCGAGGCGGGAAATAGTGCCCAAATGTCCGAAATGCGACTTTTACACCTTTTTACATCACATAAAAAATGAAATAAAAAATGATCAAAATGTCGCACAGACCTAAAAATGATAGCAATGTAGATGTCGGCTCATTTCGCAAAAAATGACACCTCGCACATCTCCGTGCAGTAAAGTATGAAAAAGTTATTAGCATCAGAAGATGGCAACATTTTTTTTTTCTTTTTTGTACACATTCATTTAATTTTTGAAAATGTATTAAAACACAATAAAACCTATATAAATTTGGTATCACCGCGATCGCACAGTCGAAAAAACTGAGCCCACAAGAACGTGACGGTTCTTTTTCAGTTTTTCCACATTTGGAATTTTTTTTCAGCTTCGCAGTACACAGCATGTTAAAATAAATAACATTACGGGAAAGTAAAATTTGTTACGCACAAAATAAGCCCTCACACAGGTCTGTACACGTAAAAATGAAAAAGTTATGGATTTTTGAAGTTGGAGAGCGAGAAATGAGCGGAAAAACCTGCGTCCTTAAGGGGTTAAAGCATATTTTTGCAGGACAAGCTGTACTTTTTCTTGGTATCAGGTCGGGGTAAATGTTACTTTTTTATCACTTTTTACAAGGTCAGATGTGAAAATTTCATAATTTTTTTTTGCATTTTCTTATAGCGTTCACCATATGAGTTCAGTGACAATTTTATTTTAATGTATGGGTTGTTACGGACGTTGTGATTTTCACTTTTTTATGTTTTATCTGATTATTGCATCGGATGGGACTTATTTTTTAATAATTTTTTTAATTGGTTTTTAAACTTTTTTTCACTTTTATTTTGTTCCATATGATTGCTTGTTCATTGTAATATACTGCTATACTAATGTATTGCAGCATATTACATAGTCAACCTATGCATTCTGCTCATGCAAAGTGCACAATCCTAACAGACTGCCACTGAAGGCAGCCCTGGGGTATTGTTAACATGGTAACACTGAGGTCATTAAGTCTTATGAGCCATTTCTCTGCCCACTTTGCAAGCTTCCACAAATCCCTCTAATGCTCTACTATCGGCCTCAGTAATAATTAATGTTCAGTTGAGTAAAAAAAACAGCTGAAGGGAGACCTCATTGCAAAGTAAAAATACCTGAATGGGCAGTACAAGGATCTCTCAAAAGATCTTTTTATACCAAGCTGTTGGTTAGAATAAGGTCCAGCAGTGACACCCCCCACCCCCCATGTTGTTGTCTTCAGGACTAGTTGCAACAGGCAATTGTCTTTTGTTGTTGACAAAAACCTGCTACAATTGAAGGACCTGCAGGTATATAACACCTCTTCCTCTCTGTAATGTGGATGTAACTTTGGTCATGCAATAACCAAAAACAATCCATATGATAAACATATTGCAGAACCTAATACCTTTTAATTGATCACCAATAATGAAATTCCCTCACAGAAAATTGCATGCAAACATTTTTTTAGGTATCACTGCATTCTATTCACTAACAACAACACTTTGATGATGCACATATTAATGTGTGCTATTCAATGACAGCAACAGTTTTATGATCCACATATTAGTAAGTGCTATTCACTTACAACAATACTTTTTTGATCCATGTATAATTGTGTGCTATTCATTGACATCACTTTCGTTATCCAAGTATTATTGTGCGCTAATCAATGACATTTTTATCATCCATGTATTAACTGGTTCGCGACCGCATGTAGAGGGCTCACGGGCTGTGCCATCTCCATAGCCGGTAAGTCTTTGTGCATAGTCGGTAACACCGGTAGCACCGATCGCGGGTGTTATCACAGTGATGGCTGCCGGCAAAGCTGCTGGCAGCCTCAAAAAGATAGCGGCACATGGGCGCCGCCATCTTGCCTGGGATCGCCGCTCCCCGTGACGTCATCAGGGAGTGGCGATCCGTCTCCATGGTAGCCTCGGCTGATAGCACATTGTAATGAATGAGGAGGAAAATCCCGATATACGGCCATGCAGTTTATGATAGGATCAATCAGACAACCCAGGGTTAAAGTACCCTAGGGAGTCTGAAAAATAGTAAAAAGAAAAATAAAAGAAAATAAAAAAAAATTATAATATAAAAACCTAAAAATTCAAATCACTCCCCTTTCCCTCGAACTGACATAAATATAAATAAACAGTAAAATTCATAAACACGGTATCGACGCATCCGAAAATTCCTGATCTATCAAAATATATTAACGGTTTTTCAATGCGTTTAACCCGTAACGGAAAATAGCGCCCAAAGTCAAAAATGGCACTTTTTTGCCATTTTGAAAAATATAAAAAAATCTATAAAAATTGATCAAAAGGTCATACAGTCCTAAAAATGATATCATTGAAAATATTATCAAATTTTGCCAAAAATGACACCACCCACAGCTCCGTACACCAAAGTATAAAAAAGTTATTAGCGCCAGAAGTTGGCAAAATCAAAAAAATAATTTTTGTACAGGAGGTTTTAATTTTTGTAAATGTATGAAAACATTATAAAACCTATACATATTTGGTATCCCCGTGATCACAACAACCCAAAGAATAAAGTAGACATGTCATTTGGGGCGTTCAGTGAAAGCCGTAATATCCAAGCCCACAAGAACATGGCGCAAATGCGTTTTTTCACCATTTTCACTGCATTTGGAATTTTTTTCCCGCTTCCGAGTACATGGAATGGAATATTTAATACCATCACTATGAAGTGCACTTTGTTACGCAGAAAACAAGCCATCACACAGCTATTTACGTGTAAAAATAAAAAAGTTATAGATTTTTGAAGGTGGGGAGTGAAAAATGGACATGAAAAAACAGGAAAGGGCCCAGTCCTTAACCGGTTAATGTGTTTGTTAAATATCAATATAGATAGATATTTCTTGCAATTCTTAATTTGAATATAAAGAACCACGCTGTTGAGCAATGTTCAGTTGTTTCAGATGAAAGGTAAAAAGCATTTAATGGACTTCAAAAAAAAATTACAGTAACAACATACAATTTGGATTGGACAATAAAATAGAGTTACAAAAAGTAAAATAAAGATAAAATTAAAGTAATGGACTTACAGCATGGTAGAAAGCAGAACTTTGAATGAAAAGTCTTTGTTGTTCTGAGGAGGCATGGAGACAAAAGACTGATGGTGATGTCCTGGGATGGGGAGGTGTCTCCTGTTGGGTGATGTTTTTATGTCCTGATGGAGGATGTGTCTCACCTAATGACTAAAATGGTAATTTTAGTACAATTTGTTTTCATGCATTCTAAACCAAACAGACCTTGAGAATGCTGAAGCAACACTGATGCAGAAACATATCTTGTGTAATCCCTGATCTAAGTGGTTTTGCTCACAAAACAATTATAAAATTCAGGACCTTAGGAAAGCTGGCTTGCATGCAGTCTGCCAATCATAAACACATTACACAGAGCTTCCTGAACTGTCCAGACAGAACTAATCAACCTGAGCTGGACGATTCATATACAGCAGCTCCGGAGCAGTGCATAATGTGAGTAAAAGATAAACAAAAGAAGTTCTAAAAGAAGTGTTAAAAAAGAACGTATCTTGGAGAACACTTGTATATTTCACTCAATAAAATTAGCTTCTAAGGGTATATATTTTTGTGTGTGCTTAATTGTTGGCAATTTTACTTATCATGGGTCTATTGTATTCGTTATCCCTTCCTTCTAATAACTTCTTAGATGGAGGGTAGGGGAGAGAGTTGAGAGAGCCAGTAATGGAGAGATGGGATGAGGTTTCTGGGAATTCAGTATAATGCCAATAGGATGTTCACTGATCAGAGCACTATCTGTAAGGATGTCTTAGTTTTTGGATCCTAGTAACCATACACCATTTCATATCAATCCTATATAATAGCTCTAGTGTATCTCTAGGTGTCTATTAAGTAATAGGCTTGTTAGCCCCTGAGCTCCCATAATCCCTATTCCTCATGCATCTTATTCCTTGCAAAGATGACAGAACGCTAGCTATAGCTTTGTTATTCCATTCATTTGCTACTAACTCCCCTCCTTCTCTCACACATCCAGCACACTTCATTCACCAATACTTGATTTAGCTACCTTGCTCCTAATAATTCACCAGCTTTCCCTTTTTACCTGTATTTAAAACCTAATGTTGCCCCCCCCCCCCCCAACATGTTTCGCCATGTTGCGGGGTGAAGGGATAACAAATACAATATACCCGTGGTAAGTAACATCGCCAACAATTAAGCACATACAAAAAAAATATACCCTTAGCAGCTAATTCCAACCTCTTGATTATTTTAAAATGTCTTTATTGAGTGATATTTACAAATGTTCTCCAAGATACATTCTTTTTTTAATAAGAATTTTGAAATAAAAGTAAATTTTTATTAGCAATAAAAAGGGTTAAATTGGCCTTGCGGCACTTCTTTTGTTTATATTTAATGGAATTAACCCAGCTAAAAGAGGCCCACTAAAATAAAAATCTCTTGGATCTGAGTAAAAGAGACATAGATATGAAGTGTAATTGACAGAGACAGACAGAGTGTGAGTGACAGGGAGAGTTAGATACTTAAAAAGATTTTTATAATATTTTTTTGTTAACCAAATCTATTTTGTTAAAGTTAAGAGCAGTTATTTACTATCTCGGGCAACACTGGGATCTACAGCTTGTTCATTTTAAAATGCAATGCATAATGTGGGAACAGCTGCTCACAAGATACGATTTATTGGGGCAGATTTACTTACCCAGCCCATTCACGATCCAGCGGCACGTTCTCTGCGGTGGATTCGGGTCCGGCCGGGATTCATTAAGGCAGTTCCTCCGACGTCCACCAGGTGGCGCTGAAGAGCATCGGAACGCACACAAGTTCACCGGCCTATTCCTAGTGAAGGTAAGTGCAAGCTCCGCAACACTTTTTTTTTTTAAATGCGAGTAGGGCCCTTAGTAAATGACCCCCATTGTGTTTCGAGATACATTTTAGGCGCATCTCCTTTCAGAACGTATACATTTAGACGTCAGGGAGGAATTTCCCCAGATGCGCCTAAAATGTAATCCAATGTTGTGAACATGGATGTACGGTCCAACATTAGGTAGGACCTATTGAAAACAATCAATCCCACTGCCAGCTCATATTGTGGCCTCCTCGCATCTCCCCTCATATTGTGCCTCTCATCTACCCTGATAATGTGACCTCTCACCTTCCTATCATATTGTGGCACTCATCTCCCCCCATATTGTGACCTTTTACCTCCTGCTCTTATTGTGACCCAATATTTCCCTGATGTTGTAACCTGAGATGAGCGAATTTGTTCAACCGGATTCGCCAAATTTTTCAAAAAAAATTTGATTTGACACAAATCGAATCATGACGAATCACATTAAAAACCAGGTATTTCCTGGCTGAACAGAGCCTGTAGGGTGTTGTAGAAACTTTTGCCATGCTTAAATATGCTTAGGGAGCGTGGTTTGGTCTTCAAACAATGCTTTGTTTTAGTATGGCACGCACATGACATCTGCCGCTCTTAGAATCACTTCACTCTTCAATTCCATGGGCACTTACAGAGGCCAACTTCACCAAATAAGTGAAGCAGGAACGTAGCCTGACAAAGTAACGTCTGTGCCAGCTCGAAAGGATGGGGCCGAGGCCA
Organism: Engystomops pustulosus; assembly: GCF_040894005.1. NCBI lineage: Eukaryota > Metazoa > Chordata > Amphibia > Anura > Leptodactylidae > Engystomops > Engystomops pustulosus. The sequence goes on from NC_092413.1 coordinate 67,529,061, forward strand.
AGATCCCACTATAACATCAAAGAGTGCACTCTTTTTACACTTACATCAGATGATTCCATAGATTACAACAGAACCTGTTCTGTTAAATACTGATACATGTAGGAACCCCCCAAAAGAGTGGAGAGGGTGTCGGCAGTAATTTTGCATTGACGTCACTGATCATTTTTCCCTTAGTTTCATCTATCAGTGTCCGCTTTCAATTGGTCAATAATCCATCATCAGTGTTGCTAAAGCCAAAACCAAACAGGAGTGGATTCAAAATAGAGAAGACCAGTAAATGGGATGTTTGCATGTCCTCTGTGTTCTGTATCCACTCCTGCTTTTGGCTATCAATCCTGAAAGATGAAATGAAGGGGAAAACCAAACGCAGTGACAACGTCATAGAGTGGATACCACAAGAAAAAAGGAGCCAATCAGTTCTCAATATAAAATTACCGTATACACTCAAGTATAAGCCACCCCGAGTATAAGCCGAGACTCCTAATTTTACCATCAAAAACTGGGAAAACCTATTGACTCGAGCCAGCCAGCCAGCCCCCTATAATATACAGCCTGCCCCCAGTAGTATACAGCCTGCTGCCAGTAGTATACAGCCTGCCCCCAGTAGTATACAGCCTGCCCTCCGTAGTATACAGCTTGCCCCCAGTAGTATACAGCTTGCCCACAGTAATATACAGCCTGCCCCCAGTAGTTTACAGCTTGCCCACAGTAGTATACAGCCCAGCCCAGCATTAAAAAAAACTAATAAACTTATGTACTTACCTCCGGTGGCCCCGACATGCAGCGCTGCTCCCTCGATGTCGTGGAAGTCAGAAGAGGACCCGCTGCACGTCGGGGCCACCGGAGGGTGAGTATATAAGTTTATTATTTTTAAAATATTTTTTTTATATATATATATATATATATGTGGCGTATTGACTCGTGTATAAGCCGAGGGGACGTTTTTCAGCACATTTTTTGTGCTGAAAAACTCGGCTTATACACGAGTATATATGGTACATAGAAAATATATTTAATTGTAATAAAAACCAAATTAATTACAATGGATGGTAATGGAAGAAATCCAATATCAATGGTCCGAGTAAGCTAAACTCCTGTATTACACTATAGGGTATATCCACCAAAGAAGATAATAAATATTACCGATTATGCCTCTAAAAGTCTCCAAGGTGCATAAATCCTAGGCTGAAATGCAGTACTATCTAAAGTATATACAATTGGTGGAATAAAAAGTAAAAGACCAGTGTGTTACCTATTGTGTGATGTGACAGGGAAAGCTCTCGGACACCCCAAAAAGCGTTTCGCCCACGCTTCCTCAGGGGATACCCCCTTCTTGGTGGATATACCCTATAGCAGTGGTGGCGAACCTATGGCACACATGCCAGAGAGGGCACGCAGAGCCCTCTCAGTGGGCACACGCACCATCTCCCCTGCCTTCTCTTTATTGATCATTGATCTTTAGAGATCCGGACCAGGGGAAGTGCATATGTATGGCAAAAGATGGCTGTCATATGTGTTGATTTGATCCAAAATTCACCTTGGCGCCATACCCTACAATACACACTTTGCCCTACACACCCCCTGCCAAATTGGATTCCCCAATCCTTCTTATTGCTCCTGCTACTGACAATATTTGTTCATGAGCAGCTAAAGCATCATAGCCCCCCACCCCTGCTCAGGACTACTGTCACTGTATTGGTGTAAGATTAATCAGGATATGGAGGTAATAATTATTATATAGCAGGAAATGATTCACTGTATGGCGGTAATATTCCTCACTGTATGGCGGTAATGTTCCTCGCTGTATGGCGGTAGTGTTCCTCACTGTATGGCGGTAATATTCCTCACTGTATGGCGGTAGTGTTCCTCACTGTATGGCGGTAGTGTTCCTCACTGTATTTGTTCCTGCCTAGTAAAATAATTGGTGATGTTAGTCTTTCTTTAGTAGTCTGTTTATAGTGGTATTTATCTTGATCTACTGGTAATGGTCATCGTGCGGCAGTATTATATGTACCTTTTAGAGTGGTAATTTTGCTAATATTGGGCTAAATAGCCGTGTTGGCACATTGCGATAATTACATGGACTTTGGTTTGCAGTCTGGGCACTTGGTCTCTAAAAGGTTTGCCATTTCTGCCCTATAGTGTAATACAGGAGTTTAGCCTACTCGGACCATTGATATTGGATTTCTTCCATTAACATCTATTTTAATTAATTTGTTTTTAATTACAATTAAATAAATTTTCTGTGTAATTTTATATTGAGAATTGAGTGGCTCCTTTTTTCTTGTGGTATCTATTATGTTTGGGAGTAGTTCCGTATTTTGAAGGTGGAGGGCTTGATGCCCGGCAAAATGAAGATGTGGTATTTGATAACGTCATAGATTGGTAGAGGGTGAAAACAGCATTATGGAAAATCACAGGCTGTTCCAGGGAGACAGCAGTCAGTTGGCAGCAGCATGAGTAGGCCGCAGAGTGGCAAAATGACAAATTATGGAGGTGGCGGAAACATGGTAGACCACAGAGTGGTACAATGACAGAGTGTGGAGGGGGCCGCAGCAGTAGCAGCAGGAGGCCGCAGTGTGGCACAATGACAGTGTGGAGGTGGCGGCAACCTGGTACGCCACAGAGTGGCACAATGACAGATTGTGGCGGCAGCAGCAGCAGTAGGAGGTCAAAAAAAGGCACAATGGCAGAGTGGAGGTGGCGGCAACATGGTAAGCCACAGAGTGGCACAATGATAAAGTATGGAGGTGGCGGCAGCAGCAGCAATAGGAGGCAACAGAGTGGATCAATGACAGTGTGGACAATGACATGTTTCAGATTACGCCACATGCATCCTTCATTACAATTTCCCTGACAATATTATGTCTTTGCCAAAAAAGAACTGCAAAGGTGGCAGCAGCATGAGGTTAGAGAGTGGCACAATGACAAATTCGTTAGCTGGCAGCAACCTTGTAGACCGCAGAGTGGCACAATTATAGAGTGTGGTGGTGGTGGCAGCAGCAGCAGAAGGTCGGAGAGTGGCACAATGATGAATTCTTTAGCTAGCAGCAACACAGAGTGGCACAATAAAAAAATTGGTGGTGGATGACAATTACAGTCCCTGGTAAAGATGTTGAGAGGCAGATGGAGCAACTGGCAGTAGATGTGTAGCATCAGACGGGTGGCAGAATCAGAATAGTGGCTGAGGCAGGTAGTTAAAATCCAGACTCATTTCTCAACGATTGAGGGAGCCGTCATGGCTGATCTTATCTGATGCATAAGGCATTGGTGTGTTGAAATCCTGGCCGATCCATTAAAGCCTGATACATCGTGACAAAGGTCAGTGTCTCCACATTATGGGTGGACAAGCGGGTTCTCCTTGGGGTAACAATAGCCCCGCTGCACTGAACACCCGCTCTGATGGCCAAGGTAAGACAGCATCTCCAGTGCAAACTCCGCAAGTTACGACTATATATCAAGTTTGGCTGCCCAGTAGTCTAGGGGATCCTCTACCTGGGGTGGTAATGTGCTGTCCAAGTAGGCCACCACCTGCTAGAGCAGGGTCTGCTCCATGTCCTGCTGCTGGTGACGGCTACCCTCCTCACTAGGCGGGTGAAGGTAGCTACTCATTAAGGACTCCAGACTTAAGCTGCTGCTGATGGAGCTGCTACTGCTCCCACCCCGCCCCCCCATCTCCCCACAGCAGCCGTGGCAGTAGTACTTGAGCGATGACAGCCGGAAATCACCCGGTCAGACCTGAGGGAGGATGGACAATGGAGCATATAGGCAACTGTGTGCACAGTATTTCTCTATAGTATGTCAGCTGTTCCTCCCTCCTGGCAAAAAAAGTCATGCATTTTTGACTGGTAGCGAGGGTCCAAGAGGGTGGAGAGCCAAAATTTATCCCTATGCCAGATGTTGACTATTTGGCTGTCACTAGTTAGGCAATACAGCATGCTGTAGGCCATCTGTGCAAGTGACTCTGATTGACTCTCGGCCTCCATCTCCACTGTATACTGCTATGGTGCTTCTGGGTCATCTGCCTCATCTTCTACCTCCTCTGGATGCTCCTGCTCTTCCTCTCTTGTCAACTGAGTGGAAAAATCACTGATTTCACCAGACTCTGCTTGTGATCCAATATCCTCCTCTATCTCTTCCTCCAGTTCAGCCCCCAACGGACTCATGTGGCCATGAGATGTAGTCGCCACTTCTCCTGTGCCCTGACCAGACAGATTTTGCAGCGTGAGTTCCAGGACACGAAGCAGTGGAATGACATTATTCATCCCGCAGTCCTGGCAACTGACAAATAACGTGGCCTCTTCAAAGGGCCTGAGCAAATGGTAGGCATCACGCATGAACTGCCAGTGGCTGACATCAAAGTTACACAGGGGAGTACTCCGGTCTGCTTTCATCATTAAAAAATCATTAATGGCTTTTCTCTGTTCATATAGGCTGTCTAACATATGGAGGCTGGAATTCCAACGGGTGGAAACTTCGCATCTCAGACTATGTTGCGGCAGGCCGTTCTGCTGCTGCAACTCGAGGAGAGTGTGCTTGGCTTTGTAAGAATGACTGAAGTGCATGCACAGTTTCCTGGCCATTTTTCGAATGTCTTGCAGATGGGTGGAAGACTTGAGTAACCTGTTGAGAACTAGATTGAACATGTGCGCCATGCAGGGCGCATGGACCATCTCACCTCGGTGCAGCGGGGAAACCATGTTCCTCCCGTTGTCTGAACACATGGTTCCGCTTTTTAGTTGCCGCGGAGCAAGCCACAGATTAATTTCTTCTTGCATGACGTGGAGCAGTTCCTTCCATGTGTGACTTCATTCGCCCAGGCAAACCAGGTGTAGAACTGCATGACACCGCTGTACCCTGCACATGTGGTATGATGGAGCAGCACTTAGACTTGTGGAGGCTCACGTGGTGGGGGTAGACGAAGTGGAGCGGACACTGGCACATGAGCATCAGTTTGAAAATGTGGAGGAGAAAGTGGCGTCTCTTGTTCAAGTTGTTGGTGTGGCTGGGTGGGAGTAGGCCGTAACGGACATGTACTGGCCCTGACCGTAGTTACAGCTCCACACATCCACGCTGCCGTGCACCTTGGAAGAAATCGATAAGCTCGAGGATTGGCCCATCTTCTGTTCTACATATTTGTGAAGGGCTGGCACTGCCTTTTTGGAAAAAATTTTTACTTGGAAATCTCCACCACGGTTCGGCACAAGCCATTAGTACTCTGAAGAGAGCAGAGTCCACGACTTGGAAAGGGAGGGAGTGCAGTATCAACAACTTGGACAGGAGCACGGTCAGATTTTGCACTTTAGGATGGCTGGACGCATACAGTTGTCTCTTTTTAATCGCCACTTTCAACGACTGCTGGCAACATGCATAGCAAGGAGCAGGAGCATCAGGACCGCCAAATGATGTCAAAGACAAACAGCTCCCTTCCAGAAGTGCTGGAGCCTTGAATGTCTGAAATGGCTTGTGTTCCACTAGGTGCTGCTGCTGTTGCTGTGGCGGTAGGATGGACCTCCATATCTGTTCCACCTATCTCCCAGGCCATTGAATGCTGACGATGCATGTGTTGAAGCTACGTTGTGGTGCCAACGTTACCTCCCTGGCCTCGCTTCACTTTCTGCCTGCAGATTCTACATATACACACGCTCGGCTGCTCTTGTGTCTTAACAAAAAACTGCCACACGAGGTGGTGATTCTACTACTCACTGAGCCCCTGTGCCACTGCTTACTTGGACCAGTGAAGCGGGGTTTGCACCCCGTGGCCATTTGGCTCCCGTCCTCGCACTGCTGCCACCCTGCTGACTCACGGCCACTGTAACGACTTGCTACCTGCTTCGCTGCCTGACATGAAAGCTGACACCCTCTTCTTCGGACAAGGATGATGAATCCCTGGCTTCATTCGGCTCCAAAGTGTGATCGGCTACATCATCATCGATTTGTGTTACTGCACAAAGCAACGGATGTTTACCCCCTCCCCCTTCACTGCCAAGCAGCTGCTGACTTTCCTCAAAGAATTTATCCTCGCTGTATAGTGGCAATGAGCCCAGACCACCTAGTAGACCTCCGGCTGAGGGAAATGAACAAGACAGAGGCTTGTTGAGGACAGGTGAGCACCACTGACCTGCTTCTGGGCCATGCCAACTAATGGTTCTATCTGGGAAACCCACGGACTCTTGGCTGGGGTGGTCAAATGTCCTTTGGGAGCAAGTGGATGACTTAGTGAACCAATCGACAACCTTTGGGTTGTTTATTAACACACTTCCGCTAGATGACACCGGCAGTTCTGGCCTCACAGAGTCACCCCTGCCGCGACGTCTCTTACTGTGCTGCGACTTATGTCTGCTCCACCTGCCATCTCTCTGTCTGACATATTGGTTAATCAACTATGTTGATTTGACACAGATCTAGTTTATCTGCCAAAAAAACTAAATTTGGGGTATACAGAAGCACAAGAACTGACACCCTCGAATAGCAGAAATTACTGCCCAAAATATTTGATTTTATACAGATTTCTTCCTATTCCCTTCAGCAACAAAAAAGAACTGCTATTTGGGGTATACGTATCCAGCAAAACGGACACCTTTGGAGCAAAAATCACTACAGCACAGTACAGTAGAAGCACCAGGACTCTACAGACAGCACAAACAGTGTAAAATGCTGATATTGAAAATGGCTGCCTGTTTTTCTAGGGCTGTGTGCCCATTTTGGTAATAAAGGAGGAAAAAAACTTTTTTCCCACGAATGACCATAAACTTCGGCTTTGCCTATCTCTAATTGTAAACTTTCATCTCCTCCACATATTTTGGCTCCGATTCATATTGTGTCTTTTCTTTTACTTCTTATACTGTGGCCCCTCACCTCCCCCTCATTATGTGACCTCATCTCCCCCCAAATTGTAAGCCCGTTCTCATACGCCCCATATTTTGGCCCACTAGCACACTAGTTGGCCAGTCCAACCCTGTCCCCACAGTATAGCAGTCTATGAGTAGCCTAATGTAGATCTTCAGAGTGCTCTAAAAAAGGCAATTATTTCAGATTTCTACCTTTCCCTAATAAGAACAGCTACCGCTTTAAATTCAAGTGTCCTCTTGATAAGCATCAGCCTGTCAGCGCTGTCAGTCGACAGGCGTGTACGCTTATCGTGATGATGCCACCAGCTGCACTGAAAACCCGCTTGGACAACACGCTAGCGGCAGGGCAGGCAAGAACCTCCAAGGCGTACAGCTCCAGTTCGTGCCACATGTCCAGCTTTGAAACCCAGTAGTTGTAGGGAGCTGTGTGATCATTTAGGACGATGGTATGGTCATCTACGTACTCCCTCACCATATTTCTGTAAAGATCAGCCCTACTCTGCCGAGACTGGGGACAGGTGACAGTGTCTTGCTGGGGTGACATAAAACTGGCAAAGGCCTTGTAAAGCGTACCCCTGCCAGTGCTGGAAAAGCTGCCTGCTCGCCTACTCTCCCTCGCTACTTGTCCCGCAGAAGTACGCCCTCTGCCGCTGTCAGAAGGGAAATACTGTTTCAGCTTGTGCACCAGGGCCTGCTGGTATTCATGCATTCTCACACTCCTTTCCTCTTCAGGGATGAGAGTGGAAAGATTTTGCTTGTACCGTGGGTCCAGGAGAGTGAATACCCAGTAATCGGTGCTGGAATAAATTCTTTGAACGCGAGGGTCACGGGATAGGCAGCCTAGCATGAAATCTGCCATATGCGCCAGAGTCCCAACGTGCAAGAATTCACTCCCCTCACTGGCCTGACTGCCCATTTCCTCCTCCTCCAACTTCTCCAACTCCTCTTCTTCTGCCCATACACGCTGAGCAGTGAAGGACTGAACAATGGTCCCCTCTTCTGTCTCGCCAACATTCTCCTCCTCTTCCTCCTCATCCTCCTCCACCTCCTCCGATATGCGCTGAGAAACAGACCTAAGGGTGCTTTGGCTATCAACAAGGGAATCTTCTTCCCCCGTCTCTTGTGACGAGCGCAAAGCTTCCGACTTCATGCTGACCAGAGATTTTTTCAACAGGCCAAGCAGCGGGATGGTGAGGCTGATGATGGCGGCATCGCCACTGACCATCTGTGTTGACTCCTCAAAGTTACTCAGCACCTGACAGATATCAGACATCCACGTCTACTCCTCATTGTAGACTTGAGGAAGCTGACTGACCTGACTACCAGTTCTGGTGGAAGTTGACATCTGGCAGTCTACAATCGCTCTGCGCTGCTGGTAAACTCTGGATAACATGGTTAATGTTGAATTCCACCTCGTGGGCACGTCGCACAACAGTCGGTGAGCGGGCATTTGGAGGCGGCGCTGCGCTGCCCTGAGAGTGGCAGCATCTGTGCTGGACTTCCTGAAATGCGCACAGATGCGGCGCACCTTCGTGAGCAAATCAGACAGATTGGGGTATGTCTTGAGGACACGCTGAACTATGATATTTAACACATGGGCCAGGCATGGCACATGTGTCAGTCTGCCGAGTTGCAGAGCCACCACCAGGTTACGGCCGTTGTCACACACAACCATGCCTGGCTTCAGGTTCAGCGGTGCCAGCCACAGATCAGTCTGCGCCGTGATGCCCTGTAATAGCTCTTGGGCGGTGTGCCTTTTATCGCCTAGGCTTAGCAGTTTGAGCACCGCCTGCTGTCGCTTAGCGACGGCACTGCTGCTGTGCCTAGACCTACCCTACCGACTGATGGCGCCATGCCCACGGATGGTAATTCGGAGGAGGAGGAGGTGGAGGAGGGGTGGGAGGAGGAGGAGGCATAGTAGGCCTTTGAGACCTGCATCGAGGTAGGTACCGCAATCCTCGGCGTCGGCAGTATATGAGCAGCGCCAGGGTCAGACTCGGTCCCAGCCTCCACCAAGTTAACCCAATGTGCCGTCAGCGATATATAATGGCCCTGCCCGGCAGCACTCGTCCACGTGTCCGTGGTCAGATGGACCTTGTCAGAAACGTTGTTGGTCAGGGCACGGATGATGTTCTCTGACACGTGCTTGTGCAGGGCTGGGATGGCACATCAGGAAAAGTAGTGGCGGCTGGGGACCGAATACCGTGGGGCGGCCGCCGCCATGAGGTTTCGAAAGGCCTCGGTCTCTACCAGCCTATAGGGCAGCATCTCCAGGCTAAGCAACTTGGAGATGTGGACGTTGAGGGCTTGGTCGTGTGGGTGGGTTGCGCTATACTTCCTTTTGCGCTCCAGCGTCTGGGGTATGGAGAGCTGAACGCTGGTGGATGCTGTGGAGGATCATGGAGGCAAAGATGGGGTTTTCGCACGGGAGGTGTTTGGGCCGGGGTCCTGGGCAGGGGGCTGACTAGCAGATGACACAGGGGAAGGAGCAGTGGTGTGCCCGGCCGGAGGTGAATTGAGTGGGGTGTTTAGCATTCATATGCCTGCGCATACTGGTGGTAGTTAAGCTAGTAGTGGTGGAACCCCTGCTGATCCTGGTTTGGCAAAGGTTGCACACCACCGTCCGTTGGTCATCCGGTGTTTCTTTAAAGAACCTCCAGACTTCTGAAAATCTAGCTCTCGCCACGGGAGCTTGACTACGGGCAACATTTGGCGCTGATGCACCAGCTCTGGCCCTGCCTCTCCGTCTGGCCCCACCACTGCCTCTTCCAACCTGTTCTGCTATAGGACTCGCCTCCGTCTCAGAAGCACTGTGTTCACCCGGCCTATCAACCCAGCTTGGGTCTGTCACCTCATCATCCTCCGATCCCTCAGTCTGCTCCCCCCTCGGACTTCCTGCCTTGACAACAACTTCACCACCGTCTGACAACCGTGTCTCCTCATCGTCCGACACCTCTTTACACACTTCTTCCACTACGTCAATAATGTCATCATCACCCACAGACTGCGACCGGTGGAAAACCTGGGCATCAGAAAATTGCTCAGCAGCAACCGGACAAGTGGTTTGTGACTGTGGGAAGGGTCCAGAAAACAGTTCCTCAGAGTATGCCGGTTCAAATGCCAAATTTTGCTGGGAGGGGGCAGACTGGGGGGAAGGAGGCTGAGGTGCAGGAGCTGGAGGAGTGCCGATTTCGGTGACATGGGTGGACTGCGTGGAAGACTGACTGGTGGACAAATGGCTAGAAGCATTGTCCGCAATCCACGACATCACCTCTTCACACTGTTCTGGCCTCAACAGTGCTCTACCACGAGTCCCAGTAACTTGAGACATGATGGACCTAGGGAGTGTAGCTCTGCGGCGTTCCCCTGCTCCCTCATCAGCAGGTGGTGTCTCACCCCTCCCAGGACCATGGCCTCTGACCCCTGCAGTAGTTGGACGCCCACGTCCATGCCCTCGTCCTCTACCCCTAGCCATCGGGTTAGACATTTTCAAAATTAAAGTGTAAACTTCAATTTTTTTTTTTTTTTGTGTTTTTTGTTATGCTATCCTATTGCTATGGCTAGTTTCTAACCTACACTGACAGCACACAACTGGATTTTGTGCTGTGCCAGATGACTTTGAGTTATAAGATAAATAAACATTAAAAAAAAATAAATCAGCAGACTGTGCCTAATTCAAATCAAACCCCTAATAAAGTGTCCCACTTCGGTGTTTGAGGTGGATATGTGTGTCACTAAGAGCTAAACACAACGGTCGCAAGTCTCCCAGCAAATTCCTCACAATATGGTACTAGCTGCACTAGTAATGCCAGCAAGCCCAGCCACAAGCAAACAAAAAAAAGGAAAATATAACGCTATTGTAGGCCTGAGTAAGCCGTTGGGGTTCTCCTATGGCTATTTTCTAGCCCACACTCAAAGCACACTGCTTTGGCAGATTACTGTGAGTTCTAAAAAGAAATAAACGTAAAAAAAAAAAAAATCAGCAGACTCGGCGTAATCCAAATCAAACCCCTAATAAATTGTCCCACTTCGGTGTTTGAGGTGGATATGTGTGTCACTAAGAGCTAAACACAAGTCTCCCTGCAAATTACTCACAATATGGTACTAGCTGCACTACTAATGCCAGCAAGCCCAGCCACAAGCAAACCAAAAAAAAAAGGAAAATATAACGCTATTGTAGGCCTAAATAAGCCGTTGGGATTCTCCTATGGCTATTTTCTAGCCCACACTCAAAGCACACTGCTTTGGCAGATTACTGTGAGTTCTAAAAAGAAATAAACATAAAAAAAAATAAATCAGCAGACTCGGCGTAATTCAAATCAAACCCCTAATAAATTGTCCCACTTCGGTGTTTGAGGTGGATATGTGTGTCACTAAGAGCTAAACACAAGTCTCCCTGCAAATTACTCACAATATGGTACTAGCTGCACTACTAATGCCAGCAAGCCCAGCCACAAGCAAACCAAAAAAAAAGGAAAATATAACGCTATTGTAGGCCTAAATAAGCCGTTGGGGTTCTCCTATGGCTATTTTCTAGCCCACACTCAAAGCACACTGCTTTGGCAGATTACTGTGAGTTCTAAAAAGAAATAAACATAAAAAAAAATAAATCAGCAGACTCGGCGTAATTCAAATCAAACCCCTAATAAATTGTCCCACTTCGGTGTTTGAGGTGGATATGTGTGTCACTAAGAGCTAAACACATGTCTCCCTGCAAATTACTCACAATATGGTACTAGCTGCACTACTAATAGCAGCAAGCCCAGCCACAAGCAAACCAAAAAAAAGGAAAATATAACGCTATTGTAGGCCTAAATAAGCCGTTGGGGTTCTCCTATGGCTATTTTCTAGCCCACACTCAAAGCACACTGCTTTGGCAGATTACTGTGAGTTCTAAAAAGAAATAAACATAAAAAAAAATAAATCAGCAGACTCGGCGTAATTCAAATCAAACCCCTAATAAATTGTCCCACTTCGGTGTTTGAGGTGGATATGTGTGTCACTAAGAGCTAAACACATGTCTCCCTGCAAATTACTCACAATATGGTACTAGCTGCACTACTAATAGCAGCAAGCCCAGCCACAAGCAAACCAAAAAAAAGGAAAATAAAAAGGTTATTGTAGCCCTAAGAAGGACTGTTGGGTTCTTGTAGAATCACTCCTGCCTAACACTATTCTAATAGAACACCCTAACGCTTTCCCTGACCAGCAGCAGCTCTCTCCCTAGCGGCATCCAGACAGAGAATGACGCGAGCAGCGCGGGCAGGGGCTAGTCTATTCCAGGGTCACCTGATCTGGCCAGCCAACCACTGCTATCGACGTGTAAGGGTACCACGTCATGCTGGGTGGAGTGCAGAGTCTCCTGGCTTGTGATTGGCTCTGTTTCTGGACGCCAAAAAGCAAAACGGCGGGAGATGCCATTTTCTCGAGCTGGCGAAATACTCGTCCGAGCAACGAGCAGTTTCGAGTACGCTAATGCTCGAACGAGCATCAAGCTCAGCATGTTCGCTCATCTCTAATAATAATCCCCTCCAAATTATTAATGAGCATATAGTATCCAACTATACTGTACATTTGTACAACTTGCCTCCTATTTATTCATTTACACATTATTTAACTACAGCGCTGGTTACTGGGAAACTCCCTGCTGACACGTTCCCTCTGTATATTGTCCCCAAACATCTTATATGCTGTCACCTTTATGCATTCTCCAAACTAGGTCATGTGTTCTATATACTGGACCCCCTCATTCATTACACACATTGCTCCCCTCCCCAAGTTTTACATAATGGGCCCCCTCATAATAGGGTCTCATAATGGTCTCGATGACTTTCTTTAATTCAGGATCTCTTTCAAGTATGATCCAATTCTTTTAAATGGCTTTATGGATATTCTTTTCGTTGAGGCCAAAATCAAAGGTGAAAGTAAATCTGTTTCTATTTTGCTTTTTATCTCTATTCTTGTGTAGCAGTTGCTGTCTATCTAGTTTTAATGCTTTTTCATAAGCTGTCCCAATGATGTTATCCGGGTAGCCACTCAATCTAAGTCTGTCTCTCAATTCAATGGCTTGTCTTTGAAAGGACTCGTTCAGAATCATTTATACCTCTCAAATGTACAAACTGGCCGTACGGTATGACCTTTTTTACAGGGTCAGGATGGGCACTGTCATAATGCAATAAGGCATTCATAGCTGTCGGCTTACGGTAACCACTCACTTTAATCTGGCAACTACATCAAGTTGGACATTCAGAAATTCCAGATGTTTGTTGCCGAAATTGCACGTGAAGCGCATGGTCATCCTGTCCCCTTTATTCAAAAATTCGACAAAATCAAAAAATTCTTGTTCAGTTCCGGACGAGGCCATGAACACATCGTCGATGTACCTTAAGTAGGTGTGCATGTGTTTAATGAATGGATTCTCCAAATTGAGGATAAACCTACTTTCAAAAACAGCCATAAAATATTAACAAAGGTACATGCGACAAGTGTGTCCATGGCCGTACCTGTGACCTGGTTAAACCATTGATTATTAAATAAAAATTAATTGTGGGTAAGGATGAACGTTAAGGCCTCACGGACAAAATCGATAATTGCCACGCTTTTGCCTCCCTTGTGTAGGACAAAAAAAATGGCGTCGACCCCTTCCTGGTGTGGAATTCTTGTATAAAGGCTTTCTACATCTACATCAGTTTCAGGTCTTCACGCCAGTTGATGTCCTCAATAGCCCTTAAAAAGGAGATAGTGTCCTTCAAATATGATTTTATGAATCTTGGGAAGGTTTTAACCCCTTAACGCTGAAGCCACTTTTCACCTTCCTGACACGGCCCATTTTTTAAAATCTGACATGTGTCTATTTAAGTGGTTATAACTTTGGAACGCTTTAACATATCCAGTTGATTTTGAGATTGTTTTTTCGTGACACATTGTACTTCATGCTGGTTGCGAAACTTAATCAATATGTTTAGTATTTATTTATGAAATAAATGGAAATTTGGCAAAAATTTTGAAAAAAACAATGTTTTCCAAATTCAAAATTTTCTACCTTTTGGAAAGTTGCTCATATCACTAAAATAACTGGATAACTAACATTTTCCATATGTCTGCTTTAACTTGGCATCATTTTTCAAAAATCTTTTCCTTTTTTTAGGATGTTAGGAGGCTTATAACTTTAGGTGCAATTTTTCAGATTTTCACGAAAATCATCAAAACCTACTTTTGGAGGGTCAATTTAGTTAGAAGTGACTTTATAGGGCCCACATGACAGGAAACCCCCACAAATGACATCATTTTAGAAACTACACCCCTCAAAATATTCAAAACAACCTTTGGGAATTTTGTTAACCCTATGAGCGTTTCATGAGGGTGAAAGATAAATGAAAGTGAAATTACAGAAATGTAATTTTATCTTACTATAGATTCATTGAACACTAAAATTTGCACCTTCACAATGGGTTAAAAAGGAAAATGTATTTTATCATGTATAGTGCAATTCCTCCTGAGCATGCCATTACCCATTATGTCACTGTACCCTGTTGTACGGGCACAGGGGGGCACTTGGAATGGAAAGAGCGTTGTTTGGAGCGCAAATATGGCTGAAAAAGTTTTCATGTGACAGGATGAATTTGGAGAGCCATAATGGTACCAAAACAGAGGAAAGCCCCAACAAGAGACACCATTTTGGAAAGCACACCCCTTGGAGAGTTTAGCAAGGTGTAATTTGTGTATTTGCCCCAACAGGTGTTTGCTTCAATTAGGTCCCTAAAAGGAAAAAGATTAACATTTACCCACAAAAGTCACTTTTACGGCTAATTGTTGTATCCCATAAGGCATTAAAGATGAAACAACCCCCAAAAATGTGTACTAGCATTTCTCCCGAGTATAAAATTGCCCCACACATGCAAATAAAATGTTGTATGGGTACGCAGTGAAGCTCAGAAGGGAAAGACGGATGTTGGCCTTTTAGAAGCCAAATTTGACAGACACCCTTTACATGTGTCAAGATGCATTTAGAGAGCCATAGTGTTACCAAGACAGAGGGGAACCCCAACAAGTGTCACCATTTTGGAAAGCACACCCCTTAGAGAATTTAGCAAGGTGTAATATGTGTATTTGTCCGTAAAGGTGTTTGATTTCATTAGGACTTAAATAGAAAAAAAAATTTTCCTATAAAGGTCATTTTACCCCTAATTCTTTATAGCCACAAGGGATAAAAAAATTTAATAACCCCCCAAAATGTGTAAACCTATTTCTCTCGAGTGTAGAAGTACCCCACATGTGTATATAAAATGTTGTATGGGCGCACAGTAAAAGGAAAGGGGGATGTTTGCCTTTTAGAAGCCAAATTTGACAGAAATGTTTGACATGCATTTGGAGAACCGTAGTGGTATAAAACGGAAAAGTGTCCCTAATTTTTGAATGCACACCCCTTAGAGAATTTTGCAGTGTGTTATATATGTATTTGCCCCTACAGGTAAATGATCCAATTAGGCCCTAAACATTAAAAAGGTGAAAATTTTCCTATAAATGTCACTTTACCCCTAATTTTTGTAAGCCACAAGGGATAATATATTGAATAACCCTGAAAAATGTGTAAAACTATTTCTCCTGAGTGTAGAAGTACCCCACATGTGCATCTAAAATACTTTATGGGCGCACAGTAGCGGAAAAGAGGGATGTTTGTCTTTTAGAGGCCAAATTTGACAGAAATCCTTCACATGTGTCAGGATACATTTGGGGAGCCGTAGTGGTACCAAAACAGAGGAAAACCCGAAAAGTGACCCTAATTGTTGAATGTACACCCCTTGGGGAATATAGCAAGGTGTAATATGTGGTGTAGTGTAATACACGTGGTGAAATGAGCATTTTGAACATATAGGTGGTTTCCAAATGTATTGCACTGTGTAATGTAAGACACTGAGCATGCTGCGCAGAAGGCAGGGACCCGGCTTCTGGATGAAGATCGCGCAGCCCCGGGCACCGGCAGTCCCAGGGCTGCAATCGTAGGAGTGGACCCCCCCCGATAAGCGCCGCGCGGGGGGGGGGGTCCGATTGACTTTTACTTAGCTTTAAATGCCTCTAACACGCCGCGGTCAGGGGTGTTAGAGGCGGGTGTCGGCTATAATATACAGCTGACACCCGCAGCTTCTGGCGCCGGCTCCGTTCAGGAGCCGGCGCCAGAAGCTTGACGTAATAGTACTTCATTTTGCGGGAACGCACCTCCCGCCATGC